>NC_056685.1:140355045-140723795 GCF_018350215.1 Panthera leo
TGGGGATTTTGGGACACATCTCAGTTTTTAATTGTTAAACTGCTGCCTTATAAAATTACTATTTAGATGTAATTGACAGTCTACATTGTGTCAGTTTCAGGCGCACAACGCAACGATTCGATATTTGCATACACCCCGAAATCTTGTTAGTGAATCTCGTTAGCACCCGTCACCACAGTTACAGGGTTTTCTTCTTGTGATGGGGACTCATAAGACCTACTCTCTTAGCAGCTTCCAAACACGCAACAGCACGTGTGGTCACATGGTGTGCAGCACGCACGTTATCGGCTATGGTCCCGTGTTGTATGCTGCACACGACCTAGTTACTTCCAGCCAGGTGTACCTCTGACCCCGGCACCCGCCTCACCGCCCCAAGCCCTCCCCTCTGGGGACCACCAATCTGTCTTCTGCATCTGTGAGCTTGGCTTTGGGGGTTTTGTTTTTAGGTTCCACATGTAAGTGAGATCATACAGTGTTTATCGGTCCCTGTCTGACTTATTTCACTGAGCACAATGTCCTCAGCAGGCGTCCATATCATCACAAATGGCAAGATTTCATTCTTTTTTATGACTGAATAATATTCCATGATAGATAGATAGACACATACGTACATACATACATGTAGACAGACAGATAGATGATAGATACAGTCAGATAGACAATAGATAGATGATAGACAGATATAGACAGATAGATGATAGATAAAAGATAGAGATAGATAAATATAGACAGACAGATAGATGATAGACAGGCAGACAGATGATAGACAAATAAACAGACAGGTAGATGACGATGATGATGACAGGTAGATAGATAGATAGATAGATAGATAGATAGATACTGATAGATGATAGACAGATATAGACAGACATAGATGATAGACAGACAGATGATAGGTAGATGATGATGATGATGATAGATACAGACAGACAGATAATAGACAGGCAGACAGATGATAGACAAATAGACAGGTAGATGACGATGATGATGACAGGTAGACAGATAGATAGATAGATAGATAGATAGATACTGACAGATGATAGATATAGACAGACATAGATGATAGATGATAGACAGGTAGATGATGATGATGATGATAGATACAGACAGACAGATGATAGATAGAGAGACAGATTAATGATAGAGACAGACAGATGATAGACGACAGACGGATAGAGGACAGATAGATGGAGATGTGGCATATATACTCCACATCTTCGAGGACCCATCGGTCGATGGACACACGGGCTGCTTCCACAGCTGAAGTTACTGAAGGTAACGCTGCCGTGAACACAAGGGCTACGGTTGGTGATCTCACGTTCGTCAGGTAAACACCCAGGGCTGGCGTTTCTAGATCCCAGGAGGATTCTAGCTTTGAGGACCCTCCTCACTGCTTTCCAGAGCGGCTGCGCCGGTCCGCATCCCCACGGACAGTACAAGAGGGTCCCCTTTCTCCGCATCCTCGCCAACATGTGTTGTCGCCTGTGTTGGTGATTTTAGCCATTCCGACAGGGGTGAGGCGGCGTCTCGTCGTGGTTTTGACTCGCGTCTCCCCGATGCTGAGTCACGCTGGGCGTCTTCTCACGCGTCTGTTGGCATCTGTGTGTCTCCTTTGGAGAAGTGTCTGTTCACGTTCTCTGCCCATTTTTCAATTACATCGTTTATCCTCTGGCTTTTGAGTTGCATGAGTTCTTTATATATTTTGGATATTAACTCCTTACTAGATACATAATTTGCAAATATTTCCTGCCATTCCTTAGGCTGCCTTTTTATCTTGTCAATGGCTGCCTTTGTTGTGCAGATTGTACTTTGAAGAAGCCCCGTCTGTCCACTTTTGCCTCGGTTGCCTTTGGGGGAGCTGCTGTTTAATTGTCCTGGGGGAAGGAATTTTACCCCTGAAACGGGGTCTCCCTCCATGGGAATGAAGTGAGACCCTGCCGAGGACCAGGCCGACCCAGCCCTGCTCCCCACAGGGTCCCAGTTGACCACGGGCCCCAGTCCTCGCCAGGGGTGAGCGGGCCTCACCGTGAGAAGTGAGGGGCGGCCCCCTGAGCGGCCTGGGCGCTGATCCTTACCCACCTAAAGGGTCCTGAGAGGAACCAGACCAGCTGATCTTTCTGCCTTCGAGTGCTTTCATCAGGACGTGAGCCCAGGAGCTACCGCAGCCACCCTGAGTCCACGAGGGGAGCCGGCCCGGAGCGGAGGCGGGAGGCACAGGGACGAACGCCCAGGCTCGTGATGACAGGCTGGAGCTGCCTAAGTCCAGACTCTGCTCTGCACGAGGGGACACGCAGGCTGTCTGAGCCGGCAGGCGGGTTTCCGCCCTGTGCTGTTGGAAGGAAGCGTCATTAATGGCATTCTGCCTCCACGGTCACTCTCGCCTCATGGAGTTGAGGCCGGGCCTGTGGAAAGTATGTGTCACTGAGTCTTTCTTTCAGGATTCATTTCCGGGATGAGACCAAGATGTCAGCAGGGGATGGTTTCTGCTGAGGCCCCTCCTTTGGTGCAGACGCTCCCTGTCCCCGTGTCCCCACACGGCCGTCCCCGTGTCCCTAACAGACAAGACCGCACCACGCAGTGCCGTGAGCGCACCAGGGGCCCCAGGCGGGGTAGGCACGGGGAACCCTGGAGCCACAGGAACCTGAGCAGCGTCCTCTGTCGGCGGGGGGTGTCGGCGGGGGGTGGGGGCGCTGACCGTGTTTCTGACAGAGTCTCCTGTGACGTGACCCAGCCCATCTGGTGCCTGGCCTCCCACCATCTGGGACCCCTGGGTCTGCAGTGGCCTCCCCACCCACCAGGGACCCCAGGCGCCCCACCCTCCCCCAGACCCACTGCTCTGGCCCCCACCTGTCAGCTGCCTTGGGGGCCCTGTCCCGCCAGGCCCAGCACCCACAGCCCCCCATCCAGGCGGCAGTCTCCTCTTCCTTCCACGTCCCGGATGCACTACCCGAGGGTGGAGATCGCAATTCCCTCGGAGGGTGACAGTGGGACGGGTGGGTCGGGAGCCCCATGCTGACCTCCGGGGAGCCCCTTACAGGACACGGGGTGTCCTCGTCCACCAAAGAGGCTGCACAGCCCTGTCCCGGCCAGCTCCTAACGGGTGCCACACAGACCCCATTCCTCTCCCCAGAGACCCCGTTCTGAGGGGAACAGGCCCGATGCCCTGGATGTGTAGGCGACAAGAGTGATCTGGGGCTTCTGGAATTTTCCAGACAGGAGCCATGTGTGGGACCCCGAGAAAGATGATACACTATCCCTTAAACCCTCATGACATCCACCCTATCCAGGAACTTCAGAGAAGAAACCCCAACACCTGTGCCAGAACCTCAGACTCTGCGTCAGACTTGACTCTGGCCTCTTTTGGTGACAAGCCTTCCTCGAAAGCAACGCATGATGTTTTTTGAAAATAGGTCAGTTCGTTGGGGCACCTGGGTGGCTCGGTCGGTTAGGCAGCCGACTTCGGCTCAGGTCATGATCTCGCGGTCCGTGAGTTTGAGCCCCGTGTCGGGCTCTGTGCTGACAGCTCAGAGCCTGGAGCCTGTTTCAGATTCTGTGTCTCCCTCTCTCTGTGACCCTCCCCCATTCATGCTCTGTCTCTCTCTGTCTCAGAAATAAATAAACGTTAAAAAAAAATTTAAAAAAAAAAAAGAAAGAAAATAGGTCAGTTCATGTGTTTTCTGAATTAACTCTTCCCACCAGCCTGGAGGTGGTGACACGTGGGAGGATGTCTTCGCAAGTGGAACCATCCCTTCCCCTTCCAGAAGCCCCCTTCCCACATCTGGAGGCCAGGAAGGCACAGCAGGCATGTGGTGGGGGGAGGGGCGTGATGGGCAGAGGCAGGGGTGGGGCAGGCGGGCAGGGCAGCAGGGGCATGGGGCAGGGGCGGGAAGGGGTGAGGGGCGGGCAGGGGTGCGGCCGGCATGGTAAGGTGGGCAGAGGCGAGAGGGGCAGGGCAGGTGTGAGGCGGGCAGGGGCGGGCAGGGGAGGGGTGACCAGGGACGGGAAGGGGTGTGAGGCAGGCAGGAGGGGAGGGGAGGGGAAGGGCGGGCAGGGGCGGCAGGGACGAAGCAGGCAGGGTACGGTGGGCAGAGGCGAGAGGGGCAAGGGCAGGGGCGAGGCAGGCAGGGGCACAGCCTCCCAGCCGTGGGCTCGCCGGTCCGTGCCACGCAGACTCACTTGGCTTTGGCCCTGGGGGTCCGGGCGGTGTGTGAGGGTCTGACGCGTGAACACGGAGGCCACCCGGGCTTTGCAGGGACGCGCGGCCAGGCGCCAGGCCAGTCTGGACGGGGCGGTGCTGACGGCGGCCAGCGCTCTTCCCGAAAGGGAGCGGGGAGGGACGAGAGAAAGGACGGGGCCGGCGGCAGGGAGCAATCTGACCCAAAGGGAACCTCTTCTCCCGCGGCGGGGGCCAAGGTCAGGGACCCAGGCGAGGCCGCGGGGACAGCCAGCCGCAGCCACTCTCCTGGGGTTCACCTCAACCCTGGGCTTGGGACGCGTCACCCCAGCTCTGCCTCCACCTTCATACCACGTCCCCTTCTGTCCCCTGGTGAGGACACCCGTCACACTGGCTTGGTCAGCGCTCACCCCACGAAGGCCGGGGACACAGCTCAGCCGAGATCCTCTGCAGTGACGCCCCACCACGTCCCCTCGCATGGCTCCAGGCTCCCGGTAGCGGAGCACGTCTGGGCTGGACGGGAGAGGTCCCGGCCCACCCCTGCCCTCCCTGTCCCTCACGGTTCTCGAGCTGTGGGCTGGCACTGCCCCGACACGGCCCACGCTTCTTCTGGGAACTTTTGGACCGGGGATAGGATCACCCGCCCTCGTGAGGGCGTCCAGGGCCCCGTGACCACCTCCAGCACAGCCCGGGCCTTTTCTAGAAATGGGAGGTCGCTGCCCACCCCGGCCATGACCCCCACCCCTCGAGGGGCCGTGTGCTGGGGGCGGCCCCCAGAAGCGCACAATGGCTTCCGACGGCAGTCCCCACATCATGAGTAAGGAACCCCACTCGGGCACTGGCCACGCCTTCCCTGTCCTACAGCCAGAGATCATTCTGGAAGTCCCCCCTGTCTGGTCATGCTGTCACCGGATGGCTTGAGGCTAGAGGAGCAGGGCCAGCCAGGTCCCCACCCGCACCCGCACCGTGGAGCTCAGGCTCCAGGTCTATCCTCACTGCACCCACAGCGGCCAGCAGGGACAGGCCCGGACAGCCCTGGTCACAGCCCGCACTGTCCAGCAGACGCTGCCGGGGCAGATTCGCAGCATGGAGATGCCCCGGGTCCTGCCATCAGGGCTCCGTGTGCAGAAATCCTGCCGCGAGGCACCACGGCCCGAGCTCCACGGCAGCGTGCGGCCCTGCGGGGCCTGAGTCCCCGACTAGGAACCAGACCCCACGCGCTGCCCGGTGCTGGGCGTCTACACGGCTGGACACGGCTCGACAGCTTCCTCCCCTCCCTCTGTGGCTCCGTTGACCTCATCTGAGGTACCAGGCACTCGGGTTCCCGACACAGTGGATCCAGAAAACCCCTCTTGCCTCGTGACTGCCTGTCCACACCACAGGGCTACGGCCTTGATCTCCTTGTGACAGAGAAACTCCTGGCCTAACGCCCACCAGAGGCTCCAGGAGGTTCCCTTCTGTCCACATCGTCCTCGGGCCTGATGGGAGGACTCCATTCTCTCAGCCACCAGACGAGCCCCACATGCAGTCAGATGGCGGAGGCGGGGCCCTTCGCAGAATGGACAGCCGGGCACTTGCTCACGGCCACCCTGACCCCGTGAGAGAGTCCGAACGTAGGAACAAAAGTGACAGCAGCACGCAGCCCTTTGTCAGAAATCACACGCAGAGGAGGAGGCGGAGGGTGACGAGTATCGACCCGTCATCTTTGGGCAGAAAACTGCAGGGGTTTTGGGTTTTTTTGTTTTTTTATTTAAAACTACTGTAAACCAATTGGAATAAAATGACCCAGGGGCAACTGGAGAACCTGGAACCGGTTATGCCTTCCAGGCTCAATGGCCCTTGTCATCCACGCTCCGCACCGGCCGCTGTGGTCACACCCTGGAGGTGGGGGTCCCAGAGCCACCGCTGAGTGAAGAGGAGACCGCAGAACAGCGGGCCACGGAAGAGCAGGTCACAGAAGAACCTAAACACTGTGATTGAAACCGGGCACGGCTGAGCAGTGCATGCACCTGACCTACACCTACCTGCCGTCTACCTGTCTGCCCATCCCCCATTTATTATCCATCCGTCCGTCGGCCATCATGCTTCTGCCGTCTGTCCACCGTCTGTCTCACAAGCAAACAGCAGCAAGGGAGGGATGAACACAGAAGTGAGGACGTGGATGCTTCTGGAATGAGAGCCCCCGCAGAGGCAGCCTGGGTGTTGGAAGTGTTATCAGAGTTGGATGGTTCCGGGCGGGGACGGGAGTCGATCTTTAGTCTGTACCCACATCCAATAGACACTCGTGACTTGCGATTTGTTTCATGAGTCCTCGAGAGTTAAGGCTCTTTCTGCATTTATTTAAGGCTTAGGAGTTTAGTCTATTATGTGGTTTCCCACGTCATTATTATGAGAAATCTTGACCTGTAACGTCAAGGTCAAGGAGTTAGCGTCAACCAAGGAGAACATGAATGTGAAATACGCCGTTCTCCTTCTGGAGCAAAGTGGGTCAGGAATTCTCCTCCGAGCTGCAGACAGCAGCATCCAGAAGCCAGACTCTCCTCGGCCCTTCGACAGGGACGTGTGGGCACGAGGAAACCCTGCCAGGTCTCCACTCTCCAGCTGCGAGGACTTCCAGGTGCCAAGGTTGCCACGGCCGCGAACTGGTCACGGCAGCCGCCCTGGAGCGTGAACAGTGAGAGGGCATCCGCTGTCCGGGACGGCGTGGCCGGGTGGGTACTCACGCCCGCCGGCACCCAGCCCCTCCTGCGAGCGCAGTCACGGGGACCTGAACAAGGCTGTCCTCCTCCATCCGTGGTCCGTTCGCCATCAGGACACCCAGCGTTTCCACGCAGGGCAGTGTCCGAAACCAGTCCCACATCCATCATCACCCAGGTGAACAAGGCGCTCGCAGGAGCCACTGGTCCACAGGAGGCAGTGAGACGTGGAGCGTTTGGTAGATGCCACGGGGACCCGGAAAAAAGAAACCAACACAGATGCGTTGCCCGTGAACGTGAGGTGGGCACAGCCTCCAGGGAGGGAGGGGAGAGGCTGGCGTGTTCCCACAGGGACGCACCTTGTCAGTGCGTTGCTGTTTCATCAAACGTGACACACATCGTGGGTACGTGTGCTCGCTGGGTCACCTCGAGGCCACCTCACTGCACTGTGGATCAATTCCCGGATATATCTTATTGTCAGAAGGCTTTTCCTCGTGTGAAGTTCTTTTCTATTCCGTGTGGTCGGGAACGGCAGGACGTTCTCGTAGAAAACGAGAGCCTAAAGGCCCAACAAACCACACGGAAGGCTCTTAAATCTCTACCTGAAGTAAAACAGTGATGGTAATTCCGCTTTTGATCTGCGATCCGTGGAGAACCCCGTGGGGCTCGGGGTCATCTGTGTGCGGGCGTCTGAGAGCCTGGCCGGCCTGGCAGGGTCGGCACCTGCGAAATCGCTGGCCCGTCCTGCCCACGACACACCTGTCAGCCGCACAGCCCGGAGGCAGCCACGCGGAAGGAGGTGGATCTGGTGTGAGGGGTGGGGGTGGGGGCTCCCCCTGAAAGTCCCGCCTCCCGGTGAGGTCGCTTCTGCACGGACGAGATTCTCGGTCTCGTGTGCAGCCAATGACTAACCGGTGGGCCACACACCGAGTGGCGGCGTGACGTCCCGTGGCACCGCCACGTCTCCGATGAATAGCAGGGCTTGACAGAGGCAGGTGTGAAAAGAAGCTCCAGCAGGACCAGAAAACCAGCGAGGCCTTTGTGGGGACCCCTGGAGTCCCCCGCGCAGTCCCGGAGGAGACCGGGTCTTCGGAAGGAAGCGTCTGAGAACGCAGCCTTCTTCCCTCTCTATCCCATTCCGAGCCCGTCCGGGGCACAGCTGGGCTTTGACCATCGTGGCGCCCGCTTGGCTGATGGCGGAGGAACAGCCCCCCGCCCTGTCGTAAGCGGTGTGGCGTCCTGATTCTGAGTGAATGACGGCCGTGTAGAGCGGTGACCGCCAGGCACAGCCTACCCTCCGGCACGTCCCATCCCTTGCCAACGGTAGGATTAAATACAGGGGCTCGTGTGCTGTAACGGACACAGAGGAGAAAGAGTCTGTAGGTTGGAATCCTCCTCATCCATTGATGAGAACGAGATAACGTCCACAGGACCCGTGTCTCCGACCACAGTCATACTTCACCAGTGCCACCGTGCGGGTGGTTGCAAAGTCTACAGATTTGCCAAGTAACGTGTGCGGATTGGGATGCCACCCTGGGCCGCGTCCTGGGTCCAAGGCTCTTCCCTGTAGGTCAAGAGTCACCGATGGGGGCGCTGAGTAGCTAGGGCTGTTGGGGCTGCAGGTCCACGGGACCATCCTTTGAGCTCCGTGCGTGCGCGAGACCCCAAGGGTGGGCGTGTGAACGAGCCGCCCCACAACAGCGGTGACCGTCCAGGGAGCGGGAGGGGATGTGTGGACCTGGAGGGCGGACTTGGTGTATCAGGGTGGTTAGTGCTCTGTCCTGGGTCATTCACCACATCGATAAAATAAAGGATACGAACCACGTGATCCTCTCAATAGATGCAGAGAAAGCATTTGACAAAATACAGCATCCTTTCTTGATAAAAACCCTCAAGAAAGCAGGGATAGAAGGATCATACCTCGAGATCATAAAAGCCATCTATGAACAACCCAACGCTAACATCATCCTCAATGGGGAAAAACGGAGAGCTTTCCCCCTCAGGTCAGGAACACGACAGGGATGTCCACTCTCGCCACCGTTATTCAACAGAGTATTGGAAGTCTTAGCCTCGGCAATCAGACAACACAAAGAAATAAAAGGCATCCAAATCGGCCAGGAGGAGGTCAGACTTTCAGTCTTTGCAGACGACACGATACTCTACATGGAAAACCCAAAAGAGTCCAGCAAAACACTACCAAGAACAGACCCCCGAATTCAGCAAAGTCGCAGGATATGAAATCACTGTCCTGGCGTGTCTGGGGCTCCGGATGGAGGAACGCTGGATGGTGCGCTAAGGAGAGCAGGTGCCCAGCCCGTGGAGTCCTGAACACAACACAGAGAAGTGAGGGACCCGGGCTCGCGGCCCGTCTTCCAGCTGGGACATCGATCTCGCCCTGCCTGGAGCTCAGGCTGGAACCCCCTGTGCTGACCCCCGGGGCCCCTGGCACTTCTCAGCCTCCAGCGTCGCAGAGCCGACTCGTCGCCACAAGCCCGCTGGCTCTGTTCTCCAGAGAACCCGACTGATACAAGGACCTCGCAGCCGGACACCCCCGCTAGGGCTGAAAACACGTTTCAGCAAATGTGAGTCACAGGAGCGACTGTGTTTGAGACCTGGTAACTGGCCACAGGTGCCGCCTCGTGGCCCAGTGGACGGGGCGTCCGTGGCAAGACGCCCGGCGGACGCTTGTGTGACCGGCTGCTTCCGTTCTGGGGGGAGTTTCTGCCGGAAGGGTCAAGTGAACTGGCCTCCAGCGGGCACAAGGGCGGCAGGCCTGTCGAAATTCGCGACGTGTCAACGCACTTTGATTTCCAAAGGGACCGGGGGGGGGGGGGGGGGGCCTGGCCCCAGATACTGGCGTGTCTGGGGTGCCGACATTCCATCGATGCCCCACGGGCATCTCAAACGGGCACGAAGACAAGCCGTAAGGCGGTGCAGACCCGGGGCCGGGGGCGTGGCCCTGAGGAGTGAGGGGGGCCGCGGCCCGTGACGTGTGCAGCAGGTCCCCTTCCTGAGCCCACAAGCAGGGCGGGCAAAGCTCACACCCTACACAAAAACAAACTGAGCGGAGTAAAATCTGAAACAACCAATAAACCAAGGGCCTCGCCCCCAAACTTAAGAGAACGCTTACACCTGCTTCTTAAATAAGGCAACAGAACGCCATCGCGAAAACGGATATATTGAAAGAGATCTTTAATGATACGGGAAGGGCAGCACCACGTCACAAGCCAACCAAGACCCGGGGGAGATGTGAGAACACGGGACAGAGGAGGCCCGCCGTCCCCAGCAGAGGGCCGACGCCAACGGGAAAAACAGTCCAGCCCTTCGAGCCAGAATAAGACAGGAAAGGGAATCCAAACAGCCGGTGGCGTGAAAAGGCTCTCCGGTGGCCACCGAAACACGAGTCAGAGACGCCGAGCACCCCTCTCCCCACCACCGAGCGGCCGCCATCAGAAGAGCCTGTGCGTGTGGTGCCTGTGGTGAGCAGGTGCGTCGGCCGCCAGCTCTGTCCTCGGGGACCTACGTCCTCCGCTGGACAAGGTGACAATCCCGTATCCTTGAAGGAGGGCCGAGGGGCTGCGGGCTTGGCTCACAGAGAACAGAGGAGGGGGGTGCCCAGCGCGGAGGGGCAGGAGCCCGAGGTGAGCCGGACCGGGCGGGAACACCCTCCACCTTCCCGCCCCGACCGCGGCCCCCGCGCACACCCAGTGACGAGGGGGGGGGGGGAGCGGGGCCAGCCGCACGTCGTGGGAACACCTCGGGACCCGGTCCTTCAGCACCGCTGTGCCGCGGGAGCCGCTCACCGAGCGGCCCACGCCCCGCCTCCGATGCCGGGAACGGGCCTTGCGCCCCGCATCCCAGTGCGGTGGCATTTTTGAGCACGCGGGCACCAGGGACCAGCCCCCGTGCCAAGCGCTCCCCACGCCGGTCTTGGTTCCAACGCCTCGGCGACGGGAGCTGCCAGTGAAAGTCTGGCTCCGCTCAGGGAAGGAGCCGGGTGAGCCCCGGTGCCCCCAACGCGGCCCAGGAGTCTCAGCCACCGAGGGGGCCTCTCCACACCCCCCACGTCGTGCCCCAAGCAGGGGGGAGCCGTGGGTCACAGCCGCTCGCGAGGCCCCACTCTGAATTCCTCTGACTCCGGCCCCAGACCTCACGCGACAGAAGAGAGTCCTGAGCCCCCGCAGACCCCAGGGCTGGGACGGGGGCCGAGTTCCTCCCAGACGCAGAACAGCAGTCAGGACCCGAGGTGCACGGACCGTCGGTTCAAACAACTGCACCTCCCGAACGCCCTGCTCCCGCCCCCTCACCTTCTGGCCAAATCCCCAGTGCCTGCTCTTTCCGGCGCGCCCGGGACAGAAAACAGACAGTAGACACACGGACAATTACGAACAGGAACGGAGAGGCAGGGAGAGGCGGGGCACTCGCCAGACCACAGCCACTTTGTCCAAGGCGCCCGCGCCCGTGCAGACGGTCCAGCTGTGTGGTGCCCGGGGCGCTGGAGGAGCGTGGGTGCAAACGCACAGGAAGTCACCCAGTTGTCAGGGTGGCCCCACGACCCCGGGGAGACCAGGGGCAGACCTGCTGCTCACGTGACCTCCGAGTCCTCGCCGTGCTGCGCAGGGTCCCCAGGTCACCGGTGGGAAGAGGGGGGCCGCCAGCAGCTGAGCCCCCAGGAGAACACACGCGGGAAACCCAAAACCAGGCACAGCGAGGGCACGCAGCCCCGACCCCCAGAACCGGCCCCGGCCTCAGCCGGAAGCCGCCGCCCCGCCGTCGCTCCCGGCGGTGCTTTCATTGACGACGCGGCAGTAACGGAACCTGACCGCAGATGCGGTCCCCGCTGGTCTCTCTGGGGTCCTGAGGGACAGATTCCTGATGACCCTGGCGTGTGCAACAACAAGAGGTAAGTAAGTACCTCACACGGGAACCGTTCTCGGCATAACTAAGTGCACGTTTCATCAAACGTGTTGGGGGACTCGGCACGACCCCACCGCGCTCCGGGCTCACCGCCAGTGCGTCCTAAGAGCGGTCAGATGCGCGCTTGGCCTCGACACCTTGTTCCAGGTGCTGTGCAGGCCCCCGCGGGCGCGTGGCCTCGTCCCTTCCATTGGTGGCGGATTCGCTTGCCGAGGGGGCTTCCACGGAAACAGCCACCCAAGGGGCAGGTGTTGGAACGGATGTGCCCTGTGACCACCTGTCCACTCCCGGGGGCCGGCCGGGGCCAGTCGCCTGCATACCGACCGGCGGGCACCGGGTGCCCCACAGACGCTCACAGGTTGAACCGAACGGAGCTGGTTTCCTCGTACGAGGTTCCCAGGAGGCCTGGGTCTCTCGGGCGGGTCCTGGAGCTCGAGCGTGAGCCCGTGTCACCGTCACCACGCGGTGGGGCTCCCGTGGGGACGCCGCACTGCCCCCTCCCGCTCTCCTCCTGGGCTCGTGTGTCCATGCGAACGGCCTCGGCTCACAGACAGGAGCAGAGGGACGGGTGTCCCTCAGCCGGGGCTGTGACCTGCTGACGTGACACTCCCCTGCCCTCCTGCATGTTGGCCGGGGGCACAGAGATCAAAGCCACCTCCTGGACACCTGCCGGAGCCGCCCCGGGATCGGGACTGCTCGTTACGCGGCACGGCTGGCCCGGACGGATGCAGCTGCACATCCAACGGCTCGGTCCTCGGTGGGGGTGGGGAGCGGGGGGCCTCCTCGCTGGCTGCTCTCTGGGGCTGGAAGGCCCTGCCTGCCCGGAGGACCTGGGGGGACCTCAGCCCGCCTGCAACCCGGGCACAGTCGGCAAAGTGCGTCCGGGGCCCCCGCTGCCGCTGCGCCTTTGCAAGTAAGGCCGCGCGGGAGCTCGCCTGCGCCTTGCCACGCGGTGTCGGCCTGTGGTGCGGCTACGACGGCACAGAATCGCGATGCAGCCAAAGTGCTCGCTCTCGGGTTCTGTAAAGGAAAGTCCCGTCCACGCAGAACACGGCAGGCCCCCGCGGGTTTGTTTCTCCCCCCCTCCCCCCCCTTTCCGTGAACCTGGAGGTTCCTGGGGTCCACCGGCCACAAGACCAGCAACTCATTCACACCCAGTCGCCGAGACCACGCAGCCAGAAAGGGCCCCACCCCGCCTGGGGCTGTCACTCTGGGCCCCTCCCGGGCAGGTCGCGTCCATGGGCACAGCCACCATGGCGGGGGGGGCATGCTCACCCCCTCCCCAAACCAAGGCTCAGAGCGTCTCCGAGTCCTGCCTGGGGCCGCCCTCACCCGTGCCAGCCGGAGTCCCTTCTGGGCAGTTGTGGTCACAGGCAGAAGAATACCTCCTCCCATCAGCCCTCTGCCCCCTGAGGAGCTGGCCTCCGGGACGCCCCTCGGCAAGGGGCCCCGGGCTGCAGCCCCCACTTCGCCCTTGGCGACTGCCCACCTTTTCTTCTTTCTTACGCCGACAAATCTGAACGCGCTGGTGGTGCTGCCCGTCTGTGAGGCTCAGTCCCTGGAGGCAGAGGCCGCCTGCCTCCCTGCCCCTTGGGCGGCGTGTGCAGGCCCTGCAGGTGTGGGGCTGTCCGCCGGGAGGCCAGGAGCCCGGGCTGTGCAGGCCCCACGGGCACCTGGGGTCTCTGGAAGGAAGCACAGGGGACACGCCGGCCACGGGCCAGGCGTGGGGCTGGGGCGAGAGGGAAGACAGACTCCCAGCCTGGCCCACAGGAATGGAATCTTCCTGCATCGCGGCTAAGGACCACTTAGTCCACAACATCCATACGGCCCGGGGACGTCCACGGACTCGGGCCGGCCGGGGCCCCACGGCACACTCATTGCCAACAACTGAGAATCATGTGATTTTAAAACTTTCTGCAAGTGACCACGATTTTGTGCACCCTCCATTTAGAGAGCAAAGGGACTTCCTGACAGTATTCCTTACGGGAGATTCGTCATTGTTCCCACATGGGAACGTGGGCCCACGTGCTGTGTTGAGAAGTGTGCCCGTGGCCCGGGCGCAACAGTGGCCGTGGCCTCTGGGAGAGCCAGGAGCCGTGGGGGAGGCCACGTGCCACGGAGACCTTGCTGGTGGCATTTGCACGTCTGACGGCACAGGAGCTCAGCCCCAGGCTCCACGAAGAGACGAGGTCCCCAGACCCCCACTGCTCCCCATCCCGTCCTGTGAACTTTAAGGGCCCCTGGTCACAGGCATTCCTCAGACAGCTCAGCAATGTGTCAATGAATGAAGATTCGACACGGTCCCAGCCCATCCCCATCACTCTGTCCCACCCAAGGCCAGGCCCCGGCTCGGGACCTGAAGCACCAGTGTCCCCGGCAAGCCCTTCAGTGCTGGTGGCCTCCCCAGGCCCCTCGGCCACCCGCCTCCACGCTCTGTGCACACCTTCGTCCAGCCTTCTCCTCCCGAACCCTCGAGGCACAGGGTGATCCCTCCTCCTCCAGGGAGCCACCCCTGACTCCACCACCTGCCTGGTACATGGCTCACACTCCCCTCATCAGCCCTGACATGTCCGGTGACCGTCACATCCCCAGTCGATCCAGCAGCTGCTAATGGCTTCTTTGCTGCTGCGGCACGGCCCAGACAAGCACCAGGCTCGCAGAGGGGACACGAGACCAGAGGTAGGGTCCCAGGTGCAGGACCAGAAGTGGGACCGTGTAACTGCACACAGGACTCACCCGGCATCTGTCACCAAGGCGGAAGCAGAGAAATAAGGGGTCCACGGCAGGGCCCAGACACGGCATTTCTGCTCCCGACACCCGGCCGAGGCTGACCACCAAGCCGCCCTTTCTGCCGGGCAGGATCAGTAGCCAGTTCAGCTGGGTGGGGGGCAGGGTTAATTCCAGGCAGACGGAGGGGGAGAGAGGGCCGGGCACCGGCCGCCATGTCCTCCTGGGCCGTAGCCTTGGAGGAGCAGGAGGGAGGGCTTCCTGGCAGAGACGACGCACGAGACGCAGGCGGGGATTGCGAGTTCCAGAGTCCACGTCTCCCTCGGCCGCTCCAGGGGACTCCTCCTGCGGCGGCTCCGGGTCTGGGGACAACTCACTGCCCGCCCTCCACCTGAGCGGTTCGTTTCCTACCGTGCTGGCTCAGCAGGAAGCTTCTGGCTTCCCTGGCGTGAACCTACTGCGTCAAGCAGGTTAAACCCCTTTGCCCTTCCCTCCACCAGTGACGTTGCACCACCTATGGACTTTGTCACCAAACCGGCAAGTAGAGACATGCTCCACACCCCCGAGTGCTCCCCATACCCCCGAGTGCTCCCACACTCCCGAGTGCTCCCCATACTCCCAAATGTGCTCCATTCTCCCTAGTGATCCCCACCCCAACACTCTCAAGGGCACCACTTTTTCTGAGTGGTCCCCACACTCCTAAATGCGCTCCATACTCCAGAGTGCTCCCAATACTCCCGAGTGCTCCCCATATTCCAAAGTGCACCCCATATTCTCGAGTGCACCCTTTCGTGTTTGAAAAAACTCTTTACGGAGCCAAGATGACGGAACTGCATGGAAGCTTTTTGTGCGTCTCGCGTCCATGAAATCCAGCCAGACCAACACTAAACCGTCCTGCACACCTAGAAACCTGATCGGAGGATTAACACAACAGTCTGCACAACCTGAACCACAGAATTCAGCAGGTACGCGGCGCGGAGAGCTGAACTCGGGGAGCGAGAAGCCGCAAAAGGTAGGGAACCGCTTTTGAGGGAGGAGAGAGGACGGAGACTGGGGAGGGGGAAGAATACGGGAAAATCACCCCTCCCCAAAAGCAGCTGGAGAGAAAGTGGAAAACTGGAAACAGCCGCGGGGACTAAACCAAAAAGGGAGAAAGGAGAAAGGAGGGGGTTTAAACTCCATTAAGACTGTAAACGAAGGGAGCGCAAGGGCTGCAACTCCGCAGCTCCCTACCTGGCGGTGCTCTGGTGGGAAGGGCGAATCCCCAGGAACAGAGTGGGGTCCGGGAGGTTCTTGGGCCACACGGGGAGAAGCGGTCCCACTGCTGGAAGGACATTTGGTGGAGACTGTTGAAGCCGCCTGGTCCCGGCAGACCCCGGAAGGCGGCCACATTCGCTGGTGCCGGAACAAGGTCGTTGAGGGCGAAGCCTGGTGCCAGGTGCGTGTTGTGATTTCCCACAATCCCTGAAACGCTGCTGCTACACCGGCTCGCAAACTTTTTCTGGGGCGGGCTGGCACCTGGCCGCAGTCTCGGGGCACCGGCAGCAGCAGGGTCCGGCAGGCGTTCCTGGGTGCAGCCGACATTCGGCCATTGCTCACTCGGCCATTGCTGGGTGAGACCCTCCCGCAGAGGGGCGGAGTGGGTCAAGGCCGCAGTCCTTCGGAAGGAAGGGGCCGGGAAACACAGCCGCGTCTGAGACAAAACTCGGGAGAGAGGTGCTGCCTGGGGCCTGGTCACGGACAGTGAAAAAGCGGGAAGCGGACGAGAGCTGAAGACGGAGGACCCGTGCGCGACCGCTGATCCGGGAGAACAGACCGGGCGGCTGGGTGGCGCCATGGGTCACCGCTCCCGCGCATGCGCGGACGTACCTACGAGCCCCGGAACAATCCACCCCAGGAGGCCGGCAGCGCCATCTAGGGGAGAGCGGAGCTGTTACACCGAGCCCCGCCCAACTGGGCCATCTTCGCTCTTCCAGAACACAAACCTCACCGCCGGCTTAGTTTATGGAATATAAAGCGCTACATACACTGACTTCTAGGGGAAAATGAAACAATTTCAGTCCTACTTCACTCTGTTGGCAGGTTCATCTGTTCAATTTTCTTTTCTTTTTCCTTTTTCTCTTTTACAATTCGTTTCTTTTTCTTGAATACACAAAGAAAAAATTCATTTTTATTTTCAATTTTTATTAAAAATATCTTTCTTTAATTTTTATTACTATATTTTTTACTTTTCTGTAAATTTTTTCAAATTCTACTTTACTTCCATCATTTTATTTTGGTCTACTTCAGTGTACTCACCTTTTCAAATTTTCAAACAATTTATTTTTCTCTTTTTCTTTTCTTCTCTTTTTCGTTTCTTTTCTTTTTCTTGAATGCAGAAAGAGAAAAACTTCATTTTTACTTTCAATTTCTATTAAAAATATTTTTAATTTTTATTACTATATTTTTTGCTGGTATGTGAATTTTTTTCAAATTCTATTCTACTTCCATCATTTTATTTTAGTCTACTACAGTGTATTCACTTTGTCAAATTTTCAAACAATTTATTTTTCTCTTTTTCTTTTCTTCTCTTTTTCGTTTCTTTTCTTTTTCTTGAATGCAGAAAGAGAAAAACTTCATTTTTACTTTCAATTTCTATTAAAAATATTTTTAATTTTTATTACTATATTTTTTGCTGGTATGTGAATTTTTTTCAAATTCTATTCTACTTCCATCATTTTATTTTAGTCTACTACAGTGTATTCACTTTGTCAAATTCTCAAACAATTTATTTTTCTCTTTTTTCTTTTTCGTTTTTTTTCCTTTTTCTTAAATACAGAAAATGAAAAAATTCATTTATTTTTAATTTCTATTAAAAATACTTTTCTTTAATTTTTCCTACTATATTCTTTACATTTGTGTATGTTTTTTCAAATTCTATTTTACCCCCATCATTTCATTTTAGTCTACTTCAGTGTATTCATTTTTTTCAAATTCTCAAACGATTTCCTTCCCCCCACCTTTTTTTCTCTAATCTGTCAAACCACTTTCAACACCCAGATCAAAACACACCTAGGATCTAGCATCATCTATTCAATTTGTGTGTGTGTGTGTGTGTGTGTAATATTTAATTTTTAATTTTAATATTTTTTAATTTCAATTTTTCTACCTCATTATTTCCTTTTGTCCCTTCAAAATGACAAAACAAAGGAATTCACCCCAAAAGAAAGAGCACAAAGAAACGACAGCCAGGGATTTAACCAACACAGATACAAGCAAGATGTCTGAACCAGAATTTAGAATCACGATAATAAGAACACTAGCTGGAGTCGAAAATAGATTAGAATCCCTTTCTGCAGAGATAAAAGAAGTAAAAAATAGAATGAAATTAAAAATGCTCTAACTGAGCTGCAATCACGGATGGACGCAGTGCCGGCAAGGATGGATGAGGCAGAACAGAGAATCAGTGATATAGAGGACAAACTTACAGAGAATAACGAAGCAGAGAAAAAGAGGGAGATTAAGGCAAAAGAGCACGATTTAAGAATTAGAGAAATCGGTGACTCATTAAAAAGGAACATCAGACCCATAGGGGTCCCAGAAGAGGAAGAGAGAGAAATAGGGGTAGAAGGGTTAGGTGAGCAAATCACAGTGGAAAACTTTCCAAAACCTGGGGAAAGACACAGACATCAAAATCCAGGAAGCACAGAGGACCCCCATTAGATTCAACAAAAACCAACCATCAACAAGGCATATCATAGTCAAATTCACAAAATACTCAGGCAAGGAGACAATCATGAAAGCAGCAAGGGAATAAAAGTCCCTAACATACAAGGGAAGACAGATCAGGTTTGCGGCACACCTAGCCACAGAAACTTGGCAGGCCAGAAAGGAGTGGCAGGATATATTCAGTGTGCTGGATCAGAAAAATATGCAGCCAAGAATTCTTTATCCAGCAAGGCTGTCATTCAAAATAGAAGGAGAGAGAAAAAGTTTCCCAGACAAACAAAAATTAAAGGAGTTTGTGACCACTAAACCAGCCCTGCAAGAAAATTTAAGGGGGACTCTCTGAGGGGAGAAAAGATGAAAAATTAAAATAAATAAATAAATAAATAAATAAATAAATACCTACATGCATACATACCAAAAGCAACAAAGATTAGAAAGGCCCAGAGGACACCACCAGAAACTCCAACTCTACAAGCATCATAATGGCAATAAATTCCTATCTTTCAGTCCTCACTCTAAATGTCAATGGACTCAATGCCCCAATCAAAAGACATAGGGTAACAGAACAGATAAGAAAACAAGATCCATCTATATGCTGTTTACAGGAGACCCACTTTAGACCTAAAGACACGTTCAGATTGAAAATAAGGGGATGGAGAACCATCTATCATGCTAATGGTCAACAAAAGAAAGCTGGAGTAGCCATACTTATATCAGACAATCTAGACTTTAAAATAAAGACTGTATCAAGAGATGCAGAAGGGCATTATATCATAATCAAGGGGTCTATAGACCAAGAAGACCTAACAATTGTAAACATTTTTGGGCCAAATGTGGAGGCACCCAAATATATAAATCAATTAATCACAGACATAAAGAAACTCATCGATAGTAATACCATAATTGTAGGAGACTTCAACACCCCGCTCACAGCAATGGACAGATCATCTAGTCAAAAAATCAACAAGGAAACAATGGCTTTGAATGACACACTGGACCAGATGGACTTAACAGATATATTCAGAACATTTCATCCTAAAGCAGCAGAATATACATTCTTCTCCAGGGCACATGGAACGTTCTCCAGAACAGACCACATACTGGGACACACATCAGCCCTAAGTAAGTACAAAAAGATCAAGATCATACCGTGCATATTTTCAGACCACAATGCTATGAAACTTGAAATCAACCACAAGAAAAAATTTGGAAATGTAACAAATACTTGGAGAATGAATAACATCCTACTAAGGAATGAATGGGCTAACCAAGCACTTAAAGAGAAATTAAAAAGTATATGGAAGTCAATGAAAATGATAACACCACAACCCAAAACCTCTGGGACGCAGCAAAGGTGGTCATAAGAGGAAAGTATATAGCAATCCAGGCCTTCCTAAAGAAGGAAGAAAGATCTCAGATACACAACCTAACCTTATGCCTTAAGGAGCTGCAAAAAGAACAGCAAATAAAACCCAAAACCAGTGGAAGACAGGAAATAATAAAGATTAGAGCAGAAATTCTATCGAAACCAAAAAAAGCCAGTAGAACAGATCAATGAAACCAGAAGCTGGTTCTTTGAAGAATTAACAAAATTAATAAACCACTAGCCAGTTTGGTCAAAAAGAAAAAGGAAAGGACCCAAATAAATAAAATCAAGAATGAAAGAGGAGAGATCACAACCAACACAGCAGAAATAAAAACAATAGTAAGAGAATATTATGAGCAATTATATGCCAATAAAATGGGTAATCTGGAAGAAATGGACAAATTCCTAGAAACATATACACTACCAAAACTGAAACAAGAAGAAATAGAAAATTTGAACTAGTAAGGAATCGAATTAGTAATCAAAAATCTGCCAAAAAACAAGAGTCCAGGGCCCGATGGCTTTGCAGGGGAATTCTACCAAACATTTAAAGAAGAGTTAACACCTATTCTCTTGAAGCTGTTCCCAAAAATAAAAATGGAAGGAAAACTTCCAAACTCTTTCTATGAAGCCAGCATGACCTTGATTCCAAAACCAGACAGAGACCCCACTAAAAAGGAGAATATAGACCGATTTCCCTGAGGAACATGGATGTAAAAATCCTCAACAAGATATTAGCCAACCGGCTCCAACAATACATTAAAAAAATTATTCATCACGACCAAGTGGGGTTTATACGTGGGATGCAGGGCTGGTTCAATATCAGCAAAACAATTAACGTGATTCATCACATCAATAAAAGAAAGGACAAGTACCATATGATCCTTTCAATAGATGCAGAGAAAGCATTTGACAAAATACAGCATCCTTTCTTGATAAAAACCCTCAAGAAAGTAGGGATAGAAGGAGCTTACCTCGAGATCATAAAAGCCATGTAGGAACGACCCAATGCTAATATTCTCCTCAATGGGGAAAAACTGAGAGCTTTCCCCCTAAGATCAGGAACAAGATGGGGATGTCCACTCTCGCCACTGTTATTCAACACAGTAGTGGAAGTCTTAGCCTCTGCAATCAGACAACACAAAGAAATAAAAGCCATCCAAATTGGCCAGGAGGAGGTCAAACTCACTCTTCGCAGATGACATGATACTCTATACGGAAAACCCAAAAGATTCCACCAAAAAACTGCTAGAATTGATTCATGAATTCAGCAAAGTCGCAGGATATAAAATCAATGCACAGAAATCAGTTGCATTCCTATGCACCAACAATGAAGCGACAGAAAGAGAAATCAAGGAATCAATCCCATTTACAGTTGCACCAAAAACCATAAAATACCTAGGAATAAATCTAACCAAACGGTGAAAAATCTATGCGCTGAAAACTATAGAAAGCTTATGAAAGAAATTGAAGAAGACACAAAAAAATGGAAAAAGATTCCATGGTTCTGGATAGGAAGAACAAGTATTGTTAAAGTGTCGATACTACCCAAAGCAATCTGCATATTCAACGCAATCCCTATCAAAGTAACACCAGCATTCTTCATAGGGCTAGAACAAATAATCCTGAAATTTATATGGAACCAGAAAAGACCTGGAATAGCCAAAGCGATCTTCAAAAAGAAAACCAAAGCAGGAGGCATCACAATCCCAGACTTCAAGCTATACTACAAAGCTATAATCATCAAGACAATATGATACTGACACAAGAACAGACATTCGGATCAATGGAACAGAATAGAGAACCCAGAAATGGACCCACAAATGTATGGCCAACTAATCTTTGACAAAGCAGGAAAGACTATCCAACGGAATAAAGACAGTCTCTTCAGCACGTGGTGCTGGGAAAACTGGACAGCGACAGGCAGAAGAATGAACCTGGACCACTTTCTTTCACCAGACACAAAAACAAACTCAAAATGGATGAAAGACCTAAATGTAAGACAGGAAGCCATCAAAATCCTTGAGGAGAAAGCAGGCAAGAACCTCTTTGACCTCAGCCGCAGCAACTTCTTACTCAACACATCTCCGGAGGCAAGGGAAATAAAAGCAAAAATGAACTACTGGGACCTCATCAAGATAAAATCTTCTGTACAGCGAAGGAAACAATCAGCAAAACTAAAAGGCAACCGACGGAATGGGAGAAGATATTTGCAAATGACATATCAGATAAAGAGTTAGTATCCAAAATCGAAAAAGAACTTCTCAAACTCAACACCCAAAAATGAAATAATCCAGTGAAGAAATGGGCAGAAGACATGAATAGACACTTCTCCAAAGAAGACATCCGGATGGCCAACCGGCACATGAAAAGATGCTCAACGTCACTCATCATCAGGGAAATACAAATCAAAACCACAGTGAGATACCACCTCACACCCGTCAGAATGGCCAACATGAACAACTCAGGCAACAGCAGATGTTGGCGAGGATGCGGACAGAGAGGATCTCTTTTGCGTTGTTGGTGGGAATGCAAGCTGGTGCAGCCACTCTGGAAAACAGCAGGGAGGTTCCTCAAAAACTAAAAATAGAACTATGCTATGACCCAGCAATTGCACTACTAGGCATTTATCCACGGGATACAGGGGTGCTGTTTCGAAGGGCCACATGCACTCCCATGTTTATAGCAGGCCTATCAACAACAGCCAAAGTATGGAAAGAGCCCACATGTCCATCGATGGATGAATGGATATAGAAGATGTGGTGTGTATATATATACAATGGAGTATTACTCAGCAATCAAAAAGAATGAAATCTTGCCATGTGCAACTACGTGGATAGAACTGGAGGGTATTATGCTAAGTGAAATTAGTCAGAGAAAGACAAAAATCATAGGACTTCACTCCTATGAGGACTTTAAGAGACAAAACAGATGAACATAAGGGAAGGGAAACAAAAATAATATACAGGGAGGGGGACAAAGCATAAGAGACTCATAAATATGGAGAACAAACAGAGGGTTACTGGTGGGGGTGTGGGAGGGGGGATGGGCTAAATGGGTAAGGGGCACTAAGGAATCTACTCCTGAAATCATTGTTTCACTATATGCTAATTTGGATGTAAATTTTAAAAAGTAAAAAATAAAATTAAGAAAATGAATAAATAAAAAATAAAGTCCTTCAGGGGCGCCTGGGTGGCGCAGTCGGTTAAGCGTCCAACTTCGGCCAGGTCACGATCTCGCGGTCCGTGAGTTCGAGCCCCACGTCAGGCTCTGGGCTGATGGCTGGGAGCCTGGAGCCTGTTTCCGATTCTGTGTCTCCCTCTCTCTCTGCCCCTCCCCCGTTCATGCTCTGTCTCTCTCTCTGTCCCAAAAATAAATAAAAAACGTTGAAAAAAAAATAAATAAAAAAAATAAAGTCCTTCACAGAACATTAAAAAAAAAAAAAAAAGAAAAAACTCTTTACATATTAAGCCTAACAACTCAGTGTCACAGCATTTCCGCGTCCCTGTAACTTTGTGAGGAGAGCACCTTGGAAGGGCTACTGAACACATAGGCCAGTCGCTACTCAGTCTGTCCCAGTCCCTGTAGATTCTCGAGTCACCTGCGCTCATGCTCAGACAGCCACAGCCAGAGGAGCTGAGACCCAGGGAGTGAGACCAACGAGCTGACCCCATGCACCTGAGACCCGAGGGGCCGAGACCTCTCTCGCACGGGGTCCCTGGTCCCCCGGCGCTCAGGAAGGTGAGCGAGTGTTTCCCCAAATGACAACAGCCACCCGCAGGCTCAACCCTGGGGGAAATCCCACTCTTCCTGCTCTCACTAAGGTCAGAGTCTGTCAGAAAGACTTCAGCTTTTCCACGTCTCCCGAGCAAAGTAAACCGTGTGTAGCTGGCACCGTTAGACCCACGTGAGGTTTTCAGGAGATGCTTCTGGAAGCTGGGCAGACAGATGGTTTGCCCTCTTCCCGGGGAGATAATGGTTTGTTTTACAAATGTGTTCAGGCCGGGAGCCGAGGGGGACAGAGCAGAGTGCACGCAAGGCACGTGGCAAAGAGCGAATTCCGAGCCACTGGACGCCCGTCTTGTCATTTCAGACAAACACCCTTCACACGAGCAGCGGTTTCTTCCAGGGGTGTAGACACGAAGCCAGGACCCACATCCCTGGACCCGGTGTACGCGCGCTCACTATGACAGCACGTGACAACGCGCAAGGCGCCGAGACCGGGAAAGGGAGTGAGAGCGCACCGACCTCGCCTCCTGTGTCGGAGCACGGAAGCTGGGGTCTCCCTGCCCGGGGGGCCCACCTGCCGGGTGACTGCCCCGAGCCGGGGCCTGGACGATGTGAGGGAGGGCTGACCGCACTCTCACTGGCAGCGTCGATCGATCTCAATCAGTCAACGATCAGTCCAAACGTACGATGTTCCCTTTAAATACATAAACGCGCGTAGTGTGTAAAGATACGCTATTCATCCCTTTAAAACACACGTACACGTGAACGCACGCACATGTGCGCCTGTGTAGCGATGTACGCAGCCTGTGCGCGTGTGTGTGCACGCATCTGTCGATCCCTTCTCATGAGTTCCAGGTCGTTTGAATCCCACTTTGTTGAGATGTACTGATAAAAAATAAAATTCACCCATTTCAAGAGTACCATTTCATGGGTTTTGCCCAATGTGCCCCCCCCCCCGGACCCGCATCTCCCGAGCCCATCCCGTGACGCGAGCCAGCCACGGGCCAGCTCTGTCACCATCGTGGGATTTTAAGACAAACAGACGTGACAGGACGCCCTCTGTGTCTGCTTCTCTCGCTCAGCGTGTTTGCAGAGAGCCTGCGGCCCACACTCCATTCTGAGTGGCTGTCTGTCGGGCCGCACGCTCCCCGTTCGGAAGAGAAACGCACGGCGCCCGGCCCCGGCCTCGCGGCACGTGAGCACTGGAGCGCGAGCTGAGCCCTGTGGGACGTGGGTCTCCTCTCTTCTTGTGCACACCAGCAGTTACCACAGTCTCTTGTGAAGTGTCTGTTCACACATTTCGATCTTGCCTTTAAAATTGCGGGCGCCTGGGTGGCGCAGTCGGTTAAGCGTCCGACTTCAGCCAGGTCACGATCTCGCGGTCCGTGAGTTCGAGCCCCGCGTCGGGCTCTGGGCTGATGGCTCGGAGCCTGGAGCCTGTTTCCGATTCTGTGTCTCCCTCTCTCTCTCTGCCCCTCCCCCGTTCATGCTCTGTCTCTCTCTGTCCCAAAAATAAAAAAAAAAAAAAAAAAAAAAAAAGTTGAAAAAAATAAAATTGCGATGTTTGAGTTAGACCCGTTCTTCCTATTCTGGACAAAAGTCTTTCCTGAGATGTACGGATGACCGTTTGCCGCTACTTTGTGGCTCGCTTTGTCCTTTTCTTGATGGTAACTTTCTCTTGAGTTTTTTATTTGTTTTGAGAGAGAGAGAGAAAATGGGGGAGGGCCGGAGAGAGAGAGAGAATCCCGAGCAGTTTCCATGCGGTCAGCACAGAGCCCGACGTGGGGCTCAGACTCATGAAGCCATGAGCCCATGACCTGAGCCCAAAGAGTCGGACGCTTAACGGACTGAGCCCCCCGGGTGCCCCTCGATGGCAACTTTCAAATAGGGAATGTTTTTAATTTGGACCAAGTACAATTCATTGATTTTTTTTTTTTCTTTCGTGGCTTATGTGTTTTTATCTGTGTGAGAGATGCCCGCCAGCCCGGCCCTGGGCCCCCGTCCTACCCCGACCCCCACGGACCAGAGCGTGTGTGTTCACTCCGGACACTGTTCAGGGCCCCGCCCTCTCACCTCCCCTGGACTAAGCAGGTGCGTTGCAAGTGTTTCTTGACCTTGTAACACTAGCTCAGAATCATATATATTTATGGGCACCCGGGTAGCGTCCAACTTTGGCTCAGGTCATGATCTCGCGGTCCGTGGGTTCGACCGCCGCGTGGGGCTCTGTGCTGACGGCTCAGAGCCTGGAGCCTCCTTCCGATTCTGTGTCTCCCTGTCTCTGCCCCTCCCCCACTCCCATTCCTTCTCTCTCTCTCTCTCTCTCTCTCTCATAAACGTTTTTATTTAAAAAAAGAATTTCATATATTTAACAATCCTGCTGTTGACTAAAACTGCATTATCCTGGGAGGCCCACTCATCAGCGGCAGCAGGGCACCCACAATGACCTGGGGGAGGGAGTGGGGTCACAGGACAGTTTGCATTTCAGTCATGCTACCGCTGGACCGCGTGCGGCTGCCCTGCTTGCCAACAGGCCCCTGAGGTTTCCAGGGTGGTGCCCACCGGCCGGGCCTCGTGCCCAGGAGGGGCCGCGGAAGCAGCGATCCTGCAGAGGTGAGGGATTCTCTGCTCCGCCGGAAGGGGGACATGGGACGGGGGGCCGGGGGGGGGGGGGTGCTGCCTCGGTGAAGGGCCTCCCGGGTGGGCACGTTCTTCCCACAACGCCCGAGCATGCCAGGTCTAGAGGCATTCACGTTGCCGGGCGCCCCGAAGCTTGCGCTGGGCAGGCTCCCGGGGCCCCATGGACGGGGGGTGTCGGGCAAGCGGTCTCCAGCTGACCGGCTGGCTGGGCCTCGCCCATCGCCCGGCTGTCTCAGAAGCACGAGGCTCCGGGGAGCCGGCCCCCACTTAACCAATTAACTCAGCTTTTCCCAGAGGCTACCACCGGGCACCAACCAGACCCGCCCTCGGGGCGCCCCCGCGTCTCCCCGGTCCTGGGGTCACCAAGGGGCTCACGGGCCCCACCCTCCTGCTCTTCAAAGGCCAGACTTCCAACACACAGCAGTTAAATGTCTCTGTTTTGTTCTAATTGGGAGTCAGCAGGAGAATCAGAGATTCACTTGTATTCGTGGCATCAATAATTCGATACAAAAAGAGAAGAAAAGAGGAGAATTCGCAATCCACACATGCAGATCTGGCTACAGCTTATTACTCGTGATAACGAAAGAAGCTCCTAATTAGGAACCCACCATTCTATTTTAAGGACAGGGTGGGTGTGGGACGTGACCCCTGTGCTCTCGATATGACAACCTTACAAAGATATAACTTTGGTAGGAAACACACCAAAAAAATTAACAGGAATGAGCTCTGCGCAGTCAAGCTATGGATGATTTATTTTTAATTTTCTTCTTAGTGTCTTTCAGTGTTTTCCAGCCCCTCTCTAACAAGCTTTTTTTTTTTTTTTTTTTTTCAGTTTTACAACAAAAGCATGTTTTCAAATCAGGGACAAGTCAAAGTTGAGGTCTATCAACTAAAAATATCCTCAGCCCGGTGACACTGCTAACCTCCTGGCCAGCACTTGGCCGGTGGAACATTCGAAAGCGGAAGGGTCCCCGAGTTGGGGTCCCGTGTGCTCCTGCTGGATTTCAGCGCGTGCGAGGACCGAGCTCCCACTGCTCTGGCCCTGCTGACCCACCCCCGGGCCTGGTGGGAATTCAGCTGCCGCCCCAGGACTTGGAAGTCCACCTGGGAAGCGAAGGGGCCGGGGGTGAAGGGCACTGCTGTGCTCTGAGCGCCCGTCCCCCCCAAATGCATATGTCGACGTGCTGTCCCCCTCCGTGGCCCCCAAAACAATTGGTCCCCTTCCACCTCCGGAGGTCACGGCGAGGAGGCGGCCTCACCCGATGGCGGGTCTGTGGCGCCGTGGTCTTGGGAGTTCCCCGCCTCCAGAAGATGGGAATGAACTCGTCTGTGTGAGCCCCTGTCCACGGTGCCTTTGCTACGGACGTCCCGATGGGCCGAGACACGTGAGGACCGCTTTCCAAGTCCCCTTTGGTGCCCACGCCCTGTTCACAAACGGAACCAGGCTCTCGGGGGCCCGTAACCTGCCCTCACTGCCGACACCACCCCCCCAACACTCAGAGCCACGTGGCCACCGTCTCATGAAGCTCCATGGTGACGTCTGCGGGGACACGGCTACACCACTGCACCAGGCTGCCCGCCAGGAGGCCCACGGGAAACGTGCTGGCCAAGAGCGCCACGTGAGGGTCCCACGCTCAGATCTGGACGGGTTAGCTGCGGAGGCTGGGGCTGCTGGTCCCGAGCAGAAAGAAGCAGGGTGGGAACCCTGAGAGCCCAGCACGCTGCGCCCGAGGTGCATCTCCTGCTCCCTGGAGCCCTGACCGCAGGCCCAGGAGAAGGCGCACGTCTCCCTGAGCCAAACGTGCCGCCAGAACCCTTCCTGCGGACCCCGATCCCGTTTCACACACAGACGCCGCGTTTTGAGAACTGATGTAGGAAGGGGGCCTGCCCACAAACGTGGACGCTCGTGGTCCCCGTCTGCCGTGCTGACAGGCCCCTCCCTCGAGGACACCCTCTGAGGCAGAGACAGCTGGCCCCAGGAGCCACCGGGCACGGGCCGGGGAGTGGGGCGGCCACAGGGGGTCTCTGAGCAGGACACGGTGGCCGCACGGCGTGAGGAAATGGCCCCAAGAGCGAGTGCGCAGACTCCAGCCCACGTGCAGACAGCTAAGGGGACCCTGGGCCTGCAGGAAATCCAGGCGGTGACGGGGCGGAGACCCTAAGGAACGCGGCACAAGGGTGCCCTGTGTGAGCGTCTGGGGCGAGAACGTCAATAGCCTGGGCCCCGGGAGGCCCCACGGACGGGCCCCACGAGCAAGACCCACGGACAGGCTCCGCCAGGCAGGCCCCGGGGGTTCTGTCGGGGGAGGGGACGTGCTGCCCTGAAGAACAGGGAAGAGAAGCCTGGAAACCCTGACGTGCCTCCAGGGCCCTCCTGCTACAGGAATCTCACTGGAGCCATCAGCCCGCGGGGCCCTCAGTGGCCCCAGGGGAGGCGCTGCACTCACCGTCCCCCCCCCCCCACCCTCGCAGCTCAGGGGACGGGCAGCCCTCTGTTGACCGTGGCGCGCAGGAGACCTTGGGGGCAGCCGCGGCCAGCACCTTCATGGTTAAAGCGCGACACCCCTCCCCCGCAGGGCTCCCTGTTCCCTCCCTTCCCCCAAAGGCCCACCGTGTCGCTGGAGCCCTCGGTCTGTGGTCTGCAAGGCGCCACACGCCCACCTTACGTTCCGCCCAAGGAGGCCACGTCCCCCTGACCCCACCCCTGCGCGTGGCACACGGACGCGTATCTGCCCCCCTCCTCCATCAGACACCTGCCCTGTGAGGCACTGCCATCAGACCCGCACACCCTCTGTGGCCTCCCGGCCCCCGGACCACCCCCACCCGGAGGAGACCCCGGGTCTGGGCTCTGCCTCCAGCCTCGGAGGAAGGGGCATCCACGGGAACCTTCCACCCCAGACCCCATACACCGCGTGGGCCACTCACCCTCCGCCCCCACAGCTGGACGCCCCCGCCCCAACCCTGGCCACACCTGAGCTGGCCCGGAGTCACTGACTCCGCGAGGGGCTCATCTCCCGAGGGAGGCAGAGGGCAGACGGCCAGAAAGTCCCACTGCGCCCTGGGCAGGGTGGCCGGCGGGTCCCACGGGAACACCTGGGGAAGGGGACATGGGGCCATGTGGGCGGGGTTCCTCCTGCCCCCCAGGCTCCACCGGGCCCACCAAGGAGCTGGCTCTCGGGGCACATGGTCAGTCCTCCCTGTGCCCCGGGGCCGGGGGAGGCCGTGGATGTGAGCCCTCTCCCCTTATAAAAGCTTCAAAGAGGAATTAACTTTTCACTGTTAAATTCCCTTTCGAGGCGAAGTCAATCAGCAGGAATCAGGTCTAGTCTCTGGCCCCGTGAGTCCCTGCCGGGCTTCCTGTGGGTGATGCACTGTGTCCCCGCGGTCCTTCCGTGGGACCCACGTCGGCTCCGTGGGCTTCTTGCCCGGCCCGGGGACTGGGATGCCCACACCCGGCGCTCACAGGCCTCAGAAGGGACACGTGCAATAGACATACAGCCACACACAAGGCCCCACCTGACACATGAGAGGCCCTGCAGCCCCTGACGCTCAGCATCTCAGTCGAATCACCGCGGTCCCGGCCCCGAGGAGGCCCCCGGCCTCTCCTCAATGCCCACAACCTGATGCCCACACCCGCTGGACCTTTCCAGGTCTCGGGACCCCAGGAATCAGGGACTCTGAGCTGACATGCCCATCCAGTCTGACAGACCCGTCCCCAGCGGAAAGCTCTTTCTGTTCTGGCTCTTTCTGCGCACAACAGGCTGTGCCCACGAGGAGGATGGAGACCGGAAGCCGAGCGAGGGAGCGGAAGAGGGGAGGCCCAGCGCCTGTTTGAATCGACCCTATTTCTGTGCAGCACCCGGGCCTGTGCATCAGGCTGCCGTCCCACCCCCCTCCCCCCAACCAAAGCTGTGGGGTCACTGACCTCCTGGCGGGATGCTGGGTGCTGCTTGGGGGACAGCAGGGACCGGTGTGTGTTCCTTCACTGGGGCCCCCGTGACAAAGCACTGCGGCACTTTCGATGACAGACCTCCCTCCTCTCGCGGTTCTGGAGGCCAGAGGCCGAGATCCAGGTGTGTGGGGGGCTGGTACCTGCCGAGGCTTCTGTTTGCCGTGTAGACACCATCCCTCCTGTGTCCTCACGGGGTCGTCCCTCTGTGTGTGTGCCCTGACCTCCTCTTCTCATAGGGACACCCATCACATGGGATCAGGGTCACCTATGACCTCATTTCACCTACATCCCCCCCACAAAGACCCCATCTCCATACACTGTCACCCTGAGGTCCTGCGATGCCACCATTCCGATTGAGACCACTGTTGAACCCGGGACGGGTTTAGGATCCGAGAGCAGGAAGGAGGAAGAAAGGCACGGGCCACTTCTGGCGGGTCTAACACACGTCCTCCCGCCCAGCACTGACCTCGCAGTTAGGACCCTGAGGCCCTCGCTGAGGTGACACGGTGCCCAAGGCACACAGGGCCCTGTCTCCACAGCTCGTTCTCGGCCCGAAGACCAGGGAGGGGGGCCGGCGAGGGGGAGCCCCCACCCACGCACTCAGGCCCGGACGGGCGGTGGGGATCTGCTCCCCCAGACCACAGGGGACATGGGACAGCGCCTTCCAGGGAATCCCACCGTCCCCCCAACAAGGGACGGCAGACTCTACACAGGGCAGTGTCTCACCTCCTCCCGGACCCCAAAATCCCCTGAAGGGGCAGGAAGCCCCAGTGCGGAGCGGAAGAGACGGCCGGCAGGCAGTGGCTCACACCCGTGGCTGCTGTGGTGGTCGGGGTCCACTGAGCTGCTGTGGGATTTCTCCCAGACCAGAGCGACAGCATCCATGGGAGGTCAGCGTGCAGGCCCAGCTGCCCCGTGTGGACACCCACCCCCAGCCTGACCCAGTCTCGTGGCCGCCCACTGTGGACATTCACACCGAACCTGATCCAGCCTCGTGGTCCGGTTTGTTGCCAAGCAGAAGCGACCTCCTTAATAGACGCGTCTTCCAGAACCTTCCGCCGTTCCCAATAACTCTGGAGGAGAGGCCCCTCCCATTTTCAAGGCCTGTTGTTTATGTAAACAAAGTGGTTAATTAGACAGTTTGTTGAGCTATTTAAAATGCATTCTGCTTTAAAATAACAAGCAATAACGATTAAAAATCACAGCATTTTTAATACCAACGAATTCTTCCAACAAATTCTTAGAAAAATGAGTTCATATGAGTTATTAATACGCCTGCTCTAATTTCGTTCATAAGTAAATGCATCTCCGTCCACACTGACAGGTGGGAAGTTTGCAGAACAGGAACCGCTCCACATTTGGAGAAAAATCAGGGGCCCCAGGGACATGGACGTCGATGGCTCCTGGCGACCCGGGGAGTGATCTGGGGGAAGGTGCGATCAGAGCCTCCTGGACGGGCATCATTCTGTTCCGGCAAACACCCCAGCTCAGGCCCAACCACAGCTAGCATCCAAAGGGAGAAAGAAGGACACTTCTCTGAAGCCCTTGACCGGGGCTGGGTGGGGGAGCAGCCCTCGAACCCTGCAGGCCACGGCCAGGCTGCGGTACGGGGACGGGCACGCCTGCACGAGATTACCAGCCCAGACTCCTCGGGACCCTGTGGGCTAGCGGCCCCTGTGAAGACAGCACAGAAGACCCCACTTGTAAGAGCCGCGTCCCTCCAGCCTCCTGGTGACGTGGGACCAGGGCAAGTGGCCTGGTGCCTCTCCATGCGAGAACACACGTGCTGGGAGCGGAAAGGCCCGCACCCCACCGAGCCTGCGGGTCCAGGAGAGGGCGAGGCCCCCGGGTGGACCAGCGGCCTGCTGGGGACGCACCGCCAGCTGACCGTGGTCCCGGGAAGGCCCGGAGGACGCTGCGGTGACCACCATGATGTGAGGGTGGCCGCCTCTGGCCAGAGCCGGGGGTTGGGTGCTGCGACCGAGTCCGGCTCCCTGACAGCAGCCGGGGGTCCTGTCAGCCAGCAGCGGAAGGACAGGGGCCACCACGGGCCAGGCAGCAGGTGGGAGGGGCAGCCACTCCCGACCCCAGACGCCCGCCAGATGCCCCTGAACCCGCAGCCCCCAGGCAGGAGGGCTGAGCGGACAACAGCGTGTCGCACGCTCCTCCCACAAAGGGAGGCGGAGGGTGAGGCGAGGAGGCCGAGGACCCTGCCCAGGAGGAGTCACCACCCCCACTCAGTGCCTGCACCTGGATCCAGTCTCCAGCCCCAGAACCACAGACAGAGGGCGCAAGGGGCTGGATGTCGCCACCACCATCAGAGCAATGACCCCCTCCGCCCCAGGTGGTCTCTGGACGCTGACCTGGGGAGGAACACCCTGCGCCCCGAGAGAGCCAACAGGCCCCGAAAGGCGGCCGTCCACGTCCCAGGCACGTTCTCCGTGGAGCCCGGGGCGCACACGACGAGCCTGTTCCCGCCCAGACGGGGGGCTCTGAGGGCTGCTCGTGGCTGCGGTGTGGACGGCTCCCACACCCTGTTCCCAGAGCTGCAGCCCTGAGGACGGTCTCCACCCTCCACTTGGCGGATATCCCTTTTGTTAGCAGCACCCCACAATGGTTCTTGACCTGTGGGCAAGACAGGGTGGAACATTCCAGAACTTGTCTCCCTCACCCAGGTGAGAGGGAGACAGACACACAGACACAGACACAGAACCAAAAGCAGTGCTATGTCCCAGGGACGGCGGACCAGCCCCCAGCGTATGGACCTGAGCAATGCAGGGGAGGGGCTTCCTGCAAACAGAATGTTCCGGTAGCCCAGTGGCCCTCCAGGCACAGGGTCGTGAGGCCCCCTCGGCACCTGCTGCAGAACTTGTCCGGCGTCCATCTCTGCTGGTGGCACGCGGGGACTCCAAGTGGAAGCCAGTGGCCACGTCCTGGGCCCTGGGCTCACGCCCAACCCTCCAGCCCCCGCTTCCTTCCTAACGCCCCTCCCATCCCTGCTCCCTGCAGAGGAAATGCCATTTGGGAGAACATTTCTGAGCCATCTGCTCTGATTCTTCCCTCCAGCATGGCTCTTGCACCCGTGTCATTAGCCACGCCTGGTGGCCACCTCTGGGGAAAACAGATGGTAAAACCCAGGATCTCCCACCGTGACCACGTGTACCCATGGGAAGGCGGGATGAGCCTTCTGCACGATTCAGGGTGTGGGAGGAGCAGCCAAGGCATGTGCAGGTCACGGGTGACCCGGGGCGGTCTGGCTGGTTCTGCCCAGAGGTCAGAGGAGGAGCCGATCCCCCAGAGCGTGCAGCCTGACAGGCGATGGTGACAGGTGATGGTTACCGTCCTAGCTAGGCGGACACTGACCGAGCTCCCCCGCCATGTCAGGCTCTGAGCTGGCCAGGGCCCTGGCATGGGCAGAAGAAAGCTCCAGCCTGGGATCTTGGCTCCCTGACAGTGGGAACCACACCCTAGCTCCCACCGCACAAGGGGTCTAGAATCCGTGACATCGGCTCCTGCCCCGGGATCCCCTCCTGCAGTGCCCGGGGGGCTGCCCCCACAGAGGGAGAGGTCTTCCTGCTGGTCCACTGAGTGCCACCTAGCACCCAAGCATCTCTGGGCAGTGACAAAGCAGGGGATGGGGCTTGCTCACCCCCACCCCTGGGTGCGTGGGCAAGGGGCAAAGCCATGCCCTCCTCTCCCCATAGCACCTGGCCTCCTGCCTGTACACAGCATCCCCTGTGATTCTGGTCAGGTCCTTGTCTGAGCGCCCCCCTCAGCAGGCTCCACAGGAGACCCCAGGACCCGCACACAGGCTCCTGCATAGATACAGGAATGCAACAGAAAGAACTGCATGTCTCAGACTTGAGTTAAGGAAAGGAAACATGTCAGAAAATGAATGAATGAATGAGGGCAAATTAAAACTTTTCTTTTCCTTATCCTTCACTGATCTAACAGATAAGAGTTTGTTCAAAAACATAATAGTATTCACATATCAACCCATGTGGACACCACGTTAACAAAATGAGGAATGAAAATCATACAATCATTTCAAAAGATGCAGAAAAAGCATTTGACTAAATTCAACATCCACTTATGATAAAAACTCTCAACAAAGTGAGCATAGAGGGAACGTACCTCAACATAATAAAGGCCGTATACGACAAGCCCACGGCTCGCAGCACGCTCAGTGGGGGAAAGCTGAAAGCTTTTAGTCCCTCAAAGACCAGGAACAGGACAAGGATGTCCACTCTCACCACTTTTATTCAACATAGTACTGGAAATCCTAACCATAGCAATCAGACAAGAAAAAGAAATAAGAGACATTCAAATTGGAAAGGAGGAAGTGAAACTGTCATTATTTGTAGATGACACGATGCTATATATAGAAACCTCTAAAGTCTCCACCAAACAGGGGCTCCTTAGTGGTTCAGTCAGCTAAGCGTCCAACTTCAACTCAGGTGACGATCTCACGATTTGTGAGTTCAAGCCCCACGGTGTGAGTTCAAGCTGTCTGTGCTGACAGCTCAGAGCCTGGAGCCTGATTTGGGTTCTGTGTGTGTGTGTCTCTCTCTGCCTCCTCTGCTTGGACTCTGTCTCTCTCTCTCTCTCTCTCTCAAAAATAAATAAACAGTAAAAAAAAATTTTTTAAGAAAATGTTTAAAACAAAAAAAAAAAGACTGTACTAAACAACGGCAAGACCTGATAGACGAATTCAGTAAAGTCACAGGATACAAAATCAGCAGACAGAAATCTGTTGCATTTCTATACACTAACAATGAGCTATCAGAATGAGAAATTAAGAAAGCAATCTCCTTTACAATTGTATCAGAAAGATTTAAACATCTAGGAATAAATTTAACCAAGGAGGTGAAACACCAGTGCATTGAAAACTATAAGACACTGATGAAAGAAATTTTAAAAGATACGAAAAAATGGAAAGATATTCCACGCTCATGAGTTGGAAGAATTCATTGTGTTAAAATGTCCACACTACCCAAAGCAACCTACAGATTCCATGTGATCCCTATCAAAATTCCAACGGCAGTTTTCACAGAAATAGAGCAAATAATTCTAAAATTCATATGAAACCACAAAAGACTCCAAATAGTCAAACAAATCTTGGGAAAGAACAAAGTTGGAGGCACCATGCTCCCTGTTTCAAACTATATTATAGATTATAGTAATCAAAATTTGTGGGATTAGCACAAAACAGACACACAGATCAATGGAACAGAATAGAAAGCCCAGAAGTAAACCATGCACGTACGGTCAATTACTTTATAATAAAGGGGGAAAGAATATACAGCAGGGAAAAGACAGTCTTTTCAACAAATTGTGTTGGGAAAGCTGGGCGGCCACATGCAAAAGAAGGAAACCGGACTACTTTCTCACACCGTACACAAAAATTAAACCAAAATGGATTCAAGACTTGAAAGTAAGACTTAGAACCGTAAACCCTAGAGGAAAACACAGGCAGTGAGCTCGCCGACATCGGCCTTGGTGATGATTTTTTGGATCTGACTTCGAAAGTAAAGACAACAATGTAAAAACGAACAAGTGGGACCACATCAAACCAAAAAGATTCTGCACAGCAAAGGAAACCATCGGCAAAATGGAAAGGCAGCCTATGGAACGGAAGCAAATATTTGCAAACATACCTGATAAGGACTAACATCCAAAATATATAAGGAACTCCTATGACTCAAAAGCCAAAAAATACACAATCTGGTGTAAAAGTAGGCAGAAGACATGAACAGACATCTCTCCAAAGAAGACATCCCGACGGCCAGCAGACACATGAAAAGATGCTCAACATCACTGCTCATCAGGGAAACGCCAACCCAAAGCACGACTCACCTCACACCTGTCAGGATGGCCAGCGTCAAAAAGCCAAGAAACTAGTATATTGTATGTCGGTTACGTCTCAGTAAGTGAAGCAGTAACAACGTGTTTGGTGATTAGAGCTTATGGATGAGGAGCAGGGGGAGGGACTGGGAGCGCCCACCGCCCCCACCGTGAGGCACTTGCACCGTCCCCACAGCGGGAAGGTCCTAATCAAAGGGGATTGGCGCTAGTTATGAATGGACACCGCAAACTCCAGGGCAACCACTAAAAGGTTAAAAACACAAAACGGAAGTGGTAATAATAGACATGCTGAGAGAGGAGAGAAAATGGAATCATGCAAACGCTCAGTTAACAGCAAAGGCGGAGAAAGACCAGACCACCAAGGAAGTTACAAAGGGCGAAGGACGACGAACGTCAAATAGGAACCAATGTGCAGGGTGCTAATCCAACTGTATCAGTGGTCACCGTATTTGTTTGAGAGAGACAAAGACAGAGACAGAGACAGAGACAGAGACAGGGAGAGGGAGGGAGAGGGAGAGGGAGAGGGAGAGGGAGAGGGAGAGGGAGAGGGAGAGGGAGAGGGAGAGGGAGAATCGCAAGCAGGCTCTGTGCTGTCAGTGCAGAGCCCGACCCGGGGCTCGATCCCATGAACCGTGAGATCATGACCTGAGGCGAAGCCGAGAGTTGGACACTGAACCCACAGAGCCACTCAGGCGCCCCAGTAGTCACTTTGAACGTGAGTGGTACAAGGACACCAGCAAAAACACAGAGACTGTCAGAGCAGGTAAAAAAAAAAAAAAACAAGACCCAAATATACGTTGTATCAAGCAACTCATGTCACACACAAAGGCCCAGGTGGATACGGGCAAAGGGACAGAGATGGACGCGCCGCCCCAACACCAACCACGAAACGCCAGAGTCGTCTCATCCCCGCACCGAGCAGGTTTAAGGGCAGGGGACGTCCTCACGATGGAGACGGGCATTACGTGCTGCTGACGGGATCCAGGAAGACCCAGCCATCCTTAATGTGCACCTGGCAAGAGAGCCCCACGACCCCCACCCCCCCACACACACCAGGTCAGGTCTCCCCCTCCCTCGGCCCTGCCGTCTACACCGCAGGCACACTGTCTGCCTGGCGCTCATCCCCACTGCCCTGAGATGTGGGAGCTCCCCCCCACCCCCCCTACCCCCGGCCCAGCTTTGCTCCCATCACCTCCCAGGTGGCCTCCCTGACCGCCCCCTCACATGCTCCTGCCTAGAGCCCCTCACCGTGCTCTGGCTTCTCCAGAGTCCCTACCAGGCGGCAGCGGTCACAGGTGAGGGCCTCCAGCGGCCCAGGTAACAGGAGCCAGCAGGAGGCTGGAGCTCTCACCCAGAAAGGACGCAGCGAGAGAGGTCGGCCAGGGCTGCCGCTCTGGGGACCCCCAACCCCAGCCAGGGGCGATGACCCTCCAGAGGAGGGGGCTCCGATGAGCTCATCTGTCCCGGCACAGGAGCGCAGACCCCTCCCCTGAGCCGAGGCTCGGGCAGGTAGGGAGGGCATCAGCATCGGGACGTGGGGCACCAGCCCCTGAAGGCGGCGAGGTGAGCCCAGCGGGAGACCCAGGCTGAGCCCCCATCTCTGGGTGCCCCCGCCTGCCGCACAGCGTGCTGCTCTGTGCCCCCGGACCGGGTGGAGACCACGCCTGGCCCCACGACTGACCCGCAGGACGCCCAGCCTCCTGGCCCGGGTGACCCCGCAACTGTGAGAGGGGCGGGCGAGTGGCAGCCACGGCGTGGAGGGGGGAGGGCAGAGGCTCATCGGAGCAGAAAAGGGTCGGGGGTCTGCCCCCCGCAACACGGGGGCCACTCGCGTCCTCTTCCTGGTAACCGACAGGCAGGGCCGACTCAGGGTCTCTCTGAAGAGCTGAACTGACCCGACTGAAACCTCCAACCCCACGAGTGCGTGGCTTTCAACTCATGGTCACTGGGAAGTAAGCTGGTGGGACATTCACACTTGGGGGCTTTGCAGAGCGGAGCCACCACGAAGATCTGCAGATTCGGGCCAACTGTTCACATAGGTAGCAAGAAGGTGAGGTTCGGTTTGATGCCTGAACTTTGACAAAGACTCGTTTTCATATATGTGTTGTGGAAGCAGTGGCAATCGTGAAGTAGCCTCACTCAGGAGGGCAGGGGAGGGGCGGGGGGAGGGGCAGGGAGGGGCGGGGGGGGGTGGGGGAGGGGGCGGGGGAGGGGGAGGGGAGGGGTGGGGGAGGGGGAGGGGTGGGGGAGGGCAGGGGAGGGGAGGGGAGGGGAGGGGGGGGGAGGGCAGGGGAGGGGAGGGGAGGGGTGGGGGAGGGCAGGGAAGGAGGGGGGAGGGGAGGGGAGGGGAGGGGGCAGGGGGAGGGCAGGGGAGCAGCGGGGGAGGGGAGGAGGGGGGGCAGGGGGAGGGCAGGGGGAGGGGAGGGCAGGGGAGGAGAGGGGAGGGGAGGGGTGGGGGAGGGGAGGGGAGGGGCGGGGGAGGGGAGGGGAGGGGCGGGGGAGGGGCTGGGGAGGGGTGGGGAGGGGCAAGGGAGGGGTGGGGCGGGGCAGGGGCGGGGAGGGGAGGGGAGGGGTGGAGGAGGAGGATCGACCCTCACATCCGCAGCCCTGCAGAAAGCCCCGGAAGGGCTCGTGTTCGGGGACACTGCAAGCAGGCAAGGTCATGGGCGGGAGGCTCTGGACTCTGCTGTTAGAGGGCCAGCATCGAATTCGCAGTGTCTGCAGGTGCGTGAGAAGGTGGAGACGGGGCCCCGGGAAGCTCACTCACTCACGGTGCAATTTTGGGGCCGTGTCTGGGGTCCCGACAAACAGCACAGATACAAGCCCCTTCCCAGGAGAGACGCAGGAGTGAGTCCATTAGCCCAACCCCGCTTCCCTCCAGAGCCCCCCAACCCCCGGGGAAGGGGCAAGTTGGAACACGGCCCCCTCCCCAGCAGCCCCTCCACGGGAGGGAAACGGTCCTGCAAAGGGTGGGGGTCTGGGCTGCTCCGTGACCTCCCAGGGTTGACTGGAGCCGGGCTGGTGCTCGGAGGGGTCCACGGCCCCCCCCCAATAAGGGAACAGCTTTGGGATGATACCGGCTGGGGGGACACCCCACTGGGGGACGGCGCATCCTTCCCTAAACACCTGAAATGAGGTGACTGCTGGGCCTCGGTCTGGACGGTCCGAAGGCTTAGAAGCAGCCCAGAGCCCTGCCAACAAGGGCCCTGGGGCCCCAGTTGCCTCAGACCCCCCTTCTGGTGGAGACCGCGGGGCGAGAGCAGCATAAATAATCACGTCGCTCCTGGTCCCCACACGTCCTTATAATCAGGCATTCTAGAACATAAATAAACTAAAATGTGTCGTTTGTCAGAGTCCAAGCTCTTCTGTCCCGAAAAGAAGCAGGCGTCTGCACATTTTAGAGCAGCGTCTGAGGGAAGCTTTGCCACCCAAATCGAGAGATCTGTGTCCCCGTGTTCAGGCCAAAACTGGGGGTGGGGGTTACAACGGCCCAGCTCCTCCCCACGCTGGGCTGCAGGCAGGTGGGAGGGTCCAGGCCCAGAGCCTTGCGGACCCCACCAGCGCGTCACCTTCACCAAATGCCCGGCTGCGGGCCTTCCGGAACATTCTTTCCCGTCCCTCCCCTACCAGCACGTGCGAAAGGCAAGCTACGCAGGCCCTGCGGGGGCCTCACCTGTCAGTCCTCGCGCCCCCGCAGACCCATTCCGCCGGCAGCTCCTGGGGACCAGCCCAGAGAGAACCTCAGCTGCTCCCCTTTGTTCCTCTGCCCGGAGCAGGAGCAGGAGCAGGACGGCGTCCGAGGCGCGGAGACGCGTGCAAAGGAGGATCTGGTAAAAAACACAGTGAAACTCGGGCATTAATGGATGAACTGGTCACAGATGACAGTCCTATTCGAAAGACAGTGACTCCCTTGTTCATGTGTTTACTTAATTTTAAGTAAGGCTCCCCAAATCCCTAAATCAACAGTGGGTTCTGCAAACTGTTGCGTAAGACGGGAGAGCTGAGCCCTGGGAATGGCCATCGCGCGCAACAGCGGTCGCACAGCGCCACCTGCGGGGGGCCGAGGGCACAGCCCCCCTCGCGCTCCGCGACCCCGCGCGGCCACAAAGGGAACCGGGAGCCGCAGGGCCGCTGTAATTCAAGAAATTCTCACACGAATGTCTGGAATTCACTGGCTGCTTTTTAAGGAGAAGACCTTCATCTGAGTAGAGATTTCTGGGTTCCGCAGAATCTGGATCCAACGGCCACGGGAGAGGCGCTGCGTGGGCATCGGAGGCACGCCTGAGGCTGTCGTCGGAACCCGACTGAACGCAGGCCGCCGCCGGGGCTCCCACGCGGGACCGGAGCCCCCCCCCCCAGGCCCTGGGGCCCCACGCGGGCTGCTGCTTTGCAAAAGCCCCAGGGAATCAGCCCCTGCCTCTGGCTTCTGCAGCTCTAAGACCGGGCCTGCTCAGCTGCTCCCCAAAGACGGGCAAAGGGCCCGGGCCGCGGGGCCGCCCTCCCTCTGTGCGGTGCCTCCTTCTGCCCCCTGCGCTCTTCCCTCTGGTCCTGCCCACCTCTGAGCCTCTAGTGAGTGCAGGGCCCCGAGCAAGGGGCTTTGGGGGCCTGAGAGGAGGGGTTCGTGGAGATGGGGCTTTTCCCTCCGATTCCTGACGTGCCTGGACACGAGGCCTCTGGGGCACACCCAGGACTTCCTGAGATTTGTGAACAGGAAGGACTAGACCAGTGACCGGACACTCTTCCTTCCTCCCGTCAGTTTTCAGAATCCAGTGGCAGCCCTGGTTCCAGTAAATGGCTCTTTGTCTCCTTTCAGGAAAATTGCGTCAAGGATGGCGGTAACGGAGCGGCTCAGAAGGAGCGCCCTGTAGGGTCTCAAGGGATGAGTCCGATGTTGGCGCTGCAGGTGATGGGGAAGGTTGGGGCATTTCCCAATCCGCCCCTCCCTCCACCCATCCATTCACCCCTCCCTCCACCCACCCCCTCACCCCTCCCTCCACCCACCCCCTCACCCCTCCCTCCACCCACCCCCTCACCCCTCCCTCCACCCACCCCTTCACCACCTCCCTCCACCCACCCCCTCACCCCTCCCTCCACCCACCCCTTCACCCCTCCCTCCACCCACCCCTTCACCCCTCCCTCCATCCATCCATTCACCCCTCCCTCTACCCACCCATTCACCCCTCCCTCCACCCACCCATTCACCCCTCCCTCCCATTCACCCCCTCCCTCCGCCCACCCATTCACCCCTCCCTCCACCCACCCATTCACCCCTCCCTCCCATTCACCCCCTCCCTCCACCCACCCATTCACCCCTCCCTCCGCCCACCCATTCACCCCTCCCTCCGCCCATCCATTCACCCCCTCCCTCCGCCCATCAATTCACCCCCTCCCTCCGCCCATCCATTCACCCCTCCCTCCCATTCACCCCTCCCTCCGCCCACCCATTCACCCCTCCCTCCGCCCACCCATTCACCCTTCCCTCCGCCCACCCATTCACCCCTCCCTCCGCCCATCCATTCACCCCCTCCCTCCGCCCATCCATTCACCCCCTCCCTCCGCCCATCCATTCACCCCTCCCTCCACCCATCCATTCACCCCTCCCTCCACCCACCCATCCACCCCCTCCCTCCACCCACCCATCCACCACCTCCCTCCACCCACCCATCCACCCCCTCCCTCCACCCACCCATCCACCCCTCCCTCCACCCACCCATTCACCCCTCCATCTATCCACCCACCCATCCGTCCAAATATCCACCCACCCATCCGTCCAAATATCCATCCGTCCGTCCACTTGCCTCTCCTTCCATCCATCCGCTACCGGGCCATCCAGCCACTTATTCGTCTATCCGTCTACCTACCTATCCGTGCATATATTCCAAAGACACCACAAAGTGAGTACTCGCCATGGGATGCGTCCTCTGCAGGGTGTGAGTTTCAAATGACAAATAGGGCCCAGGGGCACTCGGTGCTTACGCATGGGGTTCGAGGCTCAGGGCCTGGAGCCAAGAGGTCCCAACTCAAATCATCACTTGCTGTCAGAGGACTGGCCTAGGCAGGTGACCCGACTTCTCTGAGCCCTAAGGCCGCTCCTCCAAATGGGAACAGGAGGACCTACCTCTGAGAATCACCGAGAGGATTTCAGGAGATCGCACAAGGCTCAGTGTGGCCGTAGAGATGCCCCCAGGTGGGTCATATTAAGCCACACTCAGCCTTCTCGTCTGCTGGCCCGTCTCCCCTGTCTCTGCTCGCCAACTCCCCCCCCCCAGTCTTGGCCTGGCCTGGCCTCACGTCTCTGACCAACAAAGGAGATGACAGTGAGTGTGGCTGAGCAAGGAGAGAACACCGGGTCTCACCTCCTTTTCAACCCTCAGCTTGAGTAGGACCCACCGGATGATGTCTCTGCCCCCCACGCCCTCCCCTGCGGGCGTCTCTGAGTTTCCCTGACATGGGGGAGGACAAAGCAGGGATAACGGGGACGGTGGCAAGAAGGGGGGTCGCGTGAGGCCGCAGGCGCGGGGCTCGGCCCAGTGACCACTACCCCCCGGGTCCTCTGACGGGGCCGGAGGCAGGTCTCACAGGACGCACGGTCTCGTGGTGCGTGCGGGACACAAGGGAGTGCCGAGGGGGGCGGGAGGCAAAGGGAGCCCGAATCCCGCAGCACCCCAAAACAGACCCTCTGGGTGAGCAAGCGGTGGGCTGCCCGGCTGTGCGCATCGTGCGGCCTCAGGCGGGGACCGGGTCGCGGGGCCGTGGCAGGGGGCCCGTGCTGGGCCGCAGCCGCCTTCCGGCCAGATCTGCGAACGCCACTCAGTCTGCTCCTCACGTCTCGTTGCCGAGTGCGGGACGGCCTCCCCAGGCACAGAGCGAGCTGACCGCTGCCGGCCATCCCCGCGTCCTCGCGACCCGACGGGACACGCGTATCGTCCCCTCGGCTTCAGACCCGCGGGCGTGGGGGTCACACCACACTCCCCGCGCCTCCCGGTCCGTCAGTGGGAGACCCAGAATCTGGATCCACGTCACGACAGCACGCAGCCCGGCACCCCCGGGAGTGCCACCGCCGGCTCCCAGCCCTCCCGCGACGCAGCCCCCTCTGCCCGGAGGCCGGTCTCCTCCTTCAGGGCCAGCTCGGCGCGCACCTTGCCCGCCGGGACCGGCCTGGCGAGGAGAATGTGCAGTGACGACGCCCTTGCCTTGGACCCGGGACCCGGCCCTGGGGAGGATTCGCCCTTCAGAGAGTGCTGTTTACAAATCTGCCCTTATTGTGGCTTTCTCTGGCCACTCCCCTGGGGTGGGGGGGTGGTCGCTCCAGGGTCCGTCTGGGCTCTGCAGCCTGCTTGCTGGCTTTCTGAATGAAGGAACCAGCAAATCGACGAGTGATTCAGGAGCATCAGTGCCCATGGCCGAGTCTGCTTGTCGGCCTTCTGAAAGCCGGAGACACGGAGCGAGAGGGGAGGTGAGCCACCAGCCGGCCTCGGTTGTCCAGCCTGGTGTCCACGGGGCTTCGTGCCCCAGGAGGACCCAAGCTTGGTTGAATGGCCCCAGGCGTCCCCCAGCCCTCGACCGCCGGCACCGGGAGGCAGAGCCCACGAGGAAAGGGCCACATCTCCGGGTGGCCCGGTGCTTTGCTTTGGGAGACAGAGAGGTGGCTGAGCCATCTGTGTTTCTCCTCTGCGTTAAAGGCTTTATGGGGAGGGGGGGAGGGTTCCAGGCCCAAGTCCCACGTGGAGATGACATGGAGCCCTGGGAGCCCTGGGAGCAGCCCCATACCCACTGACAATCTCCTGCGCCCCCAGTCGGCACCTTTGGCTCTGAGCAGCCCTGCCTGACAGGCCCCCAGGATGCTGGACAAATGCTGCTCACATCTCTGTACCCCCCAGACTCTGCGATTCCGTGCCTTTACTTACAATCACTGGGTTTTATTTTTCCCCTCTGTGACTGTTTTTCTCGAAATCTCCCTTATATGGCACCCTATTAAAAAGTAATTCAAATGAGGGGCGCCTGGGTGGCTCAGTCAGTTAAGCAACCGACTTCGGCTCAGGTCACAGTCTCACGGCTCGTGAGTTCGAGCCCCGTGTTGGGCTCTGTGCTGACAGCTCGGGGCCTGGAGCCTATTTCAGATTCTGTCTCCCTCTCTCTCTGCCTCTCCCCTGCTTGTGCTCTCCTTCCATCTCTCAAAAAAATGAATAAATGTTAAAAAAATTTTTTTAATTTATTTAATTAACTCAAATGAATCAAAGGCCTAAGTGTAAGAGTTAAAACTATAAAAGCCTTAAAAGAAAACACAGAAGTGAAGAAAGCCCCTCGACGTTGGATTTGCACTGATTTCTCGGATGAGACACCAAAAACACAAGCGACAAGAGAAGAAAGAGGTGAACTGGGCTTCCGCAAACTGGCCGTTTGTGCTGAAGGAAGTGCCAAGAGTGAAAAGGCAACCCGAGGAACGGGACAAAGTATCTGCGTATCTTCTACCTGGTGAGGGTGTGGTGTCCTGAATATGTAAAGAGCTCCCACAACTGAACAAGAACAAAACAAACAACCCAGTTCAAAATGGGCAAAGGAGGGGCGCCCGGGGGGCTCAGTTGGTTGAGCACCTGATTCTGGACTTCAGCTCAGGTCATGATCTCACAGTGTGCGAGTCTGAGCCCCGCGTGGGGCCCTGTGCTGACACCTTGAGGAGCCTGCTTGGGATTCTCTCTCTCTCCCTGTCAGAATAAATAAACTTTTTAAAAAGATGGCAAAGGACTTTGTTATGGACCGCATGTCTGCGTTCCCCCAAAGTTCACCTGTCGAAGCCCTAACGCGCCGCGTGCTAGAATTTGGAAGTGGGGCTTGGCGGGCTGACCAGGGCTACACGACGTCACGAGGGCGGGGCTGACCTGCGGGGACCACGTCCCGGTCAGGAGGGACGCAGGATGGCGTGGGGGCTCCGTGACCTCGGACCTCTGGCTGCCGGGCGCCGAGGGGAACGGTCCCTTCTCCGAGGAAGAGGTGTAAAAGCCGGAAGCACGAAAAGATGCTTAACACCACTATTTAGCCTTTCAAGATTAATTCTGGATTACCGTGAGAATAAAAGTCTTGAACAAAAAATCTCGCTTATCGGGGTTTTCCAGTTGCCGAAGAAGGTGGATGAAAGTCTGGCCAAGCCCAAGTACTGCTATTCTCACAGAGACGCTCAGAGCCACACAAGGGCCTGGGCGCAGGGAAGGGGGCCGCCGGGGGGGGTGGGCGCTGGGAGCCAGATGCCGTCTCAAGGCATCGAGGACCCGTGGGGCTGTGGGCAGAGCCAGGAGGGGGCTGAGGCTCGAAGCGGGAGAGAGACGGGTGAACCCGGGTGCGGGTGGAGGCCCAGGAGGGAGAGCCCTCAGCCTCGGAAGCAGGTGACCGGTTCTGGGAAGAAAGGGACCTGCAGGGACACGGGTGCCTGGGTCGTGCAGGGAAGGGGGCGCGCTGCCTGGGGCCTCGGAGGCGGCGGGTTCCACGCACAGGCAGAAAACAAGGCTTCGGGGCTTTAATAAATTGAAAACAAAACTAAGCTCCAGTCCCTCCGGGTAAACTTTTCCTGGGAATTAATTTCTAAGATAAATTGTTTTGGAATTGTTTGGTCCATCTTGCCTAAGCCCCAGTGTTTTTCTGATTAGACATTTTCATCGAAACAGACCTGACGTCTGATCGGCACCTCAATCCGGCCGTATTGACGTCTGCCAGCCGGTGGTTCACGGGCAAGGTATGAATTCCTCGCTGACGGCTTTGCTCAAATTGAGCCATATTCTCCGAGAAATGAGATGGGCACTCGGCTGTGCAGGAAGGTGCCGCACACCTCGGTTTCTGCGGCCGTGCGAGGCGAGTCTGGGGGGAGGGGAGCTTAGGGACAGGGGTCCTGGTCAAGGGGGGGGGGGGGGGGCGGGGCACAGGAAGCAGTTTACCAGGTGCACCTGCCCAAGTTCAAGGTCGGTCCCTGGCCACCTTCAGACGCTTCCTGTGCCCACCAAACAACGTGCCTCACCGAGGAGGCGCTGACGCCATTTTCTCCAAGGGCATGGTTCCTTAGCTCTAAGAAGCAAAACCAGCAGTCAAGTGCAAACGCGTAATGAGGCTGAACAAAGCGGGTCCACCGTTTCCCACCAGCAGGTGGACGGGGACTCCGGGGTGGGTGTGCTCAGCGCCCCAGGGGAGGGGTCCCCAGAGCCTCCTCTGCACCACCCACCCCTGCGGGACCCCTCGGAGCACAGGGACATGCAGGGGACACCCAGAACCCTACAAAGGGTGGCCTGAGACCCCCCCCACCAGGCAGCCCGGCCGCCCCACCCCGCAAACGCGCCGTCCCTGAAAAATGTGGTTAGGAAACACTGACTGGTTTCCCCAAATGAGTGAAATGCACATTTACAATTTAAAGGCTCTGAGAAGTTCCTCAGGGCCGTGACAAGGTCACTGCCAGAAAATAGAGGCAGATCATCCCTATGCTTAAAAGCTTTAGTGACATCCAAACGTAGAAAATGCTAGATTTCGTTACCGAAAGTTAAACGCTTCCACTTAAAAAAACAAAAAAAGCACCCCATGATTTAAAAGGCAAACAACTGAGAAAAGTGCGTCTCACTCCCTGCGTGTCAGGGCCCAGCCGGTGGCCCCCGAGCGGAGCCCCGTCCTCAGGACCCGGACAGCCCGCGGGGACGCCGGCCAGCCCCCTGCCTGCCGGTCACGCTGCCAGTGAGGAGGGGACTCGGGGACAGAAGCTCCTTGGGGGAGGCTTGGCAGCGGGGGGGGGGGGGCTCCGAGGCTCTCGGGGGGGCCCAGCTTCTACTTCTCGTTCCTGCAAAACTCCCAAATCCGGGATGCCAGCTTTGGAAATAAAACCTGGCATTTTCCAAGTTTCCTGCTTCATCAGTGCCTTTAAGCTCAGGCCCTCCCAGGGGCATGGGCTCAGGCCCAGCATCTCCCCTCAGGCTCTACGCCCACTTGACCCTGAGTGGCCTTGGCCCCACCAGGTCCCTCCCCTGCGGGTCGGGGTCTGGGCATCCCGGAGGCCGGCCGCCATCGTGGCCATAGAGCCCTGGCCCTGGGCTGGAGAAGGACACGCCGGGCCAGCTCCCCCCACCCTGTGGTCTGCCCGAGTCCTGGCAGGACAGAGGGGCCGGGGCTCGTGAGCCCAGTCCCTCGGCACCCCTCCAGACGAAGGTCCGCGCAGAGAGAGGGGCCCAGCGCTCAGCTCTGCCGTTGGTGGAGAGGGGGGTCTCACCCCAGTCTCAGGCCCCAGTGTCTTCTCCAGCCCCCGCCCCAGCACAGGGTCCCCTGAATGAGGAGCTCTCTGCCCTTAGCGAGTCTGAGGCCCAGTGACACCTCCTCTGTCGGGACCTCGGCCCGTCAACTCGCACTCTGACCCCCCCACCAGACAGAGAAAGGACAGGCCACTCAAACACACACACGGGGCTGGTCACCTCTGAGGGAAATGTACAGGCCCTGCACCCTGGACACTGGGGGTCGGCCTCCCCCCTGGGGTCTCGATTTCCCAGAACAGACCCGGGAGGAATGGAGTCTGGGCCCCCATCCCCCATCGACATGACATCCCAGCCAGGTTCCCGGGGTCGTGCGGGTGCCTCCCAGCTCAGGGCCACACGGGGGTGCATGCTCCCACCTGCCACACTGAGGCCGCGGCTCGCCCCCTGCACCCCCACACCTGCCGAGTGAGCCACTGGCTGGGCTCAGAGCTGGGACCGGCTGTGTGGTCTGCTGCCCACGGCTCGTCGCGGGCTCCCTCTCACCGCGGGCTTTCCCGTCATCCGGCCTGGGCACCAGGACACTGCAGAGCCCTCCTGCTTCCCCAGAGCCAGGCCCCCACGTCGGCCGGGGTGACTGCAAAAGCTCCTGCTTCCGATGCTTCCCCGCAAATGGGGTGGCGGCGGGGGGGGGGGGGCCTTCACTGAAACCCACTAGATGCAAGTCAGATTAAGGCCACGAGCACGTGCCTCCCTCGGGCCACACTCGGGGATCAAGACGCAGCTGGGACAGCTCTCCCTCCCTGCCTGAGACGGGCTGCGGGGAGGTGATACACATCGTGTGCCCGCTTACACGGCCGCGGCGTCCCCAGCGCCCGCGCCAGACTGAACCGTGATGAGCTCATTACCACCTTCCCTTCGACCGCGGGGAAGGGACACGGGAAGGGATGCCCCTACCCGCGCACACGCACGCCGCCTCCCCCCCGGCAGGTGCACACACGCCCAGGAAGCGGGCGAGAACCCGCCCACCCTGCTCCGGCCCCTCCTGTGGTCACATAGTTCACGCTTACCCGCCCAGACGGGCGTGTGCCGCGTTCCGGGAGAGGCCAGGCCGACCCCCCGACACCAAGAACGGTGACGGCTAACGCGGGGAGCCCCCTCCTTGCCCGTTCCCAATACGCACCAAGTTGTGTTCCTGCAGTTTAGGTGGCACTGCCCCCAGCACGCGGGTCCGGCCCCCGTTTCCGGGCTGCGCGACTGCCAGCGTCTGCACAAGGCAAAGAGTCTGTCGCCGACCCCCAGCCACGGGTGGCGGTGTGAGCGGCGGACGCGCACCGTGCTCCGTGACCGACCACGTCGCCTCTCCCCAGGACCAAGGTCAGAGCCCGCGAGTCTGCCCGCCGGTTCCCGCGTGAGAGCCGAGCGCGTGCGGTGCGCCTTCCCGCCCGTGTCCCGGTGATGAACTCTTGGCACAGTTGGCAAACGCGGATACACGCACAAGTCGGCAGCCGCCCGGGGATGTGCCGAGAGCCGGAGTGCTGGCCCTGGAGGCGAGATCTGGACCGAACACCCACAGAGTCACGGGGAGCCCGTCGGCTGCGCGGCACGGACACGGCGCCCCGGGAGACCACGCGTGCAGCTGAAGACGTCCCCTCAGAAGCGAGGAAGGTGTCTGTGACAAGGCTGGAGACGTCCCCTGAGGTGACGGCTCACGGGGAAAGCGCCCCGAGACGCTGCAGGACTCGGAAGGTGCAGAGCATACGGTGCGCGACGCGGACGCCCCCTGGGGGACACGGCGCTCCAAGGATGGAAGAGCCGTGCGCCCCCCGCGCTGTCCAAACCGCTCTTGGTAAGCCTCTTGTGAAAACGCGAACCGCTCAGATCCTCGGCGTTTCCAGCGTTTTACGCGGGTGTCCTGCCAATTTCACTTTTCTTTCCTCGCACGTTACCGCCAGCAGAGAGACGGTTCTAACGCGCTGACACGACGTCTCGCCGGCTTTGCAGCGTCAGCTGCCCAGACATCTGTACGGTTCTGCAGCTGGGGGCGAGGCGGAGTGCCCCGGACCCCCCACACGCCTGGCTTGGTGTCACGGTCTCACGCCTGTGCCCACCTGAGCCTCAAAGCAGCCTTGGGAGATGGTCTGTCCCCGTGTTTCTCACGCATGAAGAAACCGAGACACCCGGGCTACGGAACGCGCTACAGATCACCTCGGAAACCCAGGAGAAGCCCCAGATGCCCCAAGACGTCACCTGGGGCCCCCTGCTGCACATCCGCAGGCGTCCGCCCCCCCCCCCCCCACAGTGTCTTGGCCACTCAATCGCCCAGTGATTCAGCTCAACGCTGACGGCCGTCCGTGTCCTGGGCCCCGGTTCATTCTCACCCCGCCCCCCGCCGCCTGTGCGAGCACACCCTCCCCCGAAACAAGGATCTGACAGCACGGGACCCTGTGGCACACCTCCAGGGACCTTCCCTGTGCCACCAAATCACAGGTCATGAAACTGCAGAGCCGCTCACGATGGCCTAGAGGTTAGGCCCTTGAGCGGAACCCCAGTTCTTCAAGAGGTAGCTTAACCTGCTCTGCTACCGATTCTCTGTGTCAAAACCCTAACTTCTTGGAATCTGCAAAGTCGTAGACACACGTCTCACACTCAGGTCGGGCACAGCAAGGATCTGTTTGGGACAAAAGTCCCCACGAAGAGGGACACCAAGGCTCAGTGGCCCGAGAGCCGCCAGGCACACTTCTGCACCTGTTCTGGAATCACAGAGCTGGCGCTGGCCCACGGAGTTCTTCTCCCAGCTCCAGGGATAATTGAAGGTTCAGAAAAATTAAAAGTTAATTCAAATAGGAATATATGGTTCTGAAATAATGCATTCCATTGCAAAATGTGCAGGTAATTTAATGGAGCTAAACGGACGTGCGCCTGCCACACCCCCATGGCTTTCCAGCCCTCCCCAGGGCTGTCCCGGCCGTCTCGGCCCCGCGGTGCTCACGCCCCCAGCACGGGACCCCTGCCCTGCCCTGCCCCCCAGTGAGCCCACCCGCTACCTGGGACTGTTGGGAGGCAGGCTGGAGGAGCGGGTCGGGCATCCTCGCCTGGGGGGGACGGAGCCAGGAGCCCCCGCCCCGCGCACCTGCCCGTGTGGCCGTGGGAGCTGCCTGGCTGCCGCCAGCCTGCACGACGCGGGCAGTTGCTCGGCAAGGACTCCAATCAGCTCTTCCCGTGGATTTCAGAATAAGCAATCAATCCCTTTGATAGGATTTCAAAAGCTTATTAAATTAGGTTAAGCTTCTGCCGTAGAGCCTCAGGGGGACAAGGTGACCGGCCCCACCCTGGTCACTCCCTCTCCCACCCTGCGGGACCCCTGCGCTTTGCCCGAGCCGTGCCCCCTCCCTGAGGCTCCCTCTCGCGTCTCCTCCCCCTGCTGAACAACCTCAGGCGCACGTGTTCGGACTCCTCCGGGCGCCCCTGCACCCCGGGCGTCAGCACCGCGGGTCCCCGTGCTCTCAGCTGCCTGCCCTGCTGGACCCCCGCCTGCTTCCCAGCTGCAGCGCCTGGGACCAGGGCCCCAGTGGCAGGTGCTGATGCCACGGGCTGTCCCGGAGTCACCCAGGTCGGTGAGATGGCCCGCGCAACACGGCTCACCTGGCGACCTCGCCCAGGTGCGCGGGTGCAGGGCGAGAAGCTGCCAGGAGGTGGCGCCCGTGGCACTTCCGGGGAAGAGGCGGGAGAGCAGGGGTGCAGCGGGGAGGCAGCGGCTCCACGGCGGCAGGCCCTGCCCCCACTGGCCGTCTGGGGTCCAGGCCGCAGGCAGCACCCACCCGTCCGTGCAGACACAGCCGTGTGCCAGGGCCCTGCACCCAGCAGGGAGGAGGTGGGAACCAGCCCAGGAGGGTCGGCCAAAGGTCGGCCACGGGCCCCCCAGCGGTGGCCTCATCCATGTCACATAATGCCGACAGGGTGACGTTTACGGAGACCGGCCACGAGCGTGTCACAAAAGGAGGCACGGCCTCCTCCTGTCCCACGCGCGGCCGAGGGCTGAGAGGCTCAGGGAGTGGCTGACCCAGGGCTGGCTCGTCACCATCAGGCGGCTGCTTTGTCCTGGTCACCCCGTTATGTCTCGAGGTCACGAGACATCCCTATTGGGCTCACTCACTGGGTGATGCCTCTGCTGAGCCCCAGGTGGCATGGGGGTGCCAGGGCAACCCCAAGTTTCAGGGGACCAGGCACCTGTGGAGAAGCAGGCTCCCCACGGCCGAGGGCTCCTGGCTGGCACCGTGGGGACCCTGCGGGGGTCATGGGCCCAGGGGTGCTGGGGACCAGCCCAAGCCTCCGTTGGGCCACCCCCGGAAGCAAGAGCTCCAGCACTACGCAGAGCACGGGGCGCAGCGGGCACACAGGAGACTCTAGGTCCACGTCCCAGGGTCCACGCAGCCTGCCCGGAGGTGAGCGTGTGGAGGGTGAGGAGGCCACGGCCATGGCTCAGGGCTGGAGCCGGGCGCCCGCAAACCCGCCCATCCACGCCCCTGGGACGGGGGCTGCTGTGCCCAGCTCAGGGCTCAGTTCGAGGAAGATGCTCGTAGAAGCCCAGCAGCCTCAGGAACGTGCCTCAAACACAGACGGCCACCTTGCGGGAGGGAGGCTGCCCTCAGGACGACAGCCCCGGCTCCGGGAGCCCGCGGCCCGTCGGCAGGACGGGTCACCCAACCTCATGCCAGGTCCCAGATGCAGGAGGGCGGCCCGGGCACTGATGGAGAGACGCCCGCCTCCCCTCCCCGCTGTGGAGACCTTCCTGCCATGATGGTGACACCGGGTTTGTCCCGTGTCTGCCGCACCCTCGTCCCAGACCGCCTGCAGCCGGCGCAGGAGCCCGTTCCCAGGCCTGGGGAAAGCGTCACTTAGCATGTCCTCCTGGCCCGCGGCCCAGCCTGCCGGTGGGGACCCGGCCACACACCAGCCCCCTCCGATCCCCGGCTGCTGTCGCTGAGCCCGCCTTCCACGCCCTTCCTCCTCCCGCCCGCACCAACCTGGTCGGGTCGCACCCCCCCTCCCGGGGCTGAGGCCGGAGGCAGAGGCAGGAGTGCGGAGGGGGCTCGTCTGCACGCTCGCTGCCCCTGGCGGGTCCCCCCCGGGCCAGCGGGCGAGGAGCACTGTCCCCTCCCTGCCCCGCCGACTTCCCAGGGGCTCACGCCCGGCTTGGGGGCTGGCGCGTCCACTCGAGTCTCCGAAGCCACGTTCCGCAGGGGGAGCCCACGGTTCCAGGAATGATCTAAGCTCCCCTTCCCCATCAGTCCCCAGCACGGGCCGGTGTGGAAAGGCTCCGACCCGTGTCATGGGCACGGGCTCCTCTGCCGGCCGAGGGCGCAGGGCAGGCCTGAGGGTCACTGGGCCCCAGCCGTGGACGCCCTGGGCTGTCCGCCCTTCCCGCCGTGTCCTCATGCTGTGCCGCAGCCCGCAGGCCTGTCTCCACGCCAAGCCTTGTCTGCTTTATTCGATTGCATCTGTAACTCTTAGTTAATTTGCTCCGTAATTGGGTTTTTGCCCGTGACGCTTGAGATCATTTGATTTTCAGGATCTGGGTCTATTCCCAGCCTGCTGTCGCTAATGCCGGCGGGGGCTCCTCCCGCCTGCCCCTCCCTGAGGCCAGCGGGCCCGAAGCCCAGCTTTCAGAAGGGTCGAGAAGCAGGTCGGGCCTCCCCTGCCGGCTCCGCAGCCGTGCACCCAGCCCTCCGGCCCCACAGCGCCCTGGGGTCCCCCGGCTCTGCGGGAGCCTGGCCCTCCGGGGCTCGAGTGACCTCTGCCGATGGCTCCGCGGTGGCCCACCTGGCTAAGGGAGACCCGGTCCTGGAGCCAGACGACGGGGCAGCCACAGCAGGGCGTGGGCCAGCGAGCCCTTGCGCTTCTGAGAGTTGGAATCCTTCCCGGCTCCCCTCCATTTCTCACTTCCTCCTCTTCCCACCTCAGCTGCCTGAGGCCCTGGGCATTGCAGGGCACCGTCCCTGCCCCTCTGCCCCGGACCCCCACCCCGGCCCTGACCAGCCCCATCCTGTCTCCCCTCGGCCCAGAGATGCCTGAGGACGGCACACCCTTCCACCGTCAGCGGCCTGCACGCTTCTCCGAGCTTCCTCAGGCTCCCGGCACGCACCTGCTCCTGGGCCACACCTCCCCAGGTGTGGGGATGCCACCCTCACCTGCTCACGGGTGCCAGGCTGAGGGTGACACAAAGGGAGCGGGAGGGGTGCCGCTAGATGGGCAGCAGCCTGGCGTGTGAGGCAGGGGCCTGGGACTTGTCAGCCACGCAGTCTCGGGCCCGGCCCCAGACCTAGAGCGTCAGAGGCTGAGAGTCTGCCCCCGCTGGTGGGTGATCAGGATCAGACCACCACCTGCCACCCCCGTGGACCCGTGGACCCGGCCCCACAGACCCACAGACCCACAGACCCGCCCCCAAGACCCACAGACCCGCAGACACATCCACACGGGCCCTGAAATACGAGGTACACAGGAGGCCCCGATCTCAGAGTGACCCTCGGTCACCTCTGCCCTTCAGGCTCTGCTCCAGGACCCTGACCTCCCCAAACTCCCGCCCACAGGCCTCCTGGCACTGGTCTGGCTAGAAGGCCAGGTCTGGACATCCCAGGGCCTGGGCGGCCCACGGTTTCTGACGGGTGTGAGGTGGTGACCCCGCAGCTCGCGTCCGGGCAGGGCACGGAGGGCAGGTCGGGGTTCGGGACCCGCTCAGGGCAGCGGGGAGGGCCCGTGGTCAGGGAGGCTGGCGCTCAGCACGGGGACTTGGAGTTTTGTACGTACAAGTGGGTCGACCGCAAACCATCAACCCTAACGAGAGCTCAGCAAGGTCGCCAAACGCAAGACGGAAACACACAAATGAGCCTCCAAGCGCCAGCGACACGGGCCACCTCAGCGAGGGGTGGGGAACAGCGTCCTGGCAGTGGACGGAAGGGCGGGGCCGTGCTGGGGGCCCCTGAGGCTTCCCTGGGTGTGGGGAAGAGTGGGACCTCGGAGGGCCAGGTCACGGCCACGGCCACGGCCGACGGCTCAGGGGGAAGTCGCGCCCCCCCCTCCCCCCCCCGCTTCCAGCCAAGCCCCGACGCGACTCGGCAGGGAAGGCGTCACCTCCGACACCCCACGGCCCCGCCAAGGGGCACGTAAAGTCCACCATCACGGTCGACACGAAAATGCAAGTCTTCTGCATGGAAAACACGCGTGAGCGCGGAGGGTGCGGGGCGGCAGAACACAGCGGCCCTGCGCATTGAAACGCCGCAGAAACGACGCCGAAAACGGGCTCTGAAGACGGGGTTTCTCAGAAACTGAGTCCAGGACGGTGGCACGGCGACAGTGGAGCTGCTGGGGGTCCATCCGGCAAAAGCAAAGTCGGATTCCATCCAGGGCCGAGCGCACGTGGGGACGTGGTCTCCTGCCCCCCGAGCAGGGGTGGCGTGAACGGACTCCACCCCGGGGAGCAGCGGGGGCTCCTCCGTCCAGGTGACGGGGCCTGATGGCCGCCAGCATGCCCCCCCCAACAGCAAACTCGTGCAGAGGGGCTCCTGGCACCCGGTCTGCAGACGCAAAACCCCAGAACAGCCGGCCGTCTCCCGGCAGAGCGGGGAGATAAACCGTGAGCCGGGCACACAGTGAGGTGAACCTGTGGCACCTACGGTGTCCACACAGACCACCCCGAACACGCGGGCGGACAGGTGTCGGAGAGCCTGTGTTCCCAACAGCCGAGAGGTAGACGCAGCCGAGAGCCCGGGATGGACGAAGGGTGAACACGACGGGGCCCCCGGGGCCGCCCGACCCGCCTCCCCTGAGGCAGCAGCTCCCACGGCCGCCTCCTCGGTGCCGGTCACCGGTGGACACGGAGGGCAGCCCCACGTCGCCGGCCACGGCTCTGGGGTCAGGCGAGGCCCTGACGGGCAGGCGGCGCGCCGGACGAGTTTGCCGGGAGGTGAGCCGAAGGCCGGTTTACAAAGCAGAGACACGCGTGGCGAGCGAGCTCGGGGCGTGGGTCAGTTCGCACCGAGAGAGCGGAGAGCAGCCGCGCCCGGGGCTGTGAGGCGCTGGGCTGTGTCCCCGGATTCGGGTCGGAGCCCCCACCCCCGGTCCTCAGCGTGACCGCACGTGGAGGTGGGGCTTCACGGAGGGGGTTGAGGTAAAACGAGGCCATGCGTGCGGCCCCGATCCAGGGGGGTCCAGCGGGACGGGCATCCCTGTGCGAAGAGATCAGGACGTAGACACGCTGGGGGGACGACCGTGTGAGGACCCGGGGAGAGGACGGCCGTCTACACGGCAAACGGAGGCCTCGGAGGAACCCGCCCGGCCCACACCCGGATCTGGAGCCTCCCGCCTCCAGTGAGGAAATGAGTCTGTTCCATACGTCCCGTCCGTGGTGCTTCTTAGGACCCCACCTGGGCCAGAGGACCCAGCGGGCCCTGCACCCCGGGGGCTGCCCCCAGCACCCACCCACACTCACCACCCCTTCGCGCCGCACCTTCTGCCAGAAATCCCACTGTTGCCTCTCCCGGGGACTCTCCCGCCCACGGGGATAAACGTCCCCCTCGATGAAGCATTGGATACGGCCGGGAGCCAGCCCTCTGTCCGGCCGGAAGCACACTGGTCTGTAAAGGACACTCCCACGGAGGTCGACCCGCACCCAGGAGCGTGACGGCCGCTCACCGCCATTGCCGCATTCGCCGCGCCGCCTGGGTTTTGTCACCGCCAGCTCCCGCCCGCCACGTCTACCCCCAGAAGGCCGGGCGGCGCTTCCGTCACGAAGCAGCTCAGCCTTGCCACCTGGGCCACGCCGTGGCAGGAGCGCGAGTCCCAGCGAACGGCAGGTACACGTGGCCCTGCCGTGCCCCGGGCCCCTCTCACCTCCGGACGCGGTCTCCCCGGGGCCCCCCACCGCCCCACCCCTCCCCCACCTTCCCGGTCCCAGCCCGGGCGGGCACACAGGCCACGGGGCCGGTGCTGGCCGCGTGGACACAGGTGAAGAGCGAGGGATGGCGGCGGTCACGGCTGCGGCCGCGGGGCCAGGTGGCTCCAGGCTTTAAATGTGCCGCCCGTTCCGCCAAGTCAGCTGACCGCGCGTGCCCAACCGGAGATGGCAGGAGGGCGGGCAGCGGGTGCGGGCAGCGGCCCACATCCCGGCCCCGCCCGGCCTCGCCGCTGGCTCCGGAAAGGTCCCCTCGCCTCTCTGTTCACCTGCAACGCAGGGATGCCAGGAGCCACAGGGTCACGGGGGGTCGGCCGGTGGGTCCGCGCAGAGCACGGGAACAGGGCCGGGCCCCTAAAGGTCACGGAGGAGTCACCCACAAAGCGCCCACACAGAGCAGGGTCCTGAGAAGCAGCAGGTGCTGCGAACACCCGGGCGGCCGCGGGCGCCACTTTGGAGACCGGCCGCTAAGCCGACAGCCCAGCTCTACCGTGTTGTGGCACAGGACGTGGAGAGCTGCCTGGCCCCTCTCTGCCTCGGTTTCCTCCTCTATGAAATGGGGTGCTAACAGCTCGCCGTGGTTTCCTTGCCTCGCCTGCCTTCATCACTACCGCTCGTCCCCCATAGACTATAAGCTACACGAGGGAGGGCCGCGCCCTGTGTTGTAACTCACTGCATCCCACTGCCCAGAACAGGGGGGCTCACTGAGTGACTGGTGGGGGTCAGGTGGAGTGATGGACCCGCACAGGTGATGGCCGGGGCACCAGATGAACAAATGGATACACGGGTGGGAAAATGGAAGGATGAGTAACAGAGGGATGGGTGGGTGGGTGGCAGATGGACAGATGAAAGGAAGGAAGGGCGAACAGAACAGACGATGCCACCTCTGAATAAAGAAATTAAAGAGCTGGGGCGCCCGGCGGCTCAGTCGGTTGAGCGTCCAACTTCGGCTCAGGTCACGATCTCACGGTTCGGGGGTTTGAGCCTCGCGTCGGGCTCTGTGCTGACAGCTCGGGCCTGGAGCCCGCTTCGGATTCTGTCTCCGTCTCTCTCCCCGCTAGCGCTCTGTCTCTCAAAAATAAATAAACATTAAAAAAAAAAAAAAAGAAAGAAATGAAGGAGCAGAGGGGAGGGGACGACCTCTGTCTCACAGACGCAGACAGCCGAGCAGCCAAGCAGCCATCTGGGTTCGGGAATCATAAAAAGAGTCCTGATGGAGAACGGGGACGGGCTCACACTGCCAAGGGCAGTGACATATGGGGGTCTGGAGTCATCATGAAATCACACACAAGCCTGGGAAGGGTTTTGATTCCAAGCTAGAATCAGGAAGGCGAATTATAAAAACAAATCCGAGTAAGGCATTTATACGAAAGTGGAATTAGTCTAAGAAGGAAAGATAACGGGTGAAGGAGCATCACGCTGCAGGGTCACCTAGCCTTCCCCTGCAAAGTGTTCTCAAGGGCAAGGATGCAGAGAAGTTAACTGTTACAAGACAAAGGCGGTGGGCTTTCTCCTGAAACTATTAATGATTTGCAAACGCTTTGTGTAGCTGACAATAAAATGGGGGGGGGGGGGGCGAGGGACATACTTGTCTTGTTCCAGAGACAGCATGACAGTGTAACTCTGATGTCACCTGGTGGCAGCGTGCCAGAATTGCAGCAATAATTAACCCAAGAAGAAAAGAGCACCTTGCACAAGTAAAAGAGTAAAGACCGGAGTCCCAAGCCAGAGTGCCCACTGCCCAGATAAGGACCGGGGCCACGGGGAGACCTCGGAGTCATTTACAGAGAACCGAGCCTCCGCCCCATGGGACAGAGGGGGTTCAGACCCACCCGAGTTTTCAAGGAGTTCACAGTGAAGTTGGAGAGGAACACGGCACGCGTTAAATTCAACTTAATCCAACAGAGCTCGAGAGCCTCAGCGGGACGATGCGGGGACCACGGCGGACGCGGCAGTCTGCTGGGGGAAGGGGACCACACTACAGCGACACCAAGCGCGAGGGAGCCCTGGGATGGACCGACGCGCGGGCCTGCGGGGCTGACGTGAACGGCCATCTGCTCGCTCTCCCCGGTCGGGCTCAGCGACCGCCTCCAGAGCCGAGGGCTGCACAGCACGGGGGGTCTGGTCACTGCCCACCACGCTGCTGGCCGCCAAGCCTCCCGCGGTCGGGAGGGAGTCATGAGAAGCTGCCGGCACAGCCTTGCTTCTCCTCCTCCTGGATCCCAGAGGACCTGAGGGCCTCCCCGTCTTCCTGGGATCTCAAGACTCAGCCAAAGGGGGGGGGTCTCAGCGGGGCCCCTGAATCCAGAGCGAGTGAGGAAAACTTACAACATCTGAACTCACGGAGCTGGGGGCCCAGTGGCCAGAAAGCGACAGGGGACCCTGCAGTGTTGGGGTTGAGCAGAGGCACGAGGGGCAGAATGGGGGACCCTGCAGTGTTGGGGTTCAGTAGAGGCACGAGGGGCAGAATGGGGGACCCTGCAGTGTTGGGGTTGAGCAGAGGCACGAGGGGCAGAATGGGGGACCCTGCAGTGTTGGGGTTGAGCAGAGGCACGAGGGGCAGAATGGGGGACCCTGCAGTGTTGGGGTTGAGCAGAGGCACGAGGGGCAGAATGGGGGACCCTGCAGTGTTGGGGTTGAGCAGAGGCACGAGGGGCAGAATGGGGGACCCTGCAGTGTTGGGGTTCAGTAGAGGCACGAGGGGCAGAATGGGGGACCCTGCAGTGTTGGGGTTGAGCAGAGGCACGAGGGGCAGAATGGGGGACCCTGCAGTGTTGGGGTTCAGCAGAGGCACGAGGGGCAGGAACGGGGGGCCCTCCACAGTGGCCACAGAAATTCCCACCGGAGACGCTGACACTCACATGTCCCCACTTTGGTTGGTCGTCAGTCCAGTGGAGCAGCTGTGGGTCACAGGCACCCCCACGTATCTCAGTGAGTACGGACGTGGGATCCGATGTAACATGGATGGATTGTGCCCTGGGTTTCGGCGGCTTTTTTTTTTCTTAAAATGCTTCCGGGTTTTGTCCATCCACATCCAGCTTTGAAGCATTAACGGTACCGTGGCCGACCCGTGGCCAAACGTGGAATTTTCAGCCAGCCTGGGCCGCGTGCAGTCTTCTCCTGTAGCAGCACGCTCGGGGGCCCTGGGCCGGGTCCCCCACAACCCGACACTCCTCATTCCCAACTTGCAACGTATTTGACAACCTGTGGCTAAATAACCCCATTTTTAATGTTCATTTCTGTGACTATCAACGTATCGGAGACTCTTTTCAAAGGACGGTCTCCACTTCTGTGACCCGTCCAACCCCACCCCACGGGGTCCCGGTCAGTTCACGGTCACCATGCTGTAAATGAGCCAAGCTGCCAGCTGTTCGTTTCGCATCCTGCAAATCCAATCGCTCCCTCCGTTTCTTCTCGTTATTCTTTAACAGAGCCGCCATTCCTCCGGACTCTCTGTTTTACGTCCACACGGTCACGTCCACTCGTCTCTGTCCGGCAGGGGCTCCTGGTTCATGTCTTACTGAGGAAGCTCCTCTCAATTCAACACCAGGAGAGAATCTTTCCTTTTTGCTACGAGTATTACAGATTTTTGCTGCCGTCAGCTCTTGAATACCTGTTTTTACAAAGGGGTTGGGTACCTTCATTTTTATTTTCTAACCGCAGGTCCAACACACCCGACCACTCATGGAGCAGTTGACTCTCCCCTCATCCAAAATGCCCTATTGATTACGTACTAAATCTATTCACCCCAGACATTTTCAGTCCAAACGTATCGACCAAGGAAACTCTACGGCCGGTGATTCCGTGATAAACGGGCAAAGGGAAGTTGACGGGCTCAACGGCCCTGGGGACGATCCCATTCCAGGAGGGTGGGACGGGCCGTGGGATGACCCCAGGGATGACCCCATTCCAGGAGGGCGGGACGGGGCCCGGGGAGGTGCAGGTGACGCCCACAGAGACCAGGCGTGTGGCCACGGGGCCCCGACGGAAGGATCCACCCCGCGTCTTCAGAGAGACTCCTCCGTTCCCCACACCAGAGAGTTGGGGCGCCCAGCAGCCTCTATCTGACCCGTCCCAGAGCAGGGACCAGGCTCCTCCTGGGAGGCCCCTCTGGCACCTGTGCCCTCCCCAGGGTCGGTGATGGCCTCTGAGACCTGGGATGAGCAGATGGGCCACCACGAGAAGGGACCCCCTTGCCAGGGACCACCCCCTCCCAGCTCAGGGCCCTTCTCCCCGTGCTGCCCCGCCTTCCTCGGAGACAGGGCAGCCCCGTCCCGCATGCTGGAGGCTGAAGGCCGCTGATGGCAGGCGCTGGCTCGCCAGGCCTGACTTTTTACACGAAGGACAACGACCCTCCACCAAACTCCCTCCCCGACTGTCCTCAGGGGCCGCCTCAACCTGCACCAACCCCAGACCCCTGCATGGGACCCGCACCGTCTACACTGCATCCAAGAGACAGGCTGAGACACCGGTGACCCGGCCCACTGCTGGCAGGTTTCTCTCCAGAGCATCAAGAGAAGAACCCGAAACATTTCAAACGTGTCCGTGTGTGAGACACTATCCACTCCCCTCAGGCCGTGCAAAGACAAGCAAACCAGCAGGGAGGGGACAGACGTGTGGACGGGGCCCCCGAGAGGGCCATCGGTCTCGGAAAGCAGTGCCAGGAATGCGGTGGTCACAGAGACCGGCAGGAGCACCCCCTCCCGGACCACCGGCCACGGGCCACGGCGGGCAGAGCTCTGTGGACGTGCCTGGAGGGTCGGACACAGACACACTGATGGCGGGTGTGCACCAGAGACTGGCAGGAGCGCCCCCTCCCGGGCCACCAGCCACGGGCGACCGGCCACGGGCCACGGCAGCAGGGCTCTGTGGACGTGCCTGGAGGGTCGGACACAGACACACTGATGGCGGGCGTGCACTTAGTGAGCTACTTTCAATGAGGGCCTGTCTCACTGTTCCAGAAAATACCGTATCCCGTGTAACAATATACATTTCTCTACATATGCTAATTAGAAAACGTTGCCTTCCACTCACATCACGGCCGGACCGAGGCCAAAGGAGGCAAGAAGTTTACAAAGCGAGTCCGTTTCGGGAGACGCAGCACACGAGATTGCGAGAGAGCCATCACCGCCCCTGGGGCACATTGCGTCAGGGGCTCCCCGGCCGCCGGGGAGACTCAGACCCGGCGCACAGGGTCACACAGGCTCGGGGCGAGGAACTGTCCCCCGGGGACATGAGGGCACCAGGGCACCCGGGCTGGAAAGCATGTCTGCCAGGGTCAATGACTTGGGGGTGTCACCTGTAAGTTTGCCCAGGAAACAGTGATGGGGGCCCTCACTGACGGCAGGGGACACTCTGATCCAGAGTGTCCGGCCCTGGGAGCCTCCAACTCTCTGAGAAGGGCAGGGAAGGTGGAAGCCGGGACCTCGGGGTCCCCGGAAGAGGAAAGCTCCAAGCAGTGGCTCCCTCCCTGCTCCTGCCATCACCTTCCCCACCGGGAGAAAATTTACATTTCAGTGGGATGGCTTGACTCATTAGCCAAATCTATGTGGATTAACTTTTTCCGTAACGGGCACCTACGTGCTAAGGAGGTAAGACGGCTGGGAAGGGCAGAGCCGTGGGGCCAAGGCGTCACCGTCACCACACTGGAGGTGCCTTCTCCCCTGAGGACATGAGCACCGACAGGGAACGGCTCCAGAACAGCCGAGCCCCAGGCGTCCCTGCGCACCGGGCCCCCCACCCAGCTGCCACCGTGAGGCCAGTGTCTCTGGGGAGTGACCGGAGAGGGGTCCCAGGCTGCGTCCTGCCACCCAGGTACGGCTGGGTCTCAGCTCCCGGCTCCAGGGGAGCTTGTGCCCGGCCTGCTCACAAGACATTACGCCGTGTATCCTGGCCTTGGACGAGTTTGGCTTCTGTACGACGTTCACGGCCTCGTCACGGGGAGAGAGCCGCCTTCTGTCCGTGTTGTCCCCGAAGGTGAGGCATGGACTCTGACACGTGCAGCCACACGGACCTGCTCCTGACTCACCAGGGAGCCACGGAGCACGGGAGCCAGTACGGCACAGGTACGAAACCTGGAAATAAGAACCGGGCCAGCAAGAGGAGTTGGAGATGGGAAGGGACAGAGAGAGGAGACCAGGGGAGCAGGGATCAGCCGCTGGGGGGGACCATACACCTGTTCAGCCCCCGCTGGACAAGCCGTGCCTCTCCTGCCACCGAAGGTGCGGCAGGACTCGGCCCGAGGCACCGCCTCGCCAGAAGCTCACCGCCTCTTCCTGGCCCACGCGCCCGGGATACGCCAGCGCCTACCTCGTAGGACTGTCATCGCCGTGGGCCAGTCTGGGCTCCACCGGTCCATCTCCCCAAGCGCCCAGCTTGACCCCAGGGACTCACGTGACCCCAAGAAGGGAGACGACTCCCCACTGGCGGTTCAGCCCATCGGCCAACAGGCGGTGCACCCAACGGGTGGTAAACACCTTGGCGGGGCTCCCCCCCACCCTGGGGGACAGGACAGGACTGAACCAGCGCTGGAGATCCTCAGAAAGAGGTTGCTTGTGTTAGATTTTACCCAAGAGTTAGTTTCCCAGTTAAAGGGAACATAAATCAGAACACTTCTCAGTAACAACCAAGAAAACCACAACGAGCAAAAGAGAAAGGTTTCAGGAAAACAAAAAGAAAACAAAGGTCTCACCCCTGAGGATGAAAGGGACAGTCAGTCCCGAGGAGGCACCAAGTCAGCTGGAAGAAGTCACACAAAACCAACACTGCTCCAGGGGAGCAGCTCCCGGCTGCCCGGCAGGTACTTTTCGAAGTCCCATCCCGGCAGCCACGGGATGGGGCAGGGACAGGGACCCAGAGCCACAGCCGCCCGTCCCCGCCTCCCGGAGCCGCCTGTCAGTGTAGATAAGGGACACCAGACACACTCAAAACACACACGGGACAGGAGGGACAGAAGCATCCGGGTAAAATGCCATCAGAAAAACTACAGGAAATAGCAGTGAAGCATCCCAGAGACCGTGGAAATTTACCCACATACAAACGTGGCTGGAAAACAAGTGAAAAGTAAACCAACATTTAACACATTCTTATAAAAACTCTTTTAATAATAAAAAAAAAAGCTTAAAAGAGGTAGTTGCAACTCCGAAGGAAGTCCACAAAGCAGAAATACAAGATCTCACAGACAATGCAGATGCAGAAGAGAAAGCTGGACTAAGAGAGAAAAAGAAAAAACCTCAAAGAATTTCATAGAGGAAAGCAAATACAAAGATCACATGGAAAGACAGGCATCCCCGAACACAGAAGACAGGACCAACAGATTTCACAGATTTACAACATTTGAACTGGAAAGTAAATTTTTTTTAAATAGTTCAATACACTTATTTTGATTGAAGACCAGATCGATAACTCTACAGTCTAATTTAGACAAGAAAAGACACCAAGCTAAATGAGAAATCACAGAAATGAATGTGAATGGTTGACGGCAGGGACAGGTCCTGGCCACGGCCACCCTGTGGACTGATGGAAGGAAGGCTCGGACCCTTCAGGGCAAAGAAAAGGGGGCAGCTGCCAGTCCGAAGACACAGGGCAGCGGAGGACTCGCTCAAGACTCCCAGGAAAGGAAGGGCAAGCGAGAACTTTCTGTCCGGAACGCCCCAGACGTGGGGAAGGACTTGCACGCGGGCACCACGGGCATGAGAACTTGCCTGGCCTCCGGCAGAAACCACCAGAAGGCACGCACCAGCCGTCCAGACACGGCCTGCTGTCGGCAACGAGGTTTAACTCAGGGTCTAGGATCAGAAGACACAAGCGGGGTGCAAACCGAGCAAAGGAAATCTTGTGGATTCTGACCACGTAGAGACCGTTAATTAACAGGAAAAGAGAGAAGGTGAAAAGTGCCACACGCAGCGGCCGGCAACACCTGTTCGCGGCTCACAGGGCGGCCGGCTGAGCAGGTCTCGCAGGTGGAGACCCAACCGGTACCAGCTAGAGATGAGGAGACAGCCCGTCCGCGCAAGCCCAGGGCGAGGGGAGGGCTGTGCGCGCCGTGGGGGAGGCGACGCCCCCCGTCTGGGGAAGGGGTCACGCGGAGCCACAGAAACAGAGGCGCAGGTGCTCTGACTCCGGACAGCGCCGAGTAGCGCCCACGTGCGCGGGGTGAGAGGAGAGCGTGAGTCACGGTTCTCTCTCCCGGAAGCAAACGGCTCAGCCCTCCTGTGCTCAGTGCACGGCAACGCAAGCCAGAGACAGGTGGGGATGGGGTCACCGCGACAGGCCCAGCCACTGTAGTGAATCCGATGGGATCCGCGATCCCCCAGGGGCCCGAGGCACAGCCACGCACCACGAACAAACGAAGGCTCTGCGTGTGCGAGTCCCAGGAAGCCGGGCAAGTAGGGACGGCGCTCGGCACCCACTGGTTAAGATTACGCAACACTGGGAATTGATACGAAAATGGAAAAACGAAAGCATTTCTGCACAGACGGTTCTTTAACTTTGTTTTAAACAACACGTGAGGCGGAGTGAAATTCACACCCAAACTGCAGAACTTACTAAAAACCCAGTAACGATGGAACAGCGCCTGCTGAGGGTGCAGACCGAAGGGGCTCAAGCAGGACTTGCGGGAAACCCCAGAGGCCTGAGCTCTTGTGTTGCCGAAGGAACAAAACAAAAGACAAGAAAATAAGCATTTGACCCAAAGAGGTTTGAAAGGAAAAATATAAATCTGATGAAAGCAAAAGATAACATCACAAAAGGTGAACACACAAACCAAGGAGTCAGAATCACAGCAAGAGTAAAGAGTCTGTTCAAAACCTGATTCTTCGAAAACATGAGTAAGACGCACAAAACACTCAATAATCTCGTGGTGAGTGGAGGGCAGAGCAGGCCCGCAGAAGGGGCCACGAGGAGGGAGACGTCAGAAACAGGAGGTTGGGAGTGACCACCTCGCGGGGCCGCGCGTAAACACGTTCCAAACTTTGTCTAAGTCAACGATTTTCCAGGGAAACAGTACCTACCAAACCACGTGAGGACGCACGCACAGAAGCAGCGGCGTCAGGACCCACAGAAGAAACGGCGTCAGGACGCACGCACAGAAGAAACGACGTCAGGACGCATGCACAGAAGAAGCGGCGTCAGGACGCACGCACGGAAGAAACGATATCAGGACCCACAGAAGAAACGACGTCAGGACGCACGCACAGAAGAAACAGCGTCAGGACGCACGCACAAAAGAAACGACGTCAGGACGCACGCACGGAAGAAACGATATCAGGACCCACAGAAGAAACGACGTCAGGACGCACGCACAGAAGAAACGACGTCAGGACCCACAGAAGAAACGGCGTCAGGACGCACGCACAGAAGAAACGACGTCAGGACCCACAGAAGAAACGATGTCAGGACGCACGCACAGAAGAAACGACGTCAGGACGCACGCACAGAAGAAGCGGCGTCAGGACGCACGCACAGAAGAAGCGGCGTCAGGACGCACGCACGGAAGAAACGATATCAGGACCCACAGAAGAAACGTCAGGACGCACGCACAGAAGAAACGACGTCAGGACGCACGCACAAAAGAAACGACGTCAGGACGCACACACGGAAGAAACGATATCAGGACCCACAGAAGAAACGACGTCAGGACGCACGCACAGAAGAAACGACGTCAGGACGCACGCACAGAAGAAACGGCGTCAGGACGCACGCACAGAAGAAACGACATCAGGACGCACGCACAGAAGAAACGACGTCAGGACGCACACACGGAAGAAACGATATCAGGACCCACAGAAGAAACGACGTCAGGACGCACGCACAGAAGAAACGGCGTCAGGACGCGCGCACAGAAGAAACGGCGTCAGGACGCACGCACGGAAGAAACGATATCAGGACCCACAGAAGAAACGACATCAGGACGCACGCACAGAAGAAACGACGTCAGGACCCACAGAAGAAACGGCGTCAGGACGCACGCACAAAAGAAACGACGTCAGGACGCACACACGGAAGAAACGATATCAGGACCCACAGAAGAAACGACGTCAGGACGCACGCACAGAAGAAACGATGTCAGGACGCACGCACAAAAGAAACGACGTCAGGACGCACGCACAAAAGAAACGACGTCAGGACGCACGCACGGAAGAAACGATATCAGGACCCACAGAAGAAACGACGTCAGGACGCACGCACAGAAGAAACGACGTCTGGACGCACGCACAGAAGAAACGGCGTCAGGACGCACGCACAAAAGAAACGACGTCAGGACGCACGCACAGAAGAAACGACGTCAGGACCCACAGAAGAAACGGCGTCAGGACGCACGCACAAAAGAAACGACGTCAGGACGCACGCACGGAAGAAACTATATCAGGACCCACAGAAGAAACGACGTCAGGACGCACGCACAGAAGAAACGACGTCAGGACGCACGCACAGAAGAAGCGGCGCCAGGACACACGCACGGAAGAAACGATATCAGGACCCACAGAAGAAACGGCGTCAGGACGCACGCACAAAAGAAACGACGTCAGGACGCACGCACGGAAGAAACTATATCAGGACCCACAGAAGAAACGACGTCAGGACGCACGCACAGAAGAAACGACGTCAGGACGCACGCACAGAAGAAACGGCGTCAGGACGCACGCACAGAAGAAACGACATCAGGACGCACGCACAGAAGAAACGACGTCAGGACGCACACACGGAAGAAACGATATCAGGACCCACAGAAGAAACGACGTCAGGACGCACGCACAGAAGAAACGGCGTCAGGACGCGCGCACAGAAGAAACGGCGTCAGGACGCACGCACGGAAGAAACGATATCAGGACCCACAGAAGAAACGACATCAGGACGCACGCACAGAAGAAACGACGTCAGGACCCACAGAAGAAACGGCGTCAGGACGCACGCACAAAAGAAACGACGTCAGGACGCACACACGGAAGAAACGATATCAGGACCCACAGAAGAAACGACGTCAGGACGCACGCACAGAAGAAACGATGTCAGGACGCACGCACAAAAGAAACGACGTCAGGACGCACGCACAAAAGAAACGACGTCAGGACGCACGCACGGAAGAAACGATATCAGGACCCACAGAAGAAACGACGTCAGGACGCACGCACAGAAGAAACGGCGTCAGGACGCACGCACAGAAGAAACGGCATCAGGACGCACGCACAAAAGAAACGACGTCAGGACGCACGCACAGAAGAAACGACGTCAGGACCCACAGAAGAAACGGCGTCAGGACGCACGCACAAAAGAAACGACGTCAGGACGCACGCACGGAAGAAACTATATCAGGACCCACAGAAGAAACGACGTCAGGACGCACGCACAGAAGAAACGACGTCAGGACGCACGCACAGAAGAAGCGGCGCCAGGACACACGCACGGAAGAAACGATATCAGGACCCACAGAAGAAACGGCGTCAGGACGCACGCACAAAAGAAACGACGTCAGGACGCACGCACGGAAGAAACTATATCAGGACCCACAGAAGAAACGACGTCAGGACGCACGCACAGAAGAAACGATGTCAGGACGCACGCACAGAAGAAGCGGCGCCAGGACGCACGCACGGAAGAAACGATATCAGGACCCACAGAAGAAACGGCGTCAGGACGCACGCACAAAAGAAACGACGTCAGGACGCACGCACGGAAGAAACTATATCAGGACCCACAGAAGAAACGACGTCAGGACGCACGCACAGAAGAAACGATGTCAGGACGCACGCACAGAAGAAGCGGCGCCAGGACGCACGCACGGAAGAAACGATATCAGGACCCACAGAAGAAACGGCGTCAGGACGCACGCACAAAAGAAACGACGTCAGGACGCACGCACGGAAGAAACTATATCAGGACCCACAGAAGAAACGACGTCAGGACGCACGCACAGAAGAAACGACGTCAGGACGCACGCACAGAAGAAACGGCGTCAGGACGCACGCACAGAAGAAACGACGTCAGGACGCACGCACGGAACAAACGATATCAGGACCCACAGAAGAAACGACGTCAGGACGCACGCACAGAAGAAACGACGTCAGGACGCACACCCAGAAGAAATTGGGTCAGGACTCAGACACGGAAGAAGCGGCGTCAGGACGCACGCACAAAAGAAGCTGTAGCGGTTAAGTCCCGACCGCTTTGCAGGAGGCCAGCCGGGCTCCTCCGGAACCGGGAGAAGAGGGACAAAAAGAACTTTGTGAGGCGCGTGCACGCTGGCCCGGCGCCCGAGAGCCACGCGGAAGCAGGACAGCAGGCTCGCGAGGTTCGGGGACCAGCCGGGGGGGTGGGGAAGCCGCAGCCGTTGTGTCCGTAGACCTTCCGGACCCCCTCCGTGAGGGGAGCCCACCTGCACCTGCGGGAAGGCTTAGTCGTGCGCGAGGAACAACCCGAGGGGTGAGACTGCGAAGACGAGGCACACCTAGGACTAAGAGCGGTGACGTGACTGTGCCCGGGATGGCGCATGAGGAACAAAGGGCGGAACCCGCCCCAAAGATACAAAGTTGAGACCTGAAAGGAAAGAATTTTGCTGCAGACGGTCTCCTTTAGAAGGCGTCCCGGGACCCAGCAGCCTGGGCTGTAACAGGGGCGAGAAGGGAAAGTCGCCGGACAAACGTTAGGGGAATAAACGCAGACCCTGCGGAGGGACCTCTCAAAAGCCACACGGAAAGCAGAGGGACCGCGCGGAACCCCGGGCATGGCCACGCCCCGCGAGCCCCCCCCCCCCCCCCCGGGGGAGGCCCAGAGCCGGGGTCGCAGTGGCCGTGCCACATGGGACGCTGCAGACACAGGGAAGCCGGCCTTCAGTCTGCGCCACAGGCCGCAGCCGCGCGACCCCCCGAGAAGCTCCAGGGACACACCAAGTGTTTAGGTTCATCTTGGAATGTTTGCAAAGCGATCAGTAAACATCGTGGTAATGAGACAGAAGTTATGTTCCATACAAGGGCGGTTTGTCTTCCCGTGCTGCTAACATCTGCTTGATATTTATTCAATATCCAATAAAACTAGTAATTAATCTGGGTTTTCTTTAAAAAAAAAAAAAAAGGGAAAAGGAACAGCGGAGAAATGGAAAGGATTTGACTTGCATCCCCAGCAGCCAGAAGATGGAGTGCACCGCGCGGTGGCTCCCTCGTTGCCCTCGTTCTCAGCAGGGGAGCATAGCGAGCCGCCACCCCCACCCTGGCCTCCGCCGTCCCCTGGGGTCATCACGTGCTCAGCCCCAAGGGACCCCCTGGTCAATTTAGAGGCATCTTCCAGAACCTCGCTTCCTCCGTGGGCACTGCTGGCTCAGCCATGCGACCTGGAAGCCTGCCCGTGGTCCTGCCCTCGCTGACCGCTGTGTCCACTGGGACTCGTGTGGTCCCCAGACGCCACCCTGACCGAACGTGGCAGGGGGGCATGAGATTTGCCCCGAGTGTTATCTGAAGGGAACTGAGTCCCCTAAGTGTGGTCCCCAGTACACCTGAGGTGAGGGTTCCCACCAGCCACCAGGTGTCCATGAGCTTCCAACCTCCCCCACAGCGGGCGCACCGGCTTCTCCGACACGCGCCCACACAGGCACAAGGGCGCATCAACCACGCACTGTGTCTGCCTTTCCCGGTCTCTTAGACACAGTGACGGGTAACGTTTCCTTCAGAATTCTCCCAGCCATTGGGCTGGCCCAAGGTCGGAGCTGAGCCCCTTGGCCATGGCCCTTCTGGTCCTGAGAAACCTCTCCCGCCTTCCCCAGCCGCCAGCGGGTGGGGCAGCACGCCCCCAGCCCGGGGCTGCCCTGGGTCCTAAACCGGTGGCTTCTCCCCTGGTACTTTTAATTAAGCGGATGGGTTTACGTTGGCTCTTACCCGGGTGCAGCAGCGACAGCCCATCCCGGGGAGAGCCGCCTGAGATCCCCTCCCCCTTCCACCAGACGGGGACTGATTAAAATGCACGTGGCTTTACTGGGGGCTATTGGAAAGGGGGTCCGTAATCTACTCGTGTATCATCTTTGCTTCCTTCAGGGACACCTTTTGTACTCCTGCAGATAATAAAGAGGACATTTCTTGCAGAGGGCAGCCTCGACCCTTGGAAGACGATGGTTCCCAGACGAACGTCCTAGATGGAGTCGTCAGAACTGAAAATCGCAAACATCCACCCGCTAAACAATAAAAATGGAAATGTCCGCTCCCAGGCATCGTTACAGGCTTGTTGAGATAAATCCAGCCCTTTGCATCCATTAACCTTTCCCTGTGTGGTCCTCTCGCCCGGATGCGGACGGTGTGACCTTTATTCATCCAAAAGCACGGGGGCTCTCGGAGTTAAGTGGATGCCACTCCAGGATAAAACCGATCTTAGAATGAGGATCTCTGGAGTTGTCTTAGGTAATGTGATGGGACGTGGACTCTGTACTCTTGGCTCAAGGATAAATTAAACAAAACCCAGTTTGAGAATCATTTCCCCGATGAGTTGCTCCGGACCCTCTGTCACTGGAGAAGCCCAGATCCTCAGACCCGAAGGCATCCCCGGGATTCAAAGGGAAAATCCGCTAACTTTGCACAAGGAGCCTTCTGGGAGCATGAGGTAGACTTCAGTGTCTTCACTCCAAAGTCGTTCCATCCAAGAATGAATTTGAATCTAAAAATAATATTAAAATACTTAAGAATACTTTGAAAAAGATTAATTAAGAAGGGACTCGCACAAAAACAGAAACAAGTCTGAGATGCAAAACCACAGCAGAGGGGCAAAGTGGGCGCGTGACCCCTTTAAGAGACGGCCACCGTGAGCACTGGGTGAAACAACCAGAAACTAAAGACGCCGGAAAGCTCCCCGACAGAGACAGAAATCACAGGAGGCTCAGTCTGGAGAGGCTGCAGCCGAAAGGAGTTAGAACCAGGACAGGTCGCTTTCGGGACCAAGGGTTCGCCCCCCACGGCTCCATCTGACAAGCGGGAGAGGAAAGTCGCGGCCTCACTGGTTGAAGGTTCAGGAGGGGAGCATTCTGGGCCAGACGAGAAGCTGGCAACCTGGGCACTGGGAGAAGCAGCGCGATCCAAGTTCTGAGTGTTAACTGCCCAGTGTGCGGGTGGTGGCTGGGCGGCACGCCCACGGGAGGGACTCCAGGGCCCGACGGACACGCGGCAGAGGCCAGACAGACATCTACTCTCGGAAGACACGCCTGCACGGACCGGACCCAGGAGCCGCCGCTGTCGGTAACTGAGCACACTTCCCACCTGTGAGGTCTGGCGCAGAAAGCCGAAGGCCGTGCGCGAGAGGTACCAGAGCCCCGGCAGAACCGCCAGCGCGAGGGGAGAGCTCTGGAGACACGGAGGCCTCGCTCAGAGACAAGTCCCACATCCGGCCAAACCCGAGGCCGACCTCCAAATTATAAAGGCGCTGAGGAGACGGTGGGGGAGCCAGGCCGAAGAAGGCAGTCACGGGAGGCCACGAAAACAGAGCAGAGGCATGAGCCACGACACAGTTAAGGGGATCCTTGCAGTGTGATCGGGAAGAGTTAGCTGCCTGCGGATGACAGGAACAGCCATAATCTCCAGAGGAACACAAGGAAATCCAGAGCCACTGAAACGTATCATCTGCGACGTCCAGCGTTCAGTCCACTATCAGACGTGTAAAGAAACAAGGGAGTTGGACCCACAGCAGGGAAAATGGCAGCCAATATAAATGGACTCCAACTTGGAAGCAAGTACTGGATTTAACAGAAAAGACATCAAAGCAACCGTCATAAATATCTTCAAAAAATAAACATGCATTCAAAATAACTATACATATAAAGAAGTAGAAGAAATTATATCAATGAATAAACAGATAGGAAATCTCCACAGACAAACGGAAACAATAAAAAATAGAAATTCTGGGGACCCTGGGTGGCCCTGACCATTGGGCGTTTGACTCGATTACAGTTCAGGTCCTGATCTCGTGGTTCACAGGTTCGAACCCTGAGTGGGGCTCTGTGCTGACAGCACAGGAGCCCGCTTGGGATTCTCCCTCTCTCTCTCTACCTCCGTCCATCTCTCTCTCTCTCTCTCTCTCTCTCTCTCTCTCAATAAATAAACTTTAAAAAAACAGAGATTCTAGAACCGGTACCTATAGTAACTGGTAGCTACAGTTGGAATATAAATTTACCAAGGTAACCTTGATATCTGTTAAGAGGTGGCCAAAGAAAGGATTAGAAACTTAACAGTAGAAACTGCCTGATCCAAAATACAGAAAGTAAAAAAGATTGAAGAGAAAAGAACAGGCCCTCAGAGACCAGTGTGATGGTATCTGCATAATTTGAATCCTGGGAGAAGAGAAACAGGAAAAATACAGATGCTTGCCAAATATACATAATGGCCAAAAACTTCCAAAATTTGGTGGAAAAGTTAACTTAAGAGACACAAGAAGTTCCACAAACCAGAAGCAGGATAAGCAAAAACACAACCAGTCCTAGACACGTCACGGGCAGTTCCAAAAGTCAAATTAAAATACAATCTTGGAGAAAGCCAGAGACAAGCAGCATATAAAATACGGCCGAGTGCTTCATCAGAAATGGAGGAGGTCCAGAGCTGGGAAAGGACTAAATAAGTTATTAGTAAGTTTAAATATTCATAAATACAAATACATATGAGTATTTAAAAATTAGTACTTTTAAATGTATTCATCATGACCCTGGAGGGGCTAGAAGTCTGTGTAATTCACTACATGAATAGACTGGAAGAGGCAGCCTGAATAATCTCAACTGAGGCAGAAATACAGGCATAAACAATGTTCGTGTCTAGGGGCGCCTGGGGGGTTCAGTCGCTTGAGTGTCCAACTTCAGCTCAGGTCATGATCTCACGGTTCAGGGGTTCAAGTCCCCCGTCAGGCTCTGTGCTGACAGCTTGGAGCCTGGAGCCTGATTGAGAATCTGTGTCTCCCTTTCTCTCTGCCCCTCTCCTGCTCACATTCTCTCTTTCTCTCTCAAAAATAAACATTAAAATTTTTTTTTAAAGAAGTATTCATGTTTATGAAATCTCCTAGATTCTCCTGGGTGCCAGGCCGTGTCCAGGACCATTGGGTGAAGCCACGCCTGGTCCCCTGTCCAGGCACTGCACTCCCCGATAGTTGCCCAGAGCTTTGCAGGCAGAGTGCGGTCGCGAACCCACGGTGTTAGCAGCTGTTGTTAAATGCAGAGTCTCGGGCCCCGGCCCGGACCCGCCGCATCAGAGTCTGCACTGTAACACTTCCGTCAGGCGTGCACATGTGTGTGTGCGTGTGTGGCACAGAGAGACAGCTCAGGAGCCCCGCCCAGAGAGCCCGTTCATAGTCGAGAAAATTAAAGTCTCATCAAATGTTCAACGGACAAAAAAGTAATGTTGGCAGATTCGTACTATGGATGAACTACACCTATGAGAATCAATTACAAATAGTTCTGGAAGAAACAGGACCACGTTGTGGCACAGCACGTTTTATAAACGTGAGAACAGCGTCTGCACAGTGATGGCAGGTCACTTTCGGTGGCACACGTACTTGTGAGTGCAAACCACGATGGACACCTCTGCGAGCGAAGAGAACAGGTCTGGGAGAGGAAGTGTCTGTAACGCAGGTTTAAAAAAACATATAGGGGCGCCCGGGTGGTTCCGTCTGCGAACCGTCCCCCTCTTGGTCTGGGCTCCCTCCAGGTTTTAAGTAAGCGTGTGTTCCTGTGAAAAACCTCGTAAGAAGACTTCATTTTAAGACGTAGACAGGCCAGTGTCTCATCATGAGCTCACAGAAAGCTTTCTGAGTCATATTTGGCTGCTAGAGAAACATCCGGAAAACCGCCGTGAGGCCCCCGGCCACCCTGAGCGAGGTCCCCCGCCGGCCGTGGCCTCCTCCACGGGTGCACAGTCCTTCTCCAGGCCCCTCGGGAGCAGGGGGGGGGGGGGGAGGGGGGGGACAGGAGGTGCTGAAGCTCTGCTCGGCCCCGTCACGGAGCCACGGCAAAGTCACACGTCCTGTCCGGCCCCGGGGCAGGAGCTCCAGCCATCGGCCCTGAGAATGGAGGGCGATGGCATTGGACCTGCCTTCCTGAACGTTCCGCCGGGGAGCACCTCAGGAGGGCTCCGTCCTGACTTCTGTCCGTCAGTCCCTCCCGCTCCGTCCTCACAGCGATGCAGGGCCCCGGGGCCATCCACCTCCCCGTCCCCACCTCCGGGCCCCTCGCCAGCCCCTCTCCTGGCACTGCTGACGATTTCAAGCCTCTGCGCTCCCGGACGTGTGCGGTCACCAGGCTCTGCAGATGGCCAAGCCGGAAACGGGCCCACAGGATGCTGGCCCCACCCACGAGCCCCCACCCGAAAACCACATCCCTTCCCCTGAGAAGGGCGCCGTCTGCTGCATCCGGGTCAGCAGCGCAGTCCTGCAGGGGCGTCTTCCCGGTGGACAGACCCCTGTCCTATGTCCTCATGTCACTCCAGCCGCCCCGTTGTCACACAGCTTCCCCGTGGGTGTCAAATCTCCCCCTCCCTTATAGGGTCACACAGTCTCTGGACTAAGGGCCCACCTACTCCAGGGCATCTCGTCCTGAGCTGCTGACCCTAATCACGTCTGCTAAGACCCTATTTCCACGTCCACCGGTCTGGGGGTCCCCTGGGGGCCATCACCCCCACCCCCAGCACAGCAGCCTGGCAGACACGGGCTTCAGGGGAGGCGAGCACAGGGCCGCACCTGTCCCGAGGCAGCTGGGAGCCCGTCAGGTGGGGCGTCAGCGGCTTCGAGGCCCAGGTGGGGCTGGACCAGCCTCGCCCCCACGAGAGGCTGAGGTGATCGATGTACAGAGGCCATCAGGCCGTCAGGCTTAGTTCAAACCCTGGTGCAGAAACGGAAGCGGTTGTCGCCGGTCCCGCGGATGACGGTGTGATCTGCCTGCGTTGTGGGCTTTCAGCAGGAGCAGAGGAGAGCAGTCTCCCGCCCAGAGGGACGAGGCGGGCAGCCAGCGCCCCCCATGACATTTGTCGGGAGGGGCCCGGGCTCCAAGGGGCGGGTCCCCGGGGTCACCGGGCAGACCGTGGACAAGCAGAGCCCTCGGGAGCTCGCCAGCAAGCAGCTGTCACACGAGCCCACCGTGGGGCAGCCAGGCCGGGACATAGCTTGGCCCGTGCCTCGTGCAGACCCAGGACCCTGCGGCTGGCCTGGTGCACCTGGCGACAGGAGTGGGGGCCACCCACCAGCTGCTGTGAGCCTGTCCTGAGGCTCTGCCCCCGGACCCCCGGCCCCAGCTGTGGGCGACGCCCCTGCCGGCCCAGCCCATCCGGCGACCCTGGCCGTGGCCTCCCCCGGGCTCTGCCCACTGGCCCCACAGGACTGCACCACGCAGGGGGACCCAAAGTTCGCAGATGCTCCGGGCCCGGTGGGGATTCCCAGTGTGGGGATTCGATTCCCTTCTGCCCCTCAACCGACCAAGAAACAGCTCCGAAAGCAGGCTGGCCCAGAGTGGGTGGGGGAGTGGCTTCCTCACCCAGCCGCCTGCCGTCTCCTGGGCCGTCGCAAGGCCGAGTGCGGGCGTCTGGCTGTGGCTTAGTTGTTGGCGTGGAAGACGCCGGTTCGGACAGCAGTGCAGCCCAGGTCGATGCAGTGAGTTTTTTGACACGTGGCAGAGAGAAGTCCGGCCCTCGGAGGGCATTGCAGACGCGGCCGTGGGCCCCGCAGGGGGTCTCAGGGTCCACTGCGGCCCGCCGGCCCCGACCCAGGGGTGCTGGACACCCCTTTGCCGAAACCAGACCTTTCTCTCAGGGCACATTTCCCGAGAAGGTTCTTACCCACTCAAGGTGGTTTTCACACTGACGGGATCCGGGTCACGGAACAAGGCACGGCCGACAGATAAGCCCCTTCTCAGGGCCCTGCCCACGGCCCCCCCGGCAAAGGGAGGCTCGGGAGTGGCCGCCGCCTGGGGACAGCGAGAGGAGGCCATGTGGGGTCTCTCCTTCCTCAGTGACCTTCGGGCAACGGCTCAATCCCTATCCGTAGGCAGGGGTCACACAGCAAGGCCCCCAGAGAAATCTGCTCAGGTGAGGGCCACGGTCATCACGACACGTTTATTTCAAGCACAGACCCGTAATTCCTGTTCACCTCGTGGCTTATGTTTCAGAAAACAATCCTTCGGAGCAAATGCAGTAAATGAGATCTGGCGCCCTCATTAAGACCCTGTTAGCGGTGGGGTCCCCTCCTGTGACCACGTGCGTTCGTGGAGCCTGGAAATGGCCGAAGCGTGGTGGCAGCCTCACCTGCCGAGCTCGAGGGTGAAAGAGAGGAAGGGGTCCGCTGAGGGGGTGTGGGTACGAGTTTCCCCGAGCTCCTCGGCCTCCGTCTGTGGGTTTTCACACTTGGGAACCCCGGCCGGGGTCCTCACTCTCCAGAGGCCCCGCGCTGCGTGCCCGGGGCTCCGGAAGCCTGTTTGAGCCGAGTGCACCTGCGGGAGGCGGCAGCGGGCTGCATGGAGCTCCTGGGGAAATGAGCCCGCACCCCCTCGAGGACGCCGAGAGCGAGCCCCCTGCCTCCCCGGCCCTGCCCCGCTGCAGGGTGGGAGCTAAGCAGCTCATGCGCTGGTCCCTCCCCTCGAGCCCCCCGCAGACCCTCACCTCTGGCCTCAGGGCAGCCTGCTCGGCCCTGCCACCCCCACCCGACACCGCACTATGCCTGCCTTTACCCCCAGACCCTCAGTCAGGTGTAAGGACGGGGGTTTCCTAGGTTTGGGCACAGGTGGTCCTCGGAGAGCATGGCCTGGACATTCCAGAAAGTTCCAGCATTTGATTACACATATGTAACATCTCATGACCAAGACAGACCAGGTGGGGAGGTGACCCCTCGCCCCATCCACCCATTCTCCCAGCACTGATTAGGCACCTACTGCATGCCTGCACTGTTCCAAGAGCTGCCGGGAAGAAGCATGAAGAGACAAGGCCCTGCCCTCCGACCGCACCTTCCCGGGGGTTCCTGGGGGCGGATAGACGACAGAGGACAGAGGTGGACGGCACCCAAGTAGGCGGGTGAAGCCGCCGCTGGAGGGACAGTAAAGCCGCAGCACCACCCGGGGCTTCTGGACAGCACGTCCCCACGGAGGGCCCGGGAGCCCGGGAGGATGGCCCTCTTTCCTCTGTGTCGTGGGCACGACACAGGACTGTGCTTTGGAGACTGTGAACATTTCAGCTATTAATTCTGATTATTGCTCGTTAATTAAAATTAAAAATTAAGCGTGCATGCGTTTTGGCACCCATCTGTTGTTTAGAGCCCCCGGTGCTCCACAGCCGATTCGGAAGACGAAACCGAGAGACGCGCTGACGATCTTTAGGACATTCCGGACGATAAATCTTTCTTAGAGACAAGTCGACGCAATAGCGACTCAGTTTCTGTGAATTAATCTGTGGACGTAAATATTCAGAGAGAATTCGGCCTGTCAGAGGACATTAAATGGGTCGTACTTAATTCACATGGGAGTCGTGACTCATTTCTTTTGTTGTGTTGAGTTCTTCTCACGTTTTTGCTTTGTTTTGCAGTCACACGGGTCACTGTCCCCGGGGAAAGGTGCACGTGGGTCACCATCTTTGCATGGCCCGACCTCAGGAACAGTCCCCGCACCGTCACCCTGAGTAGACGCTACCTGTGTCCAGCTTTTGGAATCAGCCAACAGACCAAGTGTGGTCCACGTCCTTGTCGGGGGGCCTCGTGGTGGGAGCAGACGGGGCGCAGAAGGGGCAAGGGCTCCTCAGCTCCAGGGGAGACCCCGAGACCCGAGTCAGGGAGCCAGCTGGTCAGCCCGAGGCCTGTTCCCACAGGGCCTCACACCCCGAGAGCCGGGCGGGCGCGGGTCAGGGGAGGCGGGAGCCCTTCTCACTGCGGCCTGCAGGTGAGCGGAAGCTAAAGAGCCACCTCGACAGACAGCGTTTGGCGGGCGGGCGTCTCCGGGCAACGTTCCAGAAACACCTGGAGTTGAACAAGAGACACAAAGTGATGGTTACCGCCCCCCCCCCCCCCGCCTCTCTTCTGGACAGACCTGGGTGCCCCCGCCCCCACGTCCACTCGTGGCTCAGCGGTGGCCCACTCCTCCGACCTTCCACCCCGGGCCCCAGAGCTCCGGGCTTCATGCCTGGAGCCCCCCCACCCCCCAGCTGGGCAGGAACTCGGCTCACAGATTTCCACCCCTGCTCCAGATGGATCCCTCGCCCCCACGCGGGATCTCCACCTCAGCGGCTTCCCACAAAGACCTTCCGTGGCATCAGCGTCCACACTCATCACACCGTCCCCCACACCTGAGCCCCGTGAGGGCCTGGCTCTCGCCCAGTACGCAGCACGGGCCCTCACCTCCTCCCGCTGCCCTGCAACCATCCCAGGGCAGCCCTGCCCTCCCCACGCACAGCCACATCCCTCCCGGCAGGGCCCCCCGTAGGCTCAGCTCGAGGCCCGCGGACGGCACTAAGATATTCTGGAAGGATCAGATCATCTGGCTTGCACGCTGACCCCGGGCCCGGCACCCGACAGCTGCCACGTCTGATTAAACCGTGATGCATTGAGCACGACTCGGCGAGCGCCAGTCCGTGAGCGTGGGTGATGAGGCGCCAGCGATCCAGAAAGGACAGCCAGCACCGGGCACGCTGTTCTTTCGCCGCAGCCAGGGAGGGGGCTGCCCGCATCCCCACTGGAGGTGAATATCCCGTAAAATTAGCCATCTGGAAGGGGAAGTCCAAAAACGTAGCATCACCCTCCGGATCCTGTTGTGTTCTGCCCCTGAGACGTCAGAGTCCTTTTTCTGATGGGAAGGGCTGCTTCTCTCCACGCTTGAGCGGGTGACTCTGGCGCCCAGCTCAGCCGTGCAGGCACTGCCCCCCAGGGGTCCAGGGACCCCTCCTCGATGGGAGCACCCCTCCCCCGCTGGCCCACCGGCTGCAGAGGCGCCGGCCAGCCCCCCACCGTGTGAGCCCGGCCAGACCACAGGGCCAACGGGATCCCCAGTCATCAGCGGACGGGGACCCTGGGTACAGAGCCCCACACGAAATCCCTGGGGCATCCCGTCTGGCAAGCAGACCAGCGGACGGAACTGGGGCCAACGAACCCCAAACCCGGCCAGCCAGGGCCCCCGAGAAAGAGCCCAAGTGGGACTGGGAAGGGGTGGCCAGTCAGGGACCCCGCGGCGGCCCCACTCCTCCCTGCCGCCCCGCGTGGTGCCCCACCCCCCACCCATCGCAGCGGGTGGTCAATAAGCCTGTGTGGAATGTTCTCCAATCAACTCAGAGGCCTGTGGTTAGTCTCCCCCTTCACGGCTGTGGAGCGAATGTCGCCGCCCCGACTGCCCGTTCTCTCGGGGTCATTGATCCCGAGGAGTGGGGCTTGGCCTCCCGGTGCACCAGCAGGGAGATTTAAGAGACTCGGCGTCGTGATCAAAAACATAACCTAACAAATATGCACACAGAACACAGAGGGTCACACACTCTACCTACCGTTTTCAATGCTCATGAAATGTTCATGACAGCTGCCTGGAAGCCGGGCCATGAAACCAGCCCCCACATATTCTGCACACTGACGTCCCGGGAGGGGTGTTCTCTGAACTCCTGGCGGGAGTGATCAGAGTCCCCAGGAGTCTGCAAACAGAGAAATAATTTCTAGAGCAGAAGACAAAGGACCGAAGTTGGAAGCGTCTCCATAAGCGGTGGGGCCAGACGTGGGCGGCGCAGCTGACGTGGCCCCTCGAGGAAGAGTGGCCTTAAACGCAGCCTCAGAACTGATGTTTCCAGGAGTGAGAACAACAAAATAAACTGAAACACTTAGAGGGAAAAAACAGACACAACATCCAACATTAATAAACTAGAAAACAACTATACAGCAGAGAGGAACAGAACGAAGTTGAGAAACTTCTGGAAATTCAAGACGTGAAACAGACGCTACTGATATAGCATAAGGAGATCACAGCCACTTCACGGGCGGGCACTGAGCAGACGTCTGCGAGAAACTTACGGCCAATAAATTTGATATGAAGTATTTTTTAATGCTTATTTATTTATTTTTGAGAGAAAGAGAGAGAAAGCAGGGGAGGGGCAGAGAGAGGGAGAGAGAATCCCAAGCAGGATCTGTGCTGTCAGCACAGAGCCCAACACGGGGCTGGAACCCAAGGACTGTGAGATTATGACCTGAGACAAAGTTGGAGACTTAACCGCCTGAGCCACGCAGGCGCTCCTGGCCGATAAACTTAAAAATTCAGATGAAATTTCTTCCAGAATTTGTCCGAAATTTGGACAGATTCTTAGGGGGAAAAGTCTTCAAGAAGCAACAGAACCCGAGAGCCCTACGGTCATTAGAGAAATCCATCCCGTACCAGAAATGAGACCTTCTTACAGGGGTGCGTCCAGGCCCACGTGGCTTCACAGCAAGTCCTACCCGGCCCTGCACAAATTTCCCAGAGATGAGAAAGAGAAGAAACTCTCCAGAGGTCCTCTTGAGGCTAGCATAATTTCTTGCCAAAAACCTACTGAAGAGAGTTTTTAAAAGAAAAATTTCAGGGGCGCCTGGGTGGCTCAGTCGGTTGAACGTCCGACTTCGGCTCAGGTCATGATCTCATAGTTCGTGGGTTCGAGCCCCACGTCGGGCTCTGTGCTGACGGCGCGGAGCCTGGAGCCTGCTTCGGATTCTATGCCTCCCTCTCTCTCTGCCCCTCCCCTGCTCATGCTCTGTCTCTCTCTGTCTCTCAAAAATAAATAAATGTTTAAAAAAAATTTTTTTAAAGAAAAATTTCAGGCCAATCCAACCCATAAACATAGGCACAAAAATCACAAGCAAAACATAATCAAACCAAATTTACCAGGGGAGCCTGGGTGGCTCAGTCTGTTGAGCATCCAACTTTGGCTCAGATCATGATCTCACAGTTTGTGAGTTTGAGCCCCGCATCGGGCTCTGTGCTGATAGCTCAGAGCCTGGAGCCTGCTGCAGATTCTGTCTCTCTCTGCCCCTCTCTTGTCTCTCTCTGTCTCTGTCTCTCTCTCTCTCTCTCAAAAATAAGTAAACATTAAAAAAAAATTAATAATTAAATAATAGACTAGGACTTCATGTCAAATGGATTTGTCCCAGAAATTCGAGGTCTCACACAGAGCAGATGTGACTAGCCCCACGACAGATGAAGGAGAACAAGACATACAGAAAAAGAATCTTAAAAACCCACCATTAAAAACAAATAAATAGGGGCGCCTGGGTGGCGCAGTCGGTTAAGCGTCCGACTTCAGCCAGGTCGCGATCTCGCGGTCCGTTGAGTTCGAGCCCCGCGTCGGGCTCTGGGCTGATGGCTCGGAGCCTGTTTCCGATTCTGTGTCTCCCTCTCTCTCTGACCCTCCCCCGTTCATGCTCTGTCTCTCTCTGTCCCAAAAATAAATAAAAAACGTTGAAAAAAAATTTAAAAAAAAAAAAAAAAAAACAAATAAATAAAAACCCAGCACTCGTCAAAGCAAGATTTTTAAAACGTCAGTTAATTAAGAACACAAGGTAACTTTGATTTACCCAAGACGTCACACTCGGCTGCAAGACAATAAGATGTCTCTGACATGAAGAGAAAATCCGATCCTTGTTTCCGTCGCTGCAACTCACACACAGGCTGGAGCAGAAAAAGGAAAACAGCAAGAACAAAGGACAAGGATTGAAAAGGAAGCCAGAACAGTACCTACCCACAGATGACAAGAGTAGTAACTATAGATACACTGTAGGAATTAGTAAGACAGGGGAGCAAGACCGCAGAGGACAAAATCAATTATTTCCACGTTCATAAACAGCTAGAACATGAACATGAACATTTTGCAAGGTACCATTTACAAGAATCTGTTAACATGGGTGAGATCTGGAAGGGCATCTAACAAAGGAAGCCCTGAGACATCCAGAGAAATTCAGGACCCATCACAGAGAAGCACTTCAGAAGAACAGAGTGCTTACAGGAATATCCCGATTGACAGATCGGAAAAGCCAATATCATAAAGACGTCGACCCCCCAAACCATCTGCAATTTGTGGAACTTGACAAGATGAATCCACAGTTCATATGCAAGGGTCAGGAACGGCTAAAGCGTTCTTGAGGAACCTTAATAGACAGTTGCAGCCATAAAAACACAGTGGTTCGGACAGGGTGGCGGTGGCCCCAGGTTAGACAGAGGTCAGTGAAGAGTGGAGTGACCAGAATCAGAACAAGCTTCCATGGACACCGACACATGAGAGGGGTGGAGGTTGAGAGCCGCCAGGGAGCACAGTTCAGTAAGCGATGCGGGGCCCCGGATATCCGCGTGAAGACCCAACCCCCGCCACGCCGAGGGGCCAACAGAGCTTTCCCGCAAAGGACTCTAGAGTAAATATTTCAGCCTTGGCAAAGCCACATGGCTGGCCTCTGTCTCACCACTGAGCTCTGCCAGTATGTAAGCAGCCATGTGGAAACTTCTGGGCATGGCTGGGTCCTGATAAAACTTTATTAACAATAAGAGGGCTACATTTAGCGCTGGGGCTATAGTTTGCTAACCGCTGCCATACCCAAAACTCAATCCTCCTGAACCACAGACCTAAAAACAAAAGACAAAACTTTATAGTTCTTAAAAAATAAGATACAAAACTACCTTTGTGACCTCAGGATAGAATGAAGCCCTTCAAAAGCCCAAAGAAAAATCCCTAAATGTCAAAGGAAAATGTATTTAAAAAATCCCTAAATGTCAAAGGAAAAGCTATTTAAAAAATAGCTTAAAAGTAAGAACCATGGCTCTTTCCGTGCCGATAGCCTTCTCGCAGCCTTGGTGAATGTTCCTAGAATCCACCAGACTTTCTGCAAGAAGTGTGGCAAACGCTAACCCCACAAAGTGACACAGCACAAGAAAGGCAAAGATTCTGTTTATGCCCAGGGAAAGCGGCATTATGACAGGAAGCAGAGTGGCTACGGTGGGCAATCTAAGCCGATTTTCCGGAAAAAGGCTAAAACCACAAAGAAGACTGTGCTGAGGCTTGAATGTGTTGAGCCCAACTGCAGATCTAAGAGAATGCTGGATATTAAGAGATGCAAGCATTTTGAACTGGGAGGAGATAAGATAAAGCGCCAAGTGATCCAGGTCTAAGCTTCATATTTTGTTACTTATGAAGATAATAAAATCTTAAGGTTATGTGTACTTCATTTGGTTGCAGTTGGTCTTTTGAGCATGAAAAAAACTAGCGCCCTCAATAAATTCCCTTTGTGGGGAAATTTATGCTTAAAAAAAAGTAAGAACCATGGATGATTATACTGTATTATACAGTTGAAATTTTCTAGAGTAGAACTTAACCTTTCTCAACAAAAATCAAAGAAAATAAATAGATGGATGAATGATGAATGGATGGATAATGGGTGGATGGATGGATGGAAAGGTGGATGGATGGAACGATGGATGGAACGATGGATGGAAGGATGGATGGATGGACGGATGAGTAGGCAGATGGATGGATGGATGGATGGATGGATGGATGGATGGATGGATAGGTAGATGGATGAATGGAAGGATGGAAAGATGGATGGATGGATAGATGGATGGATGGATGGATGGATGGATGGATGGATGGATGGAACGATGGATGGATGGAAGGATGGATGGATGGACAGATGAGTAGGCAGATGGATGGATGGATGGATGGATGGATGGATGGATGGATGGAAAGGTGGATGGATGAATGGAAGGATGGAAAGATGGATGGATGGATGGATGGATGGATGGATGGATGGATAGGCAGATGGATGGATGGATGGATGGATGGATGGATGGATGGAAGGATGGGTGGATGGATGGATGGATGGACAGATGAGTAGGCAGATGGATGGATGGATGGATGGATGGATGGATGGATGGATGGACGGATGAGTAGGCAGATAGATGGATGGTTGGATGGTTGGATGGGTGGATTGAAGGATGGATGGATGGATGGATGGATGGATGGATGGATGGATGGAAGGATGGATAGAAGGATGGGTGGAAGGATGGATGGATGGATGGATGGATGGATGAGTAGGCAGATAGATGGATGGATGGATGGGTGCATGGATGGATGATAGATATAATAACAGATATACTAACTAGAGAGTTGGGGAGAATTACTTCATAAGGTACACATATATCAAAACATCATGATGTACTTTAAATATCTTATAATTTTGTCAATTATAAGTCAATGAAGCAGAAAAAAATAAGAATTAAACAAGCTGACACTAGGGGCACCTGGATGGCTCAGTCGGTTAAGGGCCCAACTCTTGATTTCAGTTCAGGTCATGATCTCACCGTTGTGAGACTGAGCCCTGCGTCGGGTTCCGTGCTGAGCATGAAGCCTGCTTAAGATGCTCTCCCTCCCGCTCCCTCTGCTCTTCCCCCACTTGCACACGCGCGTGTCCACACGCTCTCTCTCAAAAAAATTTTTAAAAGAATTTTTAAAAAACAAGCTGACACTAAAAAAATAGAATCTTTTTTAATTTGTGCAGTTTTTTATAGCTCTGATACATTTTACGATTTAAAGAAAATGTTTCAAAAAGCCATAAGGGGTTTCCGTCAGGCATCCACCACATTTTAAGCAGCCCCCTCCCCAACCTCGATGGTCTGTAAAGGGAATCCACGACACTCCCTGGGTTCAGAGCCGAGTTCGCAGTGAGCCGCCAGGGCTCACGCGGTCTGGGGCTTGGGGAAGCCCAGCCCTGATGACCCTCCAGGGCCAGCCAGTGAGGACAGCTTGGGCAAGCCACCAACCAGCCCACAAGCGACCGGGCAACCTGGGCCTCGCCTTGCGCTCAGCCTGGGCCCCACTCCTTCTGACCCAGCTTCTGGGGGGCTGGCCGGCTTGAAGGGAGGGATCCCCACTGGGGACAGCAGGGTCGGAGCCCCGGGGACGGCCATGTGCTCCAGCAGGCCTGGCCGCCCAGGCCCCCGGCTCGCACACGCACACACGCCCCGCCCAGCCCGGCCCCCACCCCCTCACGTGCCCTCCTCCCTGTCACACGGGTGGGAAGAGAAGCCTGGCTGGAAGAGGGAACGAGACGGCCACCCGGGATCAGGTGACGGGGGTGGGCTGGCCAGGACCACCAGGAGGAAAGTAAGTCAACCATAAGGTAAGCCCCTCATAGGCCAACTCGGGGCCGAGCGCAGTTCTCAAAGGCCCCGCAGACACGGCGGAAGGAGCCGAGCACAGAGGGCCCTCCGGCCGGGGCAGCTCCCGCACCGACGTGCACCCCACACCAGGGGGGCTGCAGGCCCCAGGCACACACACGGCACTCACCGCGTCGTGCGGCAGGCCTGGGTGGATGCGTCCCTGCTGACGAGGGGCGAGGAGACCCGCCTCACCTGCAGCCCGTTGGCCCCTGAGTGTGGGAAGACCTAAAGCCGGACCGGGGTGCCCTCCAGTCCCTTCCAAACCTGCACGCGCTGCTCCCTAATCCCAGCGGCTTTTCAGAGCCTGTTTCAAACTGCTCTGTTCTTGGTGAGTCGTCACAGGTACTTCAAAAACCACCCAGATGTCAAAATTTAGCTCTCCGTCTTGGCCTGGGAAGAGCGGTTCTAACATCTCCCAGAAACCCAGAGCACATCATCGCTCCGAAATGTCCTGTTTGGGGGACAACGGTGGGGTCGCGGGTGCTGGGGGCGAGCATCCTTACGCGCCCTCCGCAGAAGCCGGGGGAGGACGGGGACAAGCTGGCAGCCGCGGTCCCGGTGGCTCCTCGTCACTACCCGGACGGAAACCAGGGCGTCGTGAATCTCGGTGGGAAGAGACCCATGCTGCCCGCACACACCCAGATGCTGGCAGGACGTCTGGAACCACATCTCGCTGATTTATCACGGGGTCCCCGCGCCCGCCGTCCGGCTAATGGTTGTGGCCCGTGCGTGGAGAGACGGGGCTCTCGCTTGGGAAAATCGGAAGCCTTCCGAGCTCACTGAGACCACAGCAGGTGAAGGCAGGGGGTCGGCGGCCACTTTGTCCACAAACGAGCCCCTCCCCCGTACGACATCAGCCACACACCCGGTCCTGAGGCTGTCGCTGTGGGTATGAGGAAGGAGGCTGGGAAGGTTCTGGAAACCGCCCGCTGAGCGCCCGCCTGGCTCGTCAGCACCGCCTCCCGCACAGGTGGTTCCCGAGAAGCCGGCGGAGGAGGAGGGACACCACCTTCGTTCTGACATAAAGGCTTTGTAGGAAACGGAATGTGAGGTAAAGGGCTTGTGTTTTCAAACCTAAAGGACACCCGGCGGCCAAGCAGGCACGAGGCGGATGGATGTGCGTCCTGGGCCTCACCACGATGAGCGGGGACTCGGCCTGGCGCCCACGCGGGGACACCCCGTCACGCCGGCCCCGAGAGCCGTAAACGCGTTCTTGAAAGTTCCGTTCCGCTGACACGTCCCGAGGGCCCAGCACCGTGTCAGGTTTGCTAGAATCTTCGTTGGGGGAAGGGCGCACCCAGAAGGTGAGCCCCCCCAACCCAGGGCAGGGGGAAGGAGGGGCCCACACCCGCGGTGCCAAGGGTCGGCTGGCTGGCCCTGAACCACCTCAGGGGACCCGTCCTTGTCGGTACCCAAGAGCCCCGCCTCCCCTCCGCATCCAGCCCCAGGCACCCACCACCCAGGCGCCAGAGGGACAGAGAAGGCCGGGTCCTCACAGCCACGTGTGCTTGGCCCTGTCGGTTTGTGTCACTGGGGAGACACGCGGGGGCACCAGGGTGGATGTGGCTTCCTGAGCTGGCAGAAAGAGCCGGCTGCAGGTCGGGCCTCCCCGTTCCTGGGGGCTCCCGTTGCCAGAAGGGAGGGCGGACAGGGGCCCAGGGACGAGACGGGCTGCACCACCAAATTCCCTGACTTGTAACCAGTCAAGCCACGGTGAGGCCCCCGTGTGCCGCGCCCTGGGCTGGGCTAGGGGCTCTTCCGTGGGGAACCCCAAGTCAAACACCGCTTGGGGACAGAACATGCCTGGGAGGGTCCCCAAGCTGCGGCCCGCGCTCCTGGCGAGGTCACGTAAGGGAGGACACTTCCGGGGTGTCTGAGACAGAGCCCCCAGGAAGCACACCCCCCGAGGTTCTGCCAGGCCTGGGGACACCTCGGGAAGGCGGCCTTGTGGGCAGGCGGCAGGGACACCGTGGCCCCAGGCCCACCCCAGCGGGCGCAGCAATCACGGAAGACGGTGCAGCGGCAGAGACCCGGGGCCGTGCACACCGGCGGCTCTCACGGGAAGTCCTGCGCCAGAGGCGTGTCCCCGGGAGCTGGGACCCCACACGCCCAGTCCCCAGGCCCCAGAGGGGCCTCTGGAGGCTCCAGGGCAAATGACATGTGAAACGGCAGAGAGCCGAGGGGCCGGGCAGGGCAGCCCCACACAGCCCATGAGTCTGCACCTGCGGGACAACGGGCGTCCGCTTTGGCTTCCGACTACTTTTAATGAAAACGGAGGGGAGGAGTCCCCACGGCACGCGCCCGGAGCCCCGGCTGCGTGGACATCGAGATCGGAGACCCCACAGCCCCTCCGGGGAAGCCGGAGGTTCGGCCACAGAAACACAGAGACTGAACCCACTGGTTGGGGGTTGAGGAATGTGGGGGGTTGGATGGGGTCCCCCCCAAAGTTCATGCCCACCTGGACCTCAGAATGTGGCCTAATTTGGAAATGGGGTCTTTGAGGATGCAGCCAGTTAAGGATCTTGAGATGAGGTCACCCTGGATTGTGGGGGGCCCTGCCACAGTGATAAGTGTCCTCACACGAGAGGAGGGTCCACGGGGGGGCCGAGGCAGAGGCTGGGGTGATGGGACCCCAGGCCCAGATGCACCCAGACCCACACAGGCAGGAAGGGCCCCCCTCAGCCTCCAGAGGGTCACAGCCCTGCCCACGCCTGGGTTTCCGACTTGGGGCTCCAGACGGTGGGAGGGTGAGTTCTGCTGTTTTGAGCCAGAGTCCAGTCATTGTGTGGAGGGCCTGGGACTCAGGAGCGGGGGCCACGTCCACGCAGGAGGACAGACAGGCAGACAGACGGAAGGAAATGATTCCACAGGAGAGACAGAAGTGGGTGCTCAAGGCAGGAGGGGGCCCGCGTCTCATAAAACAGGCCACGTCTGGGCACGTGAGGGGCCTGTCGGCCTGGACAGGACTTTCTACTCAGCCTGGTTTTCCAGCCTCTTCCTCGCGCAGCCCCGACGGCCCAGCCGTGCACACGCACGCGATGTCGTGGGTCCCTCGGCACTACGGCCCCTTCAGACGCTCTAGTGGAGACTCGAAGAGCCTCCGGCGGGGGGCTCGGGCTTGCACGCACTGTCAGGGGGCATCCGTGTGCCGCACGCGAGGTGTTCCCGCTGCAACGCCGGCTCCCGCGTCTGGCTCGGTGTGAAGTGTGCACCCACCGCCTGGCGCGTGGACCCCGTGAGAAGCCAGATCGGAGCGTCTCCTGGAAACGTGACTTCTCCCTTCCCCCGCGGAGCCTGAACGGCCGCTTCCCGGGGTCGGAGCAAAGAGACCCCACCCACGAAAGGGGAAGGCGAGTGATAGCGCCCTGAACCCAAAGCGACGAGAAAATACGGCCCCGCGAAAGGCCAAGTGCACAGGGAGCTTGAGGGGGCGCAGAAGGGTCGTCGTCCCGCTGCAGGGGGGCCGCGCCACGATCGACGCCAAATGCTCCCCGGTGGCCCCACGCGGATGGGCCAGGAGGACCACAGATGAAGACACGCACCCTCGTGTGGAAAGTTACCACCGTTTCGGGCGCCTGCACGGCTCGCTCTTTAAACATCTGCCTTCGGCTCAGGTCGTGATCTCACAGTTGGTGAGTTCGAGCCCCGTGTTGAGTTAGCTTGAGCCCTGGGTTAGCCCCGCTTCTCTCTCTCTCTCCCTCTCTCTCCCTCTCTCTCTAAAAAAAAAAGCTACCGCATTTTCGTGACGGTGCGTCCAACCCACTACCAGTGAGCCACGGAGACCAGTCCCACGGAGGGCACGGCCTGGGCACCTGCCTCTGTCTACACCGAGTTTGCACGAGATGGGGAGGCCCGGACCGACTTTCCCCTCTCCACGTACACACTTGGCTGCTACGACCATGTTCCCGCCCTTCTGGTCCTGAGTCGGTGCGACTGAGACACAGGAGTGTCCTTTTGGCCAAATGCCCCCACTTACCTGCAGCAGCGTGGGGCTCAGTGAATGGGGGAGGGGTAGTGAAGGTGAAACAAATGGGGGCTTTTTTTTCTTTTCGAGGTGGTTTTGCCCCATTTAGCAAAAGAGACAGATGGTGTGGTCGGGCACACGTCTGAGGAACTTCCCATCTCAGAAAAGGTAGTGGAGGACCCAGGGGTCCCTTCTCAAAGAACTCAAAACTGTTTTCAAAATCACGGCTTTGTGGCTATTCATCAAACGGATTAGAGAAGCGCAGGAGTGTGGCCCCACGGCCCCCGTGCCCCCTCCTGCCTGCCAGGGTCTCCGAAGCAGAGCATCTCATGTCCGCTTCTGAGGGGCCTGCAGGCTGGCCCCGGCCGCCAGCTCGTACGGGTTTACTGTCCCGCCTGAGCCCGCCGCTGCCTCGCCAGACCTGGGGGCGCTCGGCCAGCACAGCGCCCTGTGCGTAACGGACCTCTGTGCCCCGGCCTCGCCCACTGGTGTGAGCTGTACGGCCGGTGCCGACTCCCCACACACCGTCTGTGTGACATATCACACACCTGAGATGCCCTCTTAGCGCCATTAACAGACGCGTTGAAGACGTAAGCACACCCATGTCAGAAATGAGCAAAACATCGTAACAGGAAAACACTAACTTCCTGAAGGCAGAAATATGAAGCAGGAAACATGAAGACAAACACGAGTTTTCGCTACTGTTGAATCCTGGAGTTGGATGAAGGGTGTAGACCGTTCACCGTGTTGCCCAAGTAAACAAACAAATTAAAAAATATAGTAAGATGGGGGGCGCCTGGGTGGCTCAGCCGGTTAGGCATGTGGCTTTGGCTCAGATCATGATTCGTGGCTCGTGAGTTCGAGCCCCACGTCGGGCTCCGTGCTGACAGCTCGGAGCCTGGAGCCCGCTTCGGAGTCTGTGTCTCCCTCTCTCTCAGCCCCTCCCTCACTCGTGCTCACTCTCTCTCTGTCTCTCAAAAATGAATCAACATTTAAAAATAATTTTTTTTAAATATATAGCAAGACGGCCGATCCTGATGGTACCAACTGGGCCGTTTCCAGAAGCGTGGCGGAAATTCTACTTCTCTGGTAACTAAAGAAGTACAGACCAAAACACCACAAATACCTTCACCATCCATCAGCCGCCAAGGTAGAGACGCAAAGGCATAAGGAGGGCCGTTTACCCTGCGAAGATTCAGGAGAAAGGAACTGGCATCTGTGCCCCTGGACAGCGAGCAAAGTGGCCAAAACTCTTGGCAGGGAGAATGTGGGAAACCACCCTGTGGGAAAGTTGTGCTTCGACAGTAATTAGAGACGGGCCCAGCAGGCGTTCACAACAAAGTGCCCGATAACCTGAGGCACCCATAACACACAGGGCAGCAGCCCCCGGTGGGGAAGCCCCTGCACTAATATAAATAAATACCGGACCCCCAGATGTTAATATAAATACCGGACCTACAGATACTGTCCCAGTTTTGTGTAAAGAACGTGAGATAAGTGTGCCCTTTGCACACCTACGGGAAAGCTGGACCATCACACGCCCAGGCGATCCCTGCGGCGCTGGGTTATGTCGTGGCCACGGTAGCACCCATGGGGAGGGCGCTGGTGGACATGGCCCCCCCCTTTACACCAGAACCCCCAGTCTCCCGGGGCCACCGCCCATAAGGTCCTCCTCGACCGCGTGAAGCCTGCCCAATGTCAATCTGGCCCGTTCCCACATTTGTAAAATGGGGGGACCCCCTAGGATCCCTGGGGGGAGTAAAGGACTCCTCTGTTCACAGCTGTGTCCCCCAGAAGCACGCGTTAATGTCTTTCTGCCCGTAATCTGTCGATGGGACCTCTTTGGAAAGAGTCCTTGTCAAGAGCGCGCAGAGCACCTGACCATCAGCAGAGCACGTCTCCAGAGGGTGAACTGCGTGCATTTTATCGTATTTCTACCCACGGCTATTTTCCCTATAACACCCGGTGCTCCTTATTTGCTCCTTCAACCTTGTTCCGAAAAGGCAGTACGGCTGCTCGGGACACAGGCAGCTGTCCACGGTCACCGATCCCAGAGTCGACCGCCACAGCAGAAGCCGCGGTTTCTGCTGAACTGAGCTCACAAGAACAAAGGAGACACGTTATTTTGGGGCGGACGGATCAGGAGCCCCCTCTCCTGCGTGCCTGGGAGAAGCCAGCTCAGGGAACCCGTCTAGAAAATGTTTTGACAACAGGCTGCTTATATTATGCACTACTTTGCCCGCAAATTTCACTCCTGGGAAACTGCCCCGGGGGATCATCTTAAATACCGGAGAGGGTTCACGCTCACGGCCCCGGGAAGAGGCTGCCCACTCACCGGGGGTCTCGGCCCACCGCCCATCTGCTGCCGCCACCCACACCTGTGTCTGAGTTTTGTGGAAACCTCCAGGCATCTGACCTGAGTTTGTGAGTCAACAGCACTGGCACGAGGCCCAGAACTTGGAGACGTGTGGCTCTGGAGGGTGGAGACCCGACCTGTCCGGCGCCCCAAAAGCAGCCCAGACGAGGATCCACACACAACAGCTGCCGTGGGAAGTGGCCGGAACCCCCCCCCCACCGCGGGGCTCAGGGAGGTGAGACAGGGAGGGAAGGGCTGGTGCAGCCTGCAGCCTCACCTGGGGGGCACAGAGGCACGAGGGGTCCGAGAGGGCTGAGGCGGAGGGGCCCCGCTCTCCAGCTGTCCCAGCCCGGGCAGAGGGGACCCACACCCCACAACCACCCTCAGGCATCAACGGAGAAGCAGACGCTGGCGGCTGGGTGCGGGCAGCACTGGCCACCTCGGCGTCACCCCCAAACACCGAGCCCCGATTCCCATCTTCGGGACCCGCCCTTCACTTCAACCCCTTAGGAAGCCCGGGGGTGCCCCTCTGACCCCGGCAGCCCTCCGTCTCCAGGCGACGGCCACCAGCTCGGCTCACCGTGGGGAGAGGTCCCCTGCCCAGGGCCACGGAACAGACACAGGGTGACACAGGACTGTCCCACATCCAGTAGTTTCTAAATGCCCAGAAGCCTGGGGACTGCCCAGAAGATCTCATCCCTGTGCATTTTCATTTCAAAGAAATTATTTCTAAGTGATTTAGAGAACTCACTTCCCCGTAAATACACGTTTGACATAGTGCAGAGCAGAGCCCGATGCGTGTGTGGGTGTGGAAACCTACACCCAGCCGCAGACCCGCGTCCCTCGTCACAGCCACCCGCGGTTCTCTCCGGGGGACTTAGGGCTCCGATCGGGACAGTGACAAGAAGCGGAAACAGAACGTTCTCCAGGAGCCTGTTCGCTGAGGCAGGGGAGCAGAGGAGGCCCAGCAGGCCCCGGGAGTCACCGGCCCGGCCCGTCTAGGCCCCCAGAGCCCCTCGGGGACACTGAACCACATCCCCTTCCTCGACCCGAATGCTGTATCGGTCCGCAGCGGGACAGAGGAAGTGCAGGCTTGTGAGGAGCAACCAGAACACTGCGGACAAGCGTCCCCGATGACCTGAGAAGTGGCCGGTGGCACAGGTACTCCGGCCGGGACTCCGCCCTGGAGAGGCCCCGTCCAGCCACCCCGCTCGGTCGTGCACTCGACCCAGGGGACCCCGTGTTCGCGCACTCTCTGTGCTCTCGAGACTCAGCAGGAAAGAGGGCCCGAGCCGGGTCTGGGCAGCGTTCTCTGGGGGCTGGGGGTCCACCTGGACCGGCCAGTCCCACCCCCACCCCCTGGGAGCAGCCGAGGGCCAAGCCCTGCAGGAAAGCCACCCCGCATCCCAGACTTTCCTGCGGAAACAGAAACGACGTTCCCGAAGCAGTAACGACACTGACCCAGACGGTTACTCCCAAGTCTTACAGCAGAATAAGGGTGGTTGGTCTCGGGAGGAAAGCTCCGAGGCAGCCGTTTCTGAAGGTCCCTGGTGCCCCTGAACGACCTCAGGGAACGCAAAGGCCCAGCTGAGTCATTCTGCGGACAAAGGCCCCAGGATGGTGAAGCGGGTGACCAGCAGAGGGTGGAGGGAAGTGGAAGGAAGGAGGCAAGGAGGCAAGGGACCCAAGACAGCAGCTGGGGTCACACAGACGGGGAAGGGACCCCGCGTGGCCACCACAAACACGGACGTGCTTCACAAAGCTGACAAAGGCTGATAAAAACATCTCCCAACTGGACCGGAGAGCAATTAGGCGGAAGAACCCCGCCTGAACGTGACCTTCAAAGAGTGCGGCAGGGACGACGGACGGGGTGGCAGGGGGACGCGAGCACCAGGCACGGACACAGCCCACACCGTTCCTCTAAACCGGGCAAGATCTGCAAACACCGGTCACAGATGAGGTCCCAGAACAGAAACCACGATAACCCGGACAGAAGCCCCAAGCGCGCGGATGGTAAGTCAACACCAGGAGACAGGACAGAAGCAAACAAGGTTTAAAGCCGGAGGGTGCAAGTCTACGCAGTTTCACACGCACACGAATAGTTCTCTGGCTGCAAAGGAGATCAAAATCCTAAGCAGTGAGCTCCCCAGAAGTACCAACAAGGGGTTCCGTGAGTGGGAACGTGAAGGGCGGTTCTGGGGGCGCCCAGTCCCGATGCCGAAATCAAGCGGGATCCCTCCACGGCCTTGGAAAACAGCCGGTTCTCTGGAAAAGCCGGGGAAAGTAGGCAAAACTCTGAAAACCAACGGCAAACACCAGGTTACAAAACATGGTTACTTACAAAAGAGCAAAGGTGCTCGTTCATCTTCGGGAAAGTGTCCACTCGGGGCCCGTGGCACAGCTCTGCCCGTGCACTTGAGGGTTCCAACAGGACTCATGTCTCTCTGGGAGACTAACCGGCTAGAAAGAGGATCCAAGACCCCCCCGGAAAATGGGTTTGAGCCCACAGTTCCAACAATGAGTGCTTGAGAGTATCGAAAGGGGACTAATCTGAAGCACAGAAACCAGGGAGACTGGTTTGAATCCGTCTGAAGCCAGGAAGACTCTAATTCCAGAAGCCTGACACACAGAACAGGACACACCGCGGCCCAATCTCACCTGCAAGTAACTGAAACCCCAGCAATGCGGGCTCAGCGGCACATTCCGCGGGCTGCACGCCTTGAGCACACAGAACCTGTACTCCGCATTCGGGGCAGGTTTGCATGAAGGCAGACAGGAAAATGGGAGGCAGGGGGGAGTGGGGGGGAGCAGCCTGGGGTCTGAGGAGCTATTATGACATTTCCAACAGATCATAAAACTTACTTGGTAAAAATCAACCCTTCTTGATGCAGAGAGAGGAAGAAATATTTTTTTAATACTCTAGGAATAAAATGGCATTCCTTTTTAATGATAAATATTATTTCTCAGTTATTTGCTCCCAAGGGTAACGGTGAAAATCTCCGTTACACTCGGGCTGCAATACCCACCATCGTTTAACGCGACTTTGTCGGCTTTCATCAACACACAACACACAACACACAACACACAACGGAAAGCAGAAAAGAAGTATTTGCAGGTGTTGTTAAACCTTGAAAACTGGGGGCAGAAAATCCACTGAGAAACTGAAAACAACTCTAGTGAACTTAGGAAGCAGACAAAGAGAAAGCTGAGCTGGGACCTGGGGAGGGAGGAGCATCTGTGACCAGAGGGGTCAGGGCAGGGACCCCAGGGCCCAGAGGCAGAAGTGTGTGCCCGGGTGGGGCGGGGAGGTGGGGGGCAGGGCCGCCCCTGCTCACAGGGCGACTCCTGGAGCCTCAGGGCCGCAAGTGGGTGAGATGAGACCCCCCACGGGGGCGCCCTCAGGCCACGTGTAGCCGAGATCACTGCCCCCAGGCCAGTGGTCAGCACAGAGGCCCAAGTCCGGTCCTCTCCTCTCCCAGAGACAGGCCTACTCCTCCCCCCTTCTTGGGCCCTTTGACACCAGGATGTGACTTGTGACGGGGGTCCCCAAGTCCAAACACTGTGCCCCTGGGGGAGCTGCATCTCCCCGTGCCTCAGTGTCCCCGCCTGAAGAGGGGGTCGAGGATTGCACACCTGTGAGGCTCTAACAATTGCTCAGTGAACGCGGGGACAGTCACCCAATGGGACAACCCCCCACAGGATCATCGGGGCTCCTCGAACAGCTGCACCTGACCCCCAGCTGCACCTGGGCCGGGGTCCCTGTGGGGGCCGGGCCGGGACCGCAGGGCTGGGGGGATGCCAAGGCCCAAACCAGGGGGCTCCAGCCAGAGCTCGGACTTTCATCCTGCCCCCACCCTGAGGGCTCCTCTCCTGTCCTGGATACAGACCGGACGTTACCAGAGGGGCCGTCCTTGCTCCCCGCCGGGCAGCGTGACGCTCCCACCCCCACGTGGGACACTGGGGCAGAGGGAAGACCGAGCCTGGGGTGCTCCTTGGACCTGAGCGACCTTGCACCCAGAGCCCAGGCTGCCTTGGGCCCTCATGACTGGGAACCCCTGAATCTTCCTTTGTTTTCCTTTCTGCAGGGACACCCCCTTCACCAACTGACTTGTGCACACCCAGGGCCACTCCGGCCAGGGGCCCGCATGGAGAACTCAGGGTCCAGCCCCTCAGCCCGGGCCCCTGAGACCGGCAGCGGGGAGCTCGGCAGGGTCACAGGACACGGCGGCCCCAAGAACCCCAGCCGGCCGCGCTCGGCACCGAGTGAGAAACGGCAGGAAACCAACATTTAAAAACCGAGTTTACGGCAGCCCCACGTGGCGACTCTGTTGTAAGAGCAAAGTCCACAGGGATGCTGGGGACCCGGGGACGCCTCCGCGGCAGGGCCTGGGGCAGGACGCTCCGCTGGTGGTGACGGCACATTCCTGGGATGGGGAGGCCACGGAAGGCTCTGGCTGGAGGAGGGACTCCGGACAGGGGGGCAGCCACGGGGACAGGGGGCGCGGCCGCACGGGGACCCGGGCCCCACGCCGAACCGTCTCTGCCCAGACGCTCACGCCAGCCGCCCTCCGCCTCGGGAAAGGATTCCCTTCAGGAGCAAAGCCCAGGTCCCCGGGATCCCGCTTGGAGCCACACGACAGGGGCACTTGGATGAACTGTCGGTTTTGACTTCACAACTTGGGACTGAAAACCTCGCTGATGGCTCTCGGCACACGCTGGGGTCTGTAACGTGGGGCCTGGCGTTCGGGGAGGCCCGCGCATGGCCAACGGCAAGAACACACAGGGTCAGCGACGACGCTGCCCCGGGCCGCTGGTGACGCGGAGTTTACCTGCAGCCTCCCTCCCAAAGCCACCGGCACCACCGAGGACCTTTCGCGGGCAATGTGGCCGCTAGAGCCGAAAGGTGCGCGTTTAACGGGCCGCGGCTGCCACGCCTGCTGGTGGGGACGGTGACTAATACAGAGGCCTCAGACACGGGAGACGGAGTGCTGTCCCGGGACCAGCCGGGCCCGCAGTAAACACAGTCCCCGACACCACGGCGGCCCTGGATCGAGGTTTCTTTCTCAAGCTGCACGGACTCTGGGGTGTGGCTGACGGGGAGGCGGGTAAGAGCCCCGCGCGGAAGAAACCGGCCCACCCCGTGCTCCCCCCACACACACCCGAGGCCGGAGCCCGCTTTGCGCCCAGGGGGCCGGTGGCACGGCTCGGAGGTGGCAACCTGCACGCGGCTGGGTGTGGGCCTGGAGGGAGAAGCTGGCCACGGCGGGGTCGTTGCTGGAAGTTCGGCCCAGATAGGACACCCCGGGGGTCCAGCCGCCCCGGGCGACCCCACCCACCCGCCAACCCACACACGGGCTCCACGTGACGCCGTGGGTCCCCCGGCCAGTCGGCCTGGGCTGCTTCCCCGCCAGCCGGTTGGGGCGCAGCCGTTTCGTCTCAAGGGCTCAACAGACTCGGGGGCCTTCAAACGCCCCTTCCCGTGCTCTGCTCCCTCTCCCCGAAACTCATGAGCACCACCGTGGCTCCCTACCCCCCCCCAGGACATTCTCAGCGTCCCCTGCTCAGGACCATCGCTGCCCCTCCCGGCCCAGGTCCCCCTGCACCCACGCGTCAGCCACGCCAGGACTGCTCAGGACCCAGTTTCACGTTTAGTGTCAGGCTTTTAGTCACAAAACAGAACGTGGAGCCACGACAAGGTTGGAGGGACCTTAGCTGCACATCACTGAGTGAAAGAGGACAGAAAAGGCCACGTCTGGGGGCGCCCGGGGGGCTCAGTCGTTAAGCGTCCAGCTCTGGATTTCAGCTCGGGTCATGATCTCACGGTTTGAGCGTTCGAGCCCCACGGCGGGCTCCGTGCTGACAGCGTGGAGCCCGCTTGGGATTCTCTCTCCCTCTCCGTCTGCCCTCCCCCACTCTCCCTCTCCTCCTCCTCCTCCCCTGCTCATGTGGGAGCCCCCTCTCTCTCTGTCTCTCTCAAAATAAGTAAATAAACTTAAAAAGGAAAAGAAAAGGAAGGCTACATATGTATGCTTTCAGCCATAGGACATCTGCAAAAGGCGGAATGACGGCGACAGCGAAAGGACCAGTGGTGGCCAGGGGCGGGGCCAGGGGCGCGTCCCCAGGTGGGGACGTCAGGGCACCGGAAGCACTGTGTCTGGTACGTGACGGCGGGCCCGCGCCCTGACGCAGCTGTCCCAACCCACCCCGCGTGCAAGACCGCAGCTCGCTACAAACGCCGTGAGAACGACGTGTCCACACGGGGGCATCCGTCACAGCAAAGGCACCAGCCGGTGGGGACGCTGACGGCGGAGGGGGCTCTGGGGGCCTATGGGAAATCCCTGCACCTTCTGCGCAAGTGCGCTGCGAACCGAAAGCTGCTTTAAAAATTAAATTATTGGGGTAGAGAGAAGGGAAGGTGGGTGATGGGCACGGAGGAGGTCACCTGTCGGGATGAGCACTGGCTGTTGGGCGTAAGCCAATTTGACAGTAAATTATATTTAATATAAAAAAATAAAATTAAAATTAAAAAATAATAATTAAATCTATTAATTTGAAAACAAACAGGGGCGCCTGGGTGGCTCAGTCGGTTAAGCGTCCGACTTCAGCTCAGGTCATGATGTCACGGTCAGTGAGTTCGAGCCCCGAGACAGGCTCTGTAATGACAGCTCGAACCTGGAGCTACTTGGGATTCTGTGTCTCCCTCTCTCTCTGACCCTCCCCCGTTCATGCTCTGTCTCTCTCTGTCTCAAAAATAAATAAACATTTTAAAAAAACTAAAAAACAACAACAACAACAACAGACACATAAGCCCCTCCCTGGCCAGGCAGGCAGGCCCTCCGGCTGGTGCTCCTTGGCAGCGAGGTGCTGTGCAGACTCCCCTCCGCCCACCGGCTTGTGCTCCCGGGGACCCTCCTCCCGGAGATGAGGTGCCTCTCCCGCCACCCCCCTGGCCGCACTCCACCTGGGGCCTGCAGCACCCAAGCCACCGGCGCCTCCACGAGAGCGGCCACGGGAGACGGCGCTGGGCCCGCCCTTCCCATCCGGCCCGCCTTCCCCAAGGTTGTCCGCCGACGGCTCTGCCCGCGAGCCCAGCACACGCGTTTGCTCCCCGCCACCCCCCCCCCCCCCCCAGCCACACACAGCGGGCCGTCCCCTCCCCCATCCCCACCCCCACGCTCTGCTCCCGCCGACGCAGCCTGGCAGCGACCGCTCTCCACGGGCAGTGACCGCGCCCTTCAGCTCACAGTCAGACAGCGGCTCAGCCTCGGCCCGTGTTCGGGGACCTAAGGGCTGTGCCCTGCGCGCTGTCTTTATCAAAGGCCCGCTTCTCACAGGGACTCGAGAGCTGTCGTTTCAGAACGTCGGCACGGCGTCCCCGCATATTTCAGCGGAGTCGCCCCTGGGCCGGTGCCCGCCGCAGCCCTCAGCAGCACACGGAGCAGGGCGGAGAGCAGACTCCCGCCACCCGCCACGGTCGTCGCAGACCTCGCCTCGGTCCAGCCCCCAGCAGCAGGCGTGGAATCCCGACCTTATACAGACCGTTTATTTCATGTCCCGGTGCCTCGGGTTCCCCATCCGAAAGTAGGAGAGCGAAACCTCTTACCGTCAGAGTTGGGAGAATTCCTGAGTTACTGCGCAGAAAGCACCTGTCGTCCCCACCCCCGCCCCATTCCGTTCCTCCCAGTTTTCCAGGTTTCCCGCAAGGCCCCAGGCAAGGCCACCGCGCCCCGCCCCGCCCCCCCCCCCCCGGCGGAGATCCAGTGCCCAGCCTCTCCCCAAAGGGCAGGGGCTCATCGTAACCCCCCTTTATGCATCCACAAACCGAGGTCTGCAGCACATTCTAAAACACTGAGGGGTCTCCGGGGGGCCCCCAGGCCAGTCGGGCGCAGCCAGGGGGCGGCGAGAGGCGCGTGCAGAGGCGCAGGGACCCCGCCCGGCCCGACCCCGCGCCCACGATGCCCGCCCGCGTCCCCACGCTGCCGGCCCCGGGGCGCACCCACCGTGTGTGGTTCGTGTGCGACATCCCGGGCATCGCGTGAGCCGCCGGCACGTGTGGGTGCCGGTGCCCGGCGCGGGGGACCGGCTGCTCCGAGCGCTGTCGCTCCCCGCCCGGGGCCCCGCCTACTTCCTGGCTCACGACGCGCTCTTCCATCTGCTGGCGCTGGCGGCGCACGCGCGGACCGCGCTCACCCACGCGGGCGCCGTGCCGCTGGGCGCAGCGCGGGGCGGTCCCCTCTGTACCCTCTGCGGCAGTGCCGGGCCCGCGCGCACGCACCCCTGCACGGTGTGCGGGCGCCGCACCCGCAAGATGGACCTCCGCTGCCCCTGGGTCGACAACTGCGTGGGCGAAGACGACCAGAAGTACTTCGTGCTTCTCGCGCTCTACACCGCGCTGGGCTCGCTGCACCTGCCGGGCGGCTCAGAGGCCCCGCCCTGCGCCGCTACGCGCGCGCGCGGAATGGGACGCGCTCGGCTCGCCGACGCCGCGCGCCCCCGTGGTCTTCCTCCTCTCGGTGGCCCTGGAGGGCTTCGTCTTCGCCTCGGCGATGTTCGCCTCCCAGCTGCGCGCCATCTGCCCCGACCGCGCCAGAATCGAGCAGCTGCGAGGCGAGAGGCCGGGGACGGGCCGCACGTCTGCGTGGATGAACTTGAAGGCCGTCTTCGGCCACCGCCTCTCCCTGGCCTGGATCAGCCCCTTTGCGTCCCGGCAGCCTCGGGCGGCAAGTGGGCTCCCGCACAAACTCGGCCACCATCCGCCCAGTCTCCGACAGGGGTTTTGGGGGAGAGGCAGCGGCACTTTAAACAAGAAGCCACCTTGTCTCCGGGCCACAGATAATACCAGCACGACCGAGATAATAAAGCCCCAGGTGCTCGTGTGAGCAGAAAGTGGGGCCTGGACCGCCAGGCTCCCCGGAAAGTTCCTAAGGCCAGACCTTTGCCCGGCAGGGAAGTGAAGTATGCTAGTGCTTTCCCGTGGAAAACAATTAAATCCACAACACCTACGAGTTGGTGTCACTGGGGTGCCTGCAGACCGCCCTGCCCCGCCCTGCCCCGCCCTGCCCTGTCCTGGCTGCTGTGGGGAGCCGCGTGTGCCTTATGCGATGCTGAAGCTTCCTTGGGCCCCGACAAACTGTTTTCTATTATCTCTTGGATTTGGTCAGCCAATATTTTACTTAGGATTTTTGTGTTTAAGCTCGTCAATGAAATGCGCCTGTAAGTTTTTATTCCTTTATTAGCCTCATCTGTTTGTAACTTACTCTAGACCCCCTAGCCATATAAAACGAGTAGAGTATGGCCCTTTTCCTATCTCCTGATCGACACTGGCACGAACTGTTGCTTGAACGTTCGGTGGATCTCGCTAGTCAAACCATGGAGGTTTGGTTTCTTCTCTAGCTTTTTATGTTGAGATAATAGTGGATTGACACGCAGTTGTAAGAAATAACGAGAGAGTCCGTGTACCCCTCACGGGTTCCCCCGTGGTAACATCTTGCATAACCACAGTGCAAGGTCACAACCAGGAAATCCACACTGATACAATCCACTACCTTGATTCCGATTCCGTTCTCCCAAGTTCTCCATGTATTCACAGGGGTGGGGGCGGGAGGCGGGGGGGACTCTGTGTGATTTTATCACATGTGCAGGTCAGTGCAGACATCCCAGAGCCAACACACAGATACATCTAACTCCCTTCCTCCCCGCTTTTCGTCCCCTCAGCAATGACAGATCTGTTCTACATCTGTGATTTTGTCATTGCAAGAGCGCTTTGGAAGTGGGGCCACACGATTGCATGAGTACGTCACCCTTGGAGATTGCCTGTTTGTTGCTGAGCAATATTCCGTGACACCCACTTTTAGCTATTGTAGGTACTGAATCTTCCCGTACAAATTCTAGAGTAAGTTTGTGTGTGTCTACAAAGAAAACCTTGTTGAGATTTAGGGAGGAATAGCATTAAACCTGTAGGTCAGTTTGGGGAGCAGGTGACATCTCCCTCTGGAGCCTTTCCATCCATGAACATGGTATGTCTCTCCATTCATTTCAGTCTTTGTTTCCTTCAGGAGCATTTTGTAATTTTTAGCATGTAGATCCTGGACGCGTTTGATGGATTTATACCCAAGTATTTCATTTTCTTTGGGTCAGTTGTAAATGGCATTGTGCGTTTCATTTCGGTTTCCTCATGTTGGTGCCTAGTGTGTAGAAATAGAACTGCTTTTTGTATGTTCGTGTCATATCCTGCCACTTGCTGAACTCATTTTTCTGTTCTAGTTTGGTTTCTGTTTTGTTTCTGTAGATTTCTTAGGGTTTTCTGTCTAGACAATCCCATCATCTGAAAATAGTGACAGCTTTATATTTTTATTTCCAATAAATACGTCTTTTATCTCTTTCTCTTGCCCTGTCGTATCATCGGACGTTCAGTGCCACATTGGATAAGAGGGTGGAGGCTTTCTGCAGGGAGAGGTCTTTGCCCACCATTTCAGGTCTCACCCTCCCATGACTCTTTGATTTCTCCTTGCCTGAACTTACACATCTTTTTCTAGAAGTGTTTTCCTCTAGATTTTCAAATTTGTCACCAGGCCTTCCTCCTAACCCTTTTATTATTTTGTAATCGCTAGTTGCCCTTTAGTAATTCCACTTAATTTCCCTCTGTATTTTATTTACACTTTCTCTCCTTTTCTGTGGCTTTGACAGCATCAGTCTACTGATTGGCTTTTCCATAAATAGCTTTGAGCTTGTTCTTTCTTCATTATTGGTCCAAGAGATGTTGTCAAGCTCCTTATTTCACTGAGTTCTGCCCTTTTCTTTATTAATTTCTTCTTGCTTGTTTCCTTGGTGGAAACAAGACAAAACAAGGTGGAGAGAGGGGGTAACTTGGTCAGCCGGGGGTTTCCTTTAGCTGGACCTGGTGACAGATTGTGTGTGCAGAGGGAGGGGGCAGCATGGGGGACAGGAGAGGCTAGGACCCTCACCGGAGCCATCGGAGAGCTTGGCGGAAGGTGACACAGCTCCTTCAGCCCTCTCGTGCTGCAGGAGGGAGGAGGCGCTGGGCTTTGGCCGAACAACAGGTGATGCGATGACCCAGGAGGCAGCGGGCAGACCCAGCCAACGTCACTGAGCTTTCCCGACCCCCTCCGCGGGCAGGTGCCCACACCCAAGCAGAACTCGACAGCAGTGCCGGACATCGCAGGACAGGACAGCAGCCACCCCCAAGGGAGAGGGCTTCTCCCAGCCCCCTGGGCCTGTCTGAGGGAGTGCCCGCCTCCATCAGGGGACCCAAACCCGGGGAAGGGGAGGTGACTGCCTGCCAGGAGCAGGTGGGGATTGGAGCTGCCAGCCTTCCAACCTTCCGTCCAAGGGCCCCAGGGCACAGGAAACGTCACCTCTGACTTCTTTATGCTGGCTCTCTGGGGAGCTCTCAGCCCCGCAGAAGGTGTTTATGAGCCTGAGACTAGACTCCCTGAATCCTCTGGGGAGCCCCAACACCTCGCTGCCCGGGTCGAGGCCCCAGGAGCTCTCCCGGTGTCCGGATGCCCCACTGGCCACCTGTCTGGCTGGAATTAGTCCTGGCGGTGGCCGCTTGCCCGTCACCCGGCCCACGACCTTCATCTTAACAGCAACATCCGTGTCCTCCTTGGAGAACCGTGGAGGACACGGGACAGCGGGGGGACTTGCCCCCCAAAGGCACGTCCGGCCCCCAGGTCCCACCACGGACCCCCGCTGCCCCCCAGACGGCACCCTCACGGAGAGGCGGCAGCGTGTGGCTGATCCCGCGAACACGCTGGGCGGGGCCTTGCGGAGCGTCCCTCCCGTAGTCCTGCCGGCTCCGAAACGCAGCCGCTCAGGCCGAGCCCTGGGACATCACAGGGTCTCTCCTCTGCCCCCTTCATCCGCTCACTCCTCCAGAGAAGTGTTGAAGTGTCACCCTTTCCCACGGGCCCTGCCAGCCGGGCGGGGTCCAAGCCCCGTCTCCAAGGCAGCCCCTGGGCACAGAGCCTGCAGCAGGCACGACTGAACCCAAGCCCTTCCCCGACGAGGCGACTGGCTGCCCGTCCTCCCTGGACCTCGTGCCCTGTCCCCCGCTTCCTTCAGGCCCCGGCTGAGATGCCCCCTCGCCCCCCGCCCAGGTCATCCCAGCCGCTCTCCACCGGCTTAGCCTGCTTGCACCTTGTCTGTGGGGCCAACGAGCCTCAATTCATCAGACTCTTACTTGATTTTGCCCCCCCTCCCCCCGGAAGCAGAAGGAAAACTCCAGGGAACAGGAGTTCGCATCCATGGGAAAGGGGCTGCTGCTACAGCTGGTCAGTGCGGGGGACAGCCGGCCACTTTGTCACTCTGTCCCCTCCCAGGACAGCCTGGTCTGCCCGGAGACCCGGAGCCCGGCCTCCTCCCCCTCCACAGCTGCGTCCCCTCCACGGACCGCAGCACAGCGCCACTGGGACCGCCTCTCTGCTTGGCAAACGCACACCGTGGCAGCTGATGGCAGCCTGGCCGGGCTTGTGAGAGGCAGTGGCCCCCGCGATGGTGAGGCGTGTCACCCACCCGGCTGTCCTGCTTCCGGGTCCCCCGCCTGTGGGGAGGTTTGCTTCCCACTTGCCAGGATGCTCCTTCCCTGGGGACCCGGGAGCTCTTCCCCCTGAAGTGGGCGGCGGCCGGGCCTACTAAGGCCGAGAAGGCCCCGGCAGCTTCCCTGGGACGCCTGGCAGGCAGAAGGGGCTGGTGCAGGTCAGACAGCGGCTCCCTGATGATGGGGGGACACAGGGAAGGGGCGCCGGGGGCCCAGGGAGCCAGAGGGCCCAACGACGGTTCAGCAAAGTTGCCACCTGGCCGCCTCCCTTGCCCCCCAAAAGCTGTCCCAAGAGCCCAGCCCCCACCCGTGACCTGTCATCCCCCGCGTGGGGTCCCACGTGAGCAAAGACACCCGCATTGAGGAGATGAGCCTGATCTGGGGCCAGATTTTGCCACGTGAGGCAGCCCGTCTCTGGGAGGATTTCCAGCCAACCCGCCCAGGGGGACCAGGAAAGGAGGCCGGGGCCTTACTGGTGGCGAGAACGTTCCTTCGTTTCTCGTGGGACGCGCAGTTGGAAAGTGCCCCGACGGCTTCTTACCATCAACCCAGAAATCACTCTCCTTACATTTGCCCAAGAAAACAGAAAACGTGTCCACACAAAACCGGGCGGCAGATGCTCACAGCGCCCCCTTCTGATGCCCCGACGCAGGTGCACCAGAGCAGCTACCGCAGGAAAAGGCCGGCAGCCCGTGGTCCCTCCACGCGGCGGCCCCCTCTCACCAGTGCAGGGACGAGCCACGACCACCGGCCCTGCGACCACCCCATCCCCCGCGCGGACCACCGGCCGGTGCCATCTGGGTGGAGGCCCAGGAAAGACAGAGGCTGGGGGCACACACGGACTCCCGGCATTGCTTTGTGATGATCCGAGTTTTGGCACTTTGAGGAGAGGATCCTGAACGTCTCCCCTCTCCTCCTGACTTCTGAATCTGCTCCCAGGAAGCCACAGAAGTGTCCGGAGGCCGGCGAGCCTGTGGTCGACAAGGGCCATGGCACCTTCTCTAATCCGTGTCTGGGGTCTCCACGTGTCCCCACGACGCGTCTGCCCTTTTCCTCTCCGCCACCCCGCACAACTTCGGGAGTCTCAAAGTGCCCAACAGCCCCAGGGTTTAAAAAAAGGAAAACTTTAAAAAAAAAAAATTTTTTTTAAAAGGAAAACTTTCCCCGAGTTATTCTCTTAAAGGTCCAATTTCCCTTACACAGCACATTGTGAGAAAAATTTAAATGAGGTTTTTGAGTATAGATTCAAACTGGTTACAAGATAATTGCTAACTCTAATTTTATACGAGAATTAGCTCACAAATATATAATTCCAACTAGCATATGGTGTCACTTTTATGTCTGTACAATTTAGACTTTTACCCCCAAAGTTATTTTAAATCTGTCTTGGGAGAATATTTAATATGAGTTTGGCAAATGACATTTCTGTGGACTCCTCTAGAGGTGACATTTGTCAAGCTGCCATTCGAGAGGTAATTTGTGTAATTTTCTGGGGTTCGTTATTGCAGATATCAGCAACCAATATGTCTTCCCTCAAAAAGGACATCAGTGGGTTCTCCGGAATCCACAGAAAGCTGTCTCCTCTGCTTTAAACTGGGGTGTCTGCGCATGGGCAGCTGATCGGGGGAGCAAGGGACAGTCAGCTCTCTGAGACCCTGGGGGCCACGGGCATGAGGGCACTTCAGGGAGAGAGACAGAGAAGGAGACAGAGACAGAGAGACATGGAGAGAGACAGAGCAGCACAGTGGAAGCCGGGGGTGGGGGGGGGACACAAACATGAAGGTTAATCTGGGTCCTCACTACTGAGGCCACCTGAATGGGATGGGGACACATTAAAGAGGGAAGGGTTTTCCCCCCACCGTCCCCACCCAGCTGGAAGCTCAATGAATCAGAGCAGGCAGGCCTCAGTGGAGGGCACCGTGTCCGGAATCTTGTAAAGGCAAGTACCTAACAGGCCAATGGAGGCAGCTGCCATCCCTGGGGAGCTCAGAGAAGGGCACAGTGGGAGCCTCCGGGCCGACCCAGAGGATACCCCTGAGTCCTGTGGGGGGAGCTGGTCGTGAGGATGTCCCTGGGGCCTGACGGCCCACATGGACCCAGCAGTGAGCAGGAAAGGCCGGGGCTCACTTTCCAGAAAGTCCATGAGCCACAAACACAGGGAGACCCAGACACCTCCTGCCTGCCCCTGGCTCCAGGCACGCAGGAGAGTGACAAATGGTCATAACTCTTTGCAGCTGTCCCCAGAAAGAAGTGGGCCCCATAAGCCAGGATTGGCTCATGACTGCATGGCCGATGGAAGCACCATGGTGAGTTCCCAGCCTGGGCCCCCAGCCTAGCCCAAGCCCCAGCCAACTGACCACTGACCAGCGACATATGAGCACATCCCGCTGAGATCAGAAGAACCTCCCCACTGAGTCCAGCTAAAGGCTCTGGTGCAGTGCATCGTGGGCCGGATAAATGGCCGTTTAAGCCACTAAGCTCTGGGACTGACTCGTTACACAGCAACAGCTAACTGATACAAGGTCTATGAGACTCAGGTTCATATCATCCTTTTTACTCGATAGATAAAAAGACCGTTTAGATTATAAATGAGATACAGAGAGTAACTATAAACGAACACTTGAATACCTACCACCCAGCCTTAAAAAAAAAAAAATGAATTTCTGAAGCACCCTGTATGGCCCTCCCCAGTCCTCTTCCACCCCGGGTGAAACACCATCTTGAATTTTGTGTTTCCCATCCCCTGGCTTTTTAAGTCATTTTTGCACACCTGCAAGGACCCCTGGGTGATATGCTGCTTGGATTGGCCACCAGCTCGGTGTAAACGGACCTCGTTGGCACACTGGGCCACACCGGGCCACACCGCTTTGCGCTGTCAACCTGAGGTCCCGGGGAGCACTCACGCTGATGCACGTGTCTGGGTCACTCACTTTCATGACTGTATGGCATCCCGCTATCTTGGGTTATTTTCATTTTTTGCAAAATTTCAAAACATGCCATGAGGTAGATTCCTGCACATGCCCCCATGGGCCCCACCCCCAGTGCGGAAGCTTCTCTAGGGTTCCCACAGGTGCCGCAGGTGTCCAGGTGATGCACAGGGACAGGCATGGAGGACCATCACCGTGCAACACGTGCACATTCTCTCCTTTTCCGTGTGGGCCGCGGTGGAAGATGCCAGAACCGCTTTCAGGGGCACGCATCTCCAACGTGGCTCATCCCACACAGGGGCTCGCGGAGCGACCACTCCAGACCAGCTTCCCAACATCCTCGCCGATACACAACATTGTCAGGCCGTGCACAGGACGGTGACACGTTGCTAATGCGTCTAGTTAGGGTTTTACTCGGCACTCGGAGGAACGCCGGCAGCCTCTCCCTTGGCCAGGCCTGTTCCTCTCACAGGTCCGAATCCTTCACTCATTCTTATCTTAATCTGGTTTCATTTTTGTCTTATTTGTCTGTTTCTTATTGATTTTCAGAAGTTAGTTACACATTCTGAACACTAATCTTTTGGTATCTGAACGCACTGCGAATATCTTCTCTCAGCGGCTGGCCTCTGTGTTCCATTTATTTATGCGGTCTTTGATGAATCTTAACGGAGCAGAATTTGTCAATTTTTTCCTTTTTGTTTGTACTTCTGGGGGGTCGTTTAAGAAATTATTCCTTAGGGGGCGCCTGGGAGGCTCAGTCAGTTAAGCGTCCAATTTCTGATTTCGGCTCAGGCATCATCTCATAGTTCATGGGATCGAGCCCCACGTTGGGCTCTGTGCTGACAGTGTAGAGTCTGCTTGGGATTCTCTCCCTCCCTCTCTCTCTCTCTCTCTCTCTCTCTCAAAATAAATAAATAAACATTTTTTTTAATTATTTTTTAGTCCATGGTCATACTATGTTCTCTTATGTTGTCTTATGAAAACTTTATAAATGTTTAGACTACTACTAAGCCCTAATCCACCTGAAACTGATTTTTATGTGTGGAGTGAGGAAAGAATTCTTTTTCTTTCTCCTTCTAGATTTTAACCAATTTCTCCAGCTTCAACTGTTGAACAACCTCTTCCTTACCTGTTGATTTGCGATGCCAGCTATATTAAAAATCACACACAGCGGGGGCGCCTGGGTGGCTCAGTCAGTTAAGCGTCCGAATTCCTACGTTGGGCTCTGTGCTGCCAGCTCAGAGCCTAGAGGCTGTTTCAGATTCTGTCTCCTCACTTCTCTCTCTCTGCCCCTCCCCCCTCTCAAAAATAAACATTTTTTTTTTAATTCACACACGGGAGGGGTGCCCGGATGGCTCAGTCACTTGAGCATCCGACACTTGATATCGGCTCAGGTCATAATCCTGGGGTCATGGGATCGAGTCCCACATCAGGCTCCATGCTGATTGTGGAGCCTGCCTGGGACTCACTCTCTCTCTCTCTCTCTCTCTCTCTCTCAAAAATAAAATTTTTTTAAAAAATTGTATTAAAAAATCACACATAGGGGCAGCTGGGTGACTCAGTCAGTTAAGTGTCCAGCTCTTGATCTCAGGTTCATGAGTTCGAGCCCCACATTGGGCCCCATGCTGGACGTGAAGCCTACTTAAAAAAAATCACAGGCACATTTCCATATAAACCCTTCCATCACACATTTCTTGCTGGGTTCTCTCCCCTCACCAGCACCTGCACTCTAGCCACCAGAGCCCAGTGTGTGCTCAGTGTACCCTCCCCCAGCGTCCACTTTCCCTGGGGCCCTGGCCTCTGAGGACTCCTTACTGCCCTGGTAGTTCGGTGACGAGTTGAAAAGATCTTGTAAATGTATGGCACCCAGCAATTTATAGCCGTTTTTGGCTGGATCATACTATGTGCTTCATCCGCCACGCTGCCAGATACAGAAGTCCTGCTTCGTGCATTGCGGGAAGCCGAGCCATCCCGGCCTGAGTGGCGGGGCCCGGGCTGTGGACGGATCGGTGACCGCAAGGCGGCCCGCCGACAGGGAAGCTTCTTGTACTCCCGCTTTTAGGTAATTTGGCCTTAAAACTACCTGGGGTGTTGTCTGTTGGGGAATTGCCCTCGACAGGCCCCCTGGGAAAAGAACCATTAGGAAAGAAAATAAGGTTCCGCAAGAAATTGTGCGGCCTTACCTTTAGCCCTTGCCATCCCCCATGGAGACTCCTCTACTTACAGGAAGGATGGCCTCATGAATTTGCCAGCAAAGGCGGCCAACAAAGGAGAGACATATAGATTTGAAAGTCCCTCTCTGGTAACTTAGGAGCGTATCTATGGACACAGGTCACTCTGACCCCTGGGCCCACTTGGCCCCCAGGAGGCATTCCAGATGATGATTGAACCTTGTCGGTTAAAGTACAGAATGGTTCATTGGTTCCTAGGTGCATTGTCTCTCTGAGAATGTATAAGGCGCGGGTTTCTAAGGCCCTCTTGGCCCCCTTCCTGGCACCTCGGACCCAGGCGAACACTTTTGTTCTTCAAAACCGTGAATGGTTCAGAGAAACAACTAAGAGGTCATGTCCCTGTAACTGTTCCACTTGAGGTGTTGAGAGATAAATGACCTTTCATGAAAACAGCAAAGCAAATACTTTATAGATTATAGATAAACATAGATACAAAATAAAAATAATAAAAGAAATTAATCAATAAGCAAAGGGCAGGAGGGAACGTTATGAGAGAACAATCATGTTATTTCTTATTGGGTGATGACACAAAGGAACGATTTTAGAATTGGGCAATGCCAGAAAACATAGATGACGTATGCTACAAGGAAATCACTAGCAAATGTAATGCCACATTTGCTACAATAAATCGGCCAGATCAACACACTGCAGTTGTCTGCGTCCATTTTATTTTTGTTTTAGTTTTGTTTTATTTTCACTTTTTCGCCGATGCCGTTCATCCTTCGGGAACCCCTGGACCTGCTGGAGCTGGACCCCGGCAGTGCATAAACCCCTCCACCATTCTGCTTGCCGTCCACAATTACGGAGACTTACTATCACCGTTATTGATTCATTCCATTGTGATGATTTCTGGCATTTCATTCTAAAACACAACCTGTCAAGCTCTTTCAGTGAAAGCAAACTCCTGGTCTTGGTCTGAAACTGTCTTTGCTTGTCCCTCATTCTTGAATATTTTAGCTGGGTATAGAATTCCTGGTTGACAGTTTCTTCCCATCAGCACTTTGAGGATATCCCTCCCCCTCTGCAACCATGGATGTTGATGAGAAGTTGTTTTTAATCTAATTATCTTTTGATACTCTGCTTCTGGTAAAGTGTAATATTTTTATGTATTTGTGTGTGTGTGTGTGTGTGTGTGTGTGTGTGTGTGTGTGTGTGTTTTAATAATATCATTGGCAGGGCACCTGGGTGGCTCAGTTGGTTAAGCATCCGACTTTGGCTCAGATCATCATTTTATGGTTCATGAGTTCAAGCCCCGCATCGGGCTCTGTGCTGATAGCTTGGAGCCCAGAGCCTGCTTTGACTCTGTGTCTCCCTTTCTGCCCCCTTCTCTCAAAAATAAACAAAACATTTTAAAAAATTAATTATATCATTGTTGACATTTCTGTGTGTGGGGCAAGAGAGGAGTTGGAAGGCAGTCAGGTAAGAGGTATATTTATATATGTGGGAATTAGAACCCATGAGGCTCATCCTGATGACCTGAGCCCTTAAAAATGAGATCGCCCTTTCACTGGGCAGCATTCTTTCCCCTCATGAACCCACCTCTCTCCTGAAGGAGCTGCCACCTTGAGTCAGTTACTCAGTCTCACAAATGACCTGACAGTTTTCCACCCGGGCTTCAAATTAGAATCCTTGTGGAGATTTTTTTTTTAATGTTTATTTATGTTTGAGAGAGAAACAGAGCACAAGTGGGGGAGAGTCAGAGAGAGAGAGAGGCACAGAATCCGAAGCAGTCTCCAGGCTCCGCGCTGTCAGCACAGAGCCCAATGTGGGGCTCAAACCCACAAATCGTGAGATCATGACCTGAGCCGAAGTTGGACATTCAACTGACTGAGCCCCCCAGGCGCCCCTAGATTTTTTTTAGTCGTAGAGTATATATAACATAAAATTTACCATTTCAAATGTACAATTCAGTGACATTAATTACATTCACAATGTTGTGCAACAGCACTAATTCCTAAACTTCTTCATGACCAAATGGAAGCTCCAGGCATCCCATAACCTCGATCCTACGCGCTAAGAATTTGACCAATCGAGGGACCCATGTTGGTGGAACCACACGGTATTGGTCCCGTGGTGTCTGTTTTATTCAGACATACGTATGCTTATATTGCTCTCGCGTTCCATCATTTCATTTCAACAAGATCAAGATGTGTATTTGTTCTCAACTATTTTGCTTAGTAGCAGATGCTTTCCTCAGTCCTGGAAACCCTACCTGTTACCTGTCCAAGCACAGCCTTGCACCACCCTCCTGCCCCTGTTCTGGGGTCTTCGTAGATGTGGCTAGACTTTCTTATTCCTCCTGCCTTCCTGTGTCTCTTCTTTGTGAGGAAGTGACTTCCTCAGATCTACCCTTAGACTCACTCATTTTCTCACCTGCACGTTGACCATTCGCCTGTCCGCTTTCACGTTCAATGACTGTTTCTACCTCTACGACCTCTGTTTCCCATCATCTGTTCACAACCTACCTCCTCTGTGCGTAGCGTCCTAAGTTTGCCTTGTGGCTCCTGCATTATTTTTTCTCTTTAAATATGTTAAACATCCCTGTTTTAAGGGATCTCTTTGAATGTCCTGTCATCTCTCGCTTTGGGGGCACACGCTCCGATTTCTGTCTTCAGCTCCTGGCCCGCCCTCAGGGCAACCCATCCCCGGAGGACTTTTCCCCATGGCAGCCTCTTGTGCCCTAATTTGTGAAAACATCTCCCTCCCAGGACATGGGACTTGAACTAAATCTGGATAATATTTCTATTTTTACTTCTTAAACGGTCTTCCCGCAGGACAGGGGTATACAGCCCGCCTCACACACACGCGTGATTCGGGTAAGGGCTTCCGCGTTCTTTCTAGCGACACTTACCGAGCACCTGTTCCGTGCCAGGCCCCTCTTAGCCGACTCCCGAGCCACCTCAAGTCCGGCACTTGGCTGACTGCCTTGCCACTACCCCGGCCTGCCAGTGGGTTTTTTAGTCCCCTTTTCATAAGGAGGGGGCCTCCAAGACTCACCTCAGGCCTGTCCCCTGGCCCCTCTGAGGTGCCCGTGGGCCTTACTCCCAAGTCTTCAGCTGCCCGCCCCCAGCTTGGGGCTCCTTCTTCATTCTGGATCATGGGGACTCCCGTCCCTTTCATCTCCTCTGTGCGTTTCTTGAACCATCAGTCTCTGTGCTTGCAGATGGGGTTGGGGAGGGGGCAGCTGAAGGGAGTGGGGGGAGGTGGGGGCGGAGCTCAGGTGGGGGGAGGGGAAGGGGCTTGTGGCCCAGCAGCATCTGAGCTGGCACCGAAGCCTGGCCCTGAGGGAGAGACAGTCATACAGCAGGCGCAGGTGGGTTGAGACAGGAGTACGCCTGGGGCTGCCAGGACCTAGGAACCAACCTGAGTGGGGCAGGGAGGCTACGTGTCCCCAGTCACGAGAGCTCGGGGACCTGCACACCCCACCCGGGGGCCGCTGCTCCCAGCCCCTGCCTCTCTCTGCCCCTGTTCCAGCGACCCTACCCCGCCCGGGGCTCCTGGCCCTGAGACACTGGCCAGGTCCCCTGACTGCTGCCCCACAGGGGGGAGGGGAGGGGCTCTCGGGCTCCAGCGGGGGGTGGGATGGTGCGTCCAGGGATGAGGCCGAGATCACCGCTGAATCGATGTGTTGTGGGACGTCGGCAAAACCTCTGCCAGCCCCTTGCTCACTTGCAACGTGGGGACCCCCACCCAGTCCAGGGGCCTGAGCCACAGCCAGTCCTTCCCCATGAGCCACAGAAGGCAGGACCAGGGTGGAGGTGGGGACAGGCTGTGCCTGGACGTCTCCCAGGATCGCTGTGCCCTGGCACCCTGGGGGAGAGATATCTGCCCCGGAGTTCTCCCCCACGCCAGGAAGGGGGTGGCAGGGTGGGCTTGGTGGTCAGTGCCCCAGGCGTCTCCCCAGGGGTACCTCTGAGGCCTCTGCCCAGCTGGGATGGGGACCCCCAAGCCCCCGCCAGGCCACCTGTGCCCCTCTGCCCACCACCCCACACCTGTCCAGCTCCTGTCCCTGCATGTGGAGGTGCCATAAGGCCAGAGCAGAGCCAGGACCCTCATCAGCATCCCCACCTGGGAACGGATGGGACTGGCCTCGCCCCCAGGCTCCTGGCCTGTGCGGGTGAGCACGTGGTGTCACCGGGACACCCTCAGCCCCGAGGCCTCTCTCGTTGACCGTCTTCTCCCAGCCAGAGCGCGAGCCCCCACCTTCTCCAGCCGTCTCCCTGCCTCCTCCTTGCACTGGGGAGACTCTTGTCCTTAGCAGGCCTTGGGGGTCGGTGATGCTGGGTCACCTGCCTCGATGGCAGGGCAAGTGGCTCTAGCTGCCGAAGGGAAGGACTCAGGAGGGGTGGGGACGCAGGCAGCTGCGGGAAAAGGGAGAGCAGGCCCACCCTCCCCCTACACACCCCCCTCCGGGCTTGGTCCCGGCCACTCCTCTGCAACATTGGGCTCAAACAAGCCTCCGCCTCCTCCCACCAAAAAAAGGAAAAAACACAGCTAAAAACCGGGAAAGTTTTCTAAACGAGCATCTGTCGGAAGCACAGGGCCAGCAAACTCAATTATAAGCATCTCCGGAAGCTGCGGAAAAATCAATCTCCTTTCATCGTGGACATAATGAATTCTCCATATTCCTGCCCAGAGAGGGTGGCTCCCGGAGCTGTCCGGAGCCTGGCAGCTTTTCCGCTCCCCACAGCGTCCCAGGAGGGTGCAGGTGCCCCGGAGGGTGCTCTGTTCGGGGCCTGGCAGCTTTCCCGCTCCCCACAGGGTCCCAGAGGGTGCAGGTGCCCCGGGGGGTGCTCTGTTCCGGGCCTGGCAGCTTTCCCGCTCCCCACAGGGTCCCAGAGGGTGCAGGTGCCCCGGGAGGTGCTCTGTTCGGGGCCTGGCAGCTTTTCCGCTCCCCACAGGGTCCCAGAGGGTGCAGGTGCCCCGGGGGTGCTCCGTCCGGGGCCTGAGGGACACAGGCTGGAAGGCCAGGCAGTGCCACCACCTGAGGAGTCAGCAAAGCGCACATCCACCAGGGACCGCGGTCCTCCTCGCTCAGAACCCACCCCCTCACCTGAGCGAGCCCCCAGGCAGTCCTGCCCATGGGCTGCGCTGGGGCCGCTTCGTTAAGGGGAGCACGTGGCTGGTCGGAGCACGGCTCACCCCCACACTGGTGTGGCCGAGGGAGGAGGGCGGGCTTCAGTTCCACGGGTTGGTCCTTCCGTGTAGACGTTCTTCCTGACCGGCCGGTCAGTGGGGGAATGCGGACATGGACAGGATCGGTCAGATGATAAAGCTGCGCCCTGCCCCCACCCAGAGGGCCCTGCCCACTTCCTCTGCTCGGGGACAAGGACGCACAGCAGGGGGCAAAGCCCTCCCTGGCCCACGGGGCTGGGGAGCTGCCCTGGGCCTCCCGGCCCGGCCCCCCCACCGTGGACACGGGGAGGTGAGAGCCCCTGACCCTGGGGAAGGAGCAATGCCAGCAGCAGCATTCCTGAGCCCCCAGGACCCCCGCTGCCCCCGCGCGACTCCAGACGACCCAGGGCGGGTGTGTCACCACCTTGTGCAGCCGGAGCTCTGAGCTCAGCACCGTGCGCCCTGGCCAAGCCCCACGGCGGCAGGGGACGGCCAAGGTCGTGGGGCTCCACTGGCTGGCCTGTGCCCACGGGGATGGGCCGGGCCGCCCACCGTCTGTGGGGTCTGGACTTGACCATCCACGGGCCTGCCCTCCCCCACCCTCCAGGATGACCCGGCCCCACCTGGCTGGGCTGGACGGCCAGAGCGGACCCTCGGTCGGGTTGGGTCTCCAAGCATCAGACCTGCGTGGTCAGTGGCCTGCTGACCGGGCGGGCACCTTTGAAGCCACACGGTGCACGAGGGACGGCCCGGGGGGCCTGGAAATTCGGCAAGAAGGTGACAGGTGGGTCCCTGTGCTCCTGGACTGGTGACACACAGGGAGGACACTGCCCGGGGCTAGTGCCACAAAGGACTTCGCTGAGCAAAGGGACAAGGCCGTGGTGGGGGACGATTCTGGCAGCCTGGGGTCATTCAGGGTAGGCCTGGGGCCCGGCCGCCGCCAGGACGATCTTACCGGGACCCCTTAGTCACTACCGTCCCCTCTGGTCCCCCTGTGCCTCCCAGTGACTCCATCCCACCACCGCCCAGGCCCTGGGGCCTCCAGGCCCCCTCAGACCGTCCTCCCGCCTGAGCCCCCAGCCAGGCCAGGAGCCGCTGGCAGGGCCCCATTGTTCTCTCTCAGACACGGGGGACTGTAGGAACTCAGCAGCAACAGGACGGTATCCGAGGCGGACTTCCGGAAGATGTTTCATTAGAGAACACAGTTAAAGGAGAAATTGATTTCTGGGCAGGAAATGACAACAAAAGAATTAGCCCAAGTGGGTGGAAAGGAGCACCTGTGAGAAGCCAGAAGGTCGGCTTTGAGATGCTAATGCGCAGGGAGTGCAGAGGAGGGGGGCCTGGGGGGGGGCCTGGAGGGGGGGACCTGGAGGGGGGGACCTGGAGGGGAGGCCAGGAAGGGGGGGCCAGGAGGGGGTCCAGGAGAGGGGGGCCTGGAGGGAGGGCCAGGAGGGGAGGCCTGGAGGGGGGCCAGGAGGGGGTCCAGGAGGGGAGGCCTGGGGGGAGGGCCAGGAGGGGAGGCCTGGAGGGGGGACCTGGAGGGGAGGCCAGGAGGGGAGGCCTGGAGGGGGGCCTTGGAGGGGGGCCTTGGAAGGGGGCCAGGAGGGGAGGCCTGGACGGGGTACCTGGAGGGGAGGCCTGGAGGGGGGCCTGGAGGGGAGGCCTGGAGGGGGGCCTGGAGGGGAGGCCTGGAGGGGACCTGCCCAGCAAGGCCTGGAAACCCTGTGCTCAGGCCCTGTGGCCCTGGGCCTTCGGGACCTTGCCGTCTTCCATCTGTGCTCAGCCATCCTGGGACCTGGGAGGGGCCACTCACCAGCTCTGCAGTCAGCAAGCCCACGCTCTCCGGGACCACAGGCCACAGGTCAGGGGGCCACAAGGAGGCCTCACTGTGGGCGAAGCTGTCTGGGAATCAGGGGTCATGAGCGAAGTTCCACGGAGCAGGCGGCTTCTGTGTCCTGTGGTCAGCAGTCAGAAATCCCCGGTCCCCGGGGACCACAGCCATGCCCTATCCCACCCTTTCCCCCTGCCTGGCCATGGGACTGATGCCCGTGGCGCCCTCAGGGACCATGGACATCCTGGCCCAGAGGAGCCCAGAGTCACCCAGACCACTGTTAAAAAAAAATTCAACCGAGTACATTTAAAGATCTATCTGATTTTATTAAATCATTCACCAACCAGCAGCACCCCATCCAGGAGGTGGAGGGGACCCCCCCCCCACCCCGACCCAGGAAAGGAAGGGTTTTTAAAGGCGGGGAAAAGGCATTGAAGAAGGAACGTCTTAGCAAGAACAGACCGGGAGCCACCTGCACGCGCCTACGGACCCGGAGCCAAGCAAACACACGAGCAGGCACACAGGTGCGCGCACGCACGCACGCACGCACGCGTCTCTGCCGCGCACCTGGAGGTCGATGGGGTTCCCGGGTTGGCGCACCTGACGGGACATCCAGGCAGCTGGTGCGCTGGCGGGGAGAGCGCATACCCTTCCACCTGGGGGAAGGACATCTGAGTTTTCTAGTTTTCCTGAAAGGACTGTTGACCTGAGGACTGTTGACCTGAGGAATGTCACACGCCCTCCTCCCTCTGCACTGCGTCCTTCCTCCTGCTACGTCCACAAGGGCCCGGAGCCACCTGCCCAAATCCAGGACATCGTTGTAGGACAGGCGCGCACCTCCACCTGCCCTCCCCCCCCCCCCCCCCCCCCGCCCAGCTCAGGGAGGTGCCGTCTGGTCACACCTGTGGCGCGTCCACGGAGCTGAAGGTGAGAGCGAATCCTTCCGCCAGAGCCTGGCGCTGCGGGGTCGGGACACGGTGGGTGCTCCATAATTGGGCAACTCCATCCCGGTTTGTTTTTGTGTCCCCAAAACCACTAAGAGGGCCTCACTCTCCGAAGGGTCCCCCTTGGCCAATAAGTCAGATGCTTATCCCGTCAATCAATAAGCGTTGTTGGGTCTGAGCGGCCACCCTGTGATGGCGGGAAAGGCTCTGTCCCCACACACCGTCGGGGGTGAGCGATGAGCGATGTGTGAGGGGTGATGCCCACTGAGGCAGCACCCAGGCAGTCGGCATCATGAGCCAGCGCGAGGGTGGCACCTTTGACGGAACAGCCACCTCCTGAGGGTTCGTCCCCCTTGGTTTCTTTTCTCCGTGGAACTTGCTTCCGTTTATCTCCAGAACGTTGGCAGTCAGTCTGTCCAAAAACACCTCTGCCTTGATTTCGAGCGACAGATTCCCACCTGCTAATTTGACGATGAGGACATTCGGGAGGGACGAAACGTTCAGGAAAGAGGGGCCTGGGCCACGTGGATGGCCGTGGCCTCGGGGCCCTCAAGGACCAGTGGCCCAAGAGAGTGAAAACCGCAGAACATCGGAGCTTGTGGAAGAGAGCTCGCTCTCTGCTGAGACAGGTTAGGAGGAGGACCCTCAGTGAGACGGAGAAAGAAGAAACCAGGTTCAAGGGTCTCAGACGACACCCGCGCCCACACCCGGAAGGTTCCCAGAGCTGCGGCTCAGGGTGTCCGGTGGGGGCACCCACGTGCCTGCCCGGAGCAGGAGGGGTGCCGTCCCCGGGAATCTCACTCGACGATACAAATGAAATCCATCCATACGCCCCTTAGCCCACTTTCTAAAATAAATAATCCGAAATATGGTGGGAAGGGACAACTCTTGGGCTCAAAGATATTTATTGCACTATTATTTATGAAATGAAAATGCAGAACAGCTTTGGTGTCTGCGATAAGGAAATGGGTACATTACTGTATACCCATCCGCTCGGCCACATACGTGCAATGCTGTCTGGTAGAATTCCATGACGTGCTAATGACAAAATGTTAAATTAAAAATAACAAAATGCTTTCAGGATACAATTAAATCTATGTATTAAAAAATGTTTCTAGAGGAAAATATCAGAAGTATAACAGAAGTTATCTTTGGCTGGTGGATCTTCAGATGACTTTAATTTTATGTATTTTTCAAATTATTTTAAATACATCACACTTCACTTTCATAATGTGATAACATATTATACATATTTTTTTTAATTTTTTTAACTTTTATTTATTTTTGAGACAGAAAGAGACAGAGCATGAACGGGGGAGGGTCAGAGAGAGAAGGAGACACAGAATCTGAAACAGGGTCCAGGGTCCGAGCTGTCAGCACAGAGCCCAACGTGGGGCTCGAACTCACGGACCACGAGATCATGACCTGAGCCGAAGTCAGACGTCCAACCGACTGAGCCTCCCAGGTGCCCCTATTATACATATTTTTAACTTAAGCAAAACAAATTTGTATTGATAAGCATTACAAGATCATAAGATTTCATCATTTGAGCATCGCCTCCTGCTCCCATCAGCTCCCAGGGCTCTGAGGGCGTGAGCCCTGCCTGGTCTGTCCCCAGCGTCCCATAAATACCAGGGAATGGATGAATGTTTCCTCCAGCACCTGTTGTGGCTGGGGTCTGTTAAATGACTAAATCCTATTAAAGCAGGAAAACCTCTGAACTGGAGTGGCCACTGGATGCAGAAGTTACATGAGTTTGTTATCTTGCTCACTGACTATCTCCCCACAAGGAGGGCAGGGACCCCATCTGGGTGTCCACTGCCGGGTCCCCAGGGCCTAGGCCCAAAGGGTGCCCTGATCCACATCGAATGGACTAATCCATCATTGCTGTGGTCCAGGAGGGCGGGGGGCAGGGGATGGGCTCCTGGAGGAGGTGTCAGACCTTCCCCTGATAGGCACCACCAGGCGAGCGTTCCCCCGGGAGCTGCCCAGCCAGCCCTCGGCAGGGGCGACACCACCCTCCACACCCCACCTTACTTCCGGGGCCCGGGCCCCGAGGCCGAGCCTTCTCCAGGAGTGAGGTCACCTCCCCCAGCACTTGGACCCCAGTCCAGACCACGTGCATTCCCTTTTCTCCCTGGGGCTTTTGGGGAGAAGGACTTGCCCCACCACCTGCCACTGAATTGTGCTCAGCGCCCCTGAAAGACGGGAGCCTGTCCCCAGAAGAACCCCTTGTACCCCTGAGAATGGACCATCTCAGCGGGAATGGGGGTCTGCCTGTCCTTGCCCTTGATCTGTGCTCACTCCTGCTGCCACCTCCTCCTGAGGGCAGCCAGGAAGGGGCTGGACAGACCCCATATCCACACGGTTCTCTGTCTGGGTTGGATGGACAGGCTGCCTTCACTCAGAGCCACGTCCTCTCTGTTGATGAAGCCAGATGGTGAGACTGCCGTTCCTCCAATCAGGGGTGAGCTAGGCAGAGGTCAGCAACAGGAGCCCGCCTGAGAGTCAGCTGGGTGGCTCAGTCGGTTAAGCGTCCGACTTCGGCTCAGGTCATGATCTGGCAGTTCGTGGGTCCAAGTCCCATGTCAAGCTCTGTGCTGACAGCTCAGAGCCTGGAGCCTGCTTCCGATTCTGTGTCTGCCTCTCTCTCTCTCTCTCTGCCCCTCCCTCACTTCCTTTCTGTCTCTCAAAAATAAATATAAAGATCACAAATTTTTTGTACAAATAGACACAGCTGGTAAGGAACTTAGGACAACAGATCTCACTGATGTATCACCAGCACACCCCAGACCAAGACCAGGGCCATTTTCCTGGTTCCAAACCTATTATGTTAAAAATGCCATGCCAATGAATTTGAAAATTTACATACAAAGAAAATGTCCAAGGTAACTCACTAAAGCTGACATAAGAAGAAAAAGAAAATGTAAGTGGTCATATGTATATATATATATATCCACAATTTAAAACTTTTCCTCAAAGAAATTTTTTGCAGGGGGCTTCACTAATGAATTCTGCTAAATATTTAGTGAAGAAATAATGTTGACCTCACACACTCCTCCAGAGAATAAAGAAAGAATAAAAGCTTCCCGACTCACTAACAGAGGAAGCATATCTTTAATATTTAAATATGACCCAGATATTATTTTAAATTGAAACTGCAGGTCATTCCTACTTAACTGGAAACTTGGAAACAAGATACGAGCAAGCCTGACCCCGCGACACGTAGGAGGACGGCACGGGCTCAGTCCGGGAGGCAGTTGGTTTCACGTGTGCCACATTGCTACTGAGCCGGAGAGAGTTGACAGGGGACGTTTCCTGGAACAGCAAACACCCCTCCATCCCACCCCAGGACAGGTGTTGGCGTCAGGGGACCAGCCCAACACCCGGAGGAGAAGAGGTGGAACCTGGTGGGCATGGCTGATGGAAATTGCTAGAGAGACTAGGGAGCTGGGAAGGCAGGTTGTCCGAGTCTCAGGGGAGCCCGCCAAGGCCACCTGAGCCAAATAGCCCGAGTCCACACCTGTCCGGTCCCAGGGCGGCTATCAGGTAGCAAGCCCTGCTGGTTTGATGTGCAGGGACATGGCTCCCGTCACACGGGCTTCCCTCGGTCTGTGTCTTCTCACCTCTGGGCCCCCCAAGCCCCACTGCCCCATCAGTGTCATTCCCAGTGCAGACGGGGTGAGGCGACTGCCCACCAGAACAAAACCATAATTGCCCCAAACCCTACAGGGCCTCCAAGGTGCTTGGCCAAGTGGCCCAAACTACCCTCCAGAGTCGCCATGGCCTGTGCCCTGTGGCCCCAGACCACACAGGCCCTCTTGTCCTTCAGAATGCAGTCACACTGTGCCCTTCATGACACCCACCCCTCCCTCCTGTCTTGTTCTGACTCCTCCTGGCCCAGCCCCTCTGTGCGCCCCCCACGTCCACTCCTCTGTGCCGGCCCTGCAGAGTCCCCAGGGGGGACTGTTCCCAGTCCCACCTGTTCCCAGGCCGACACCGCGCCTCAGTTTTGGCACACGCAGCGTCTCCGGGAAACATCTAAAGGAGCAGTGGAGGACAAGGACAGGGCACGGGGCGGCTGATGGCAGAGGACAGGCGGCATGCTCTGCGGCCGTCCAAGAAAGCAGCATTAAATGACCAGGCCTCAGTAGTGACCTGGTGTGCCCGGCCCAGCTAAAGCAGCAATTGCAAATGACCGTGAGGCCTGCCAGCAAGCACCTGTGTGCTCCCCGAGTGCCGGGCGCTGCGAGGCGCTCTTTCCCTGACGAGGGAGGGTGGCGAACGCTGATCGCACAACAGTGACGGACGCTTCCCGAGGGCCTCCTGGACGGGCGCTCCTGCCGGCTGGGTCCACACGCTGACTCACCGAGGAGGGACGCCACACCACCCTACCAAACGCTCCAGCGAAACAAAACACTGTTGAAAGAGTGCTTTCAGTGTGGCCGCTGGGGACCCAGACAGCGCGAACCGGCGTGTGTGGCTAACGGTCCCCCTCTGACGGCGCTCCGTCCTCCCTGAGGCCCACGCAGATTCCCCAGGCGGACACTTCGGTTCCCCGCAGCTCCGTGCTCTGCCCCGGGCCCGGCCGGCAGGAGAGTCTGGTCCCCCCCACCCGGCTCTGCGCGTGAGGACCCCGTGGGGAGGCCCTTGGAGAAACGGCTGATGCCAGGCCTCGCGCAGGACACGGACACGATGTGCCTTCGGGGTCTTTACAGCAGAGAAGCCGTCGAAGGCAGCGGGGGTCACACCAAACTGACGCTCGCTGGGCACAGAGGAGAGAGAGTACGGTGTGCGGGCACGTAAAGTGTGTTCCATCCGTGAGCTCAAACAGCCCCGCTCTGGAGCGTTAGACTTCCCGCCATTATCTGAAAACGCACGTAAAGGGAAGACTCAAAAGGAAGACGGGCCTGACTCTCCTGCACAAACGTGTCTTGACGTAACCGGGGAGCTGATGAGGAAAGGTGTCTCCTGAGGGAAGAATCCGGCCCAGGAGAGCTGCAGCCAGAGCCCCCTGTGAACATCCCGATGCCCTCACTGCGCTGAACACTAGGTGCTGGGTGCCAGGCGCTGGGCACTGGGTGCTGGGCGTTGGGAGCTGGGTGCTGGGTGCTGGGAGCTGGGTGCTGGGCGCTGGGTGCTGAGATTTGGCTGCTAGGCGCTGGGAGCTGGGCACTGAGTGAGGGTGGTGGGAGCTGGGCGCTGGGTGCTGGGAATTGGGTGCTGGGCACTGGGAGTTGGGTGCTGGGAGTTGGGCGCTGGGAGTTGGGCACTGGGAGCTGGGTGCTGGGAGTTGGGTGCTGGGTGCTGGGAGCTGGGTACTGGGTGCTGGGAGCTGGGTGCTAGGCACTGGGTGCTGGGTGCTGAGGGTTGGGTGCTGGGCGCTGGGAGCTGGGTGCTGGGCACTGGGTGCTGAGTTGGGTGCTGGGCGCTGGGAGCTGGGTGCTGAGTTGGGTGCTGGGAATTGGGCGCTGGATGCTGGGAATTGGGTACTGGGTGCTGGGAGCTGGGTACTGGGAGCTGGGTGCTGGATGCTGGGCACTGGGTGCTGGGTGCTGAGAGTTGGGTGCTGGGAATCGGGCGCTGGGTGCTGGGCTCTGGGCGCTGGGCGTGAGGTAAAGGGGCACCAGCAAAACCCGCCGTGTGGGGACGTCCGCAAGACAGGCGGCTCTGCCTGCTGAACGGCTGACCTCCAGGAGAGCGAGGGCCTGGGGGACGGGCGGGGGTCCCGGCCGCAAAGCCCACCTCCCGCCGCCCAGAGTCTGCTGGCCGTGAGGAGGTGCGGCCGGTCCGAGGTGTGGGAACAACGAGCTGGTCATCGACGGGGCTCTCGCCTCGCAGCCTCACGTGGAATACGCTCCGCGTGAAGCCGTCTGAGGTCTGCCGCCAAGCTCGGCAGCGAGGGACACGGGGGCTTTGCCCAGGAGGGGCGGGGGCGCCGCTCTGTGCACTTGGGTCCCCGAGCCCCCGGTGAGTCGCCTCCCGGCTCAACAGAGCCACCGGCTCCGCCACGAGGGAGAGTCCACGGCCCGGCCGGGTCCGGGGCAGAGGCGGCGCTGCGTGACCGCGACCGTGGACCGTGGACCGTGGACCGTGGCCCCCGGTCCGCGCCGAGACGCCCCTTCCCTCGGAGGGCCTGGCTCTCCTCCGCCCCCCGGAGCCGCGAACGCCAGGGCCGGGGCCCTGGGACCAGGAGCGAAGTCTCTCGAGAGGCGAGTGTGTCAGGAACGTCTAAATTAAGGGCCGGAGGCTTGTCACAATATTTGATTACGCCTCGTTGTCGCATGAAATCCAATTCCCTCAGAGTCTAAGTCACCGGGAAGGGCGGCAGGGTCCTCGTGAGACACTCACACGCCTCCGTCTGCTGCGCAGAATTTTCGATCGTGTGTGTTTACTTGGCCAAGGCTGGAGCGGCTTGTGGCCCTTTGCCCAACAATCTGAAAGGTATCAGCCGTTTAAATGACACTCTCACCGTCAGCAAACACATCTCCGCCTGTGCCGAGCGGCGACGCCTTCCTGCCCCCGGCCGCCTGCCACACGCTCTTGTCAGAAATAGGTGTCAGCCCTCGTTACGCTCCTGAGGATAAGTCCCACTTAGCGGGCCCTGCAGAGGCCCAGGATGCTGACCCCCGTTTCAGACTCAGACCCCGCCAGTCCCCCTGCCTCCCCCCTGCCGTGGCTCCGAGACGCTGCCCGGCTGCCGCTGCCGGGTCCCCGGGGCATCCGAGGAGACCGCGGAGGCAGAGACCTGGGCTTCGTGAACAGAATGGCCTGTGCTGGTGCCACGGAAGGGGTCAAGCACCCCGTCTGCGCCCCTCTGCCGGGAAGGGACTCGCTCCCAAAGCACATGCTCCACGACTCAGCTTCGGAAGGGGGTCCTCGCCTGTCACAGAGGGCGACACGAGGGCCACATGCCAGGGCCGGGGCGGGAAGGCCAGCATGAGCTGCTCTGACCTGGGCTGTAGGACACTCCCCCGGGTTCCCCGGCGATTCTTTCCAACGTGGACACCACCACCCACCACGGCCCAGGGGAGGACGGGAGGAAACCACTCCCCAGATCCCACCTGCCAGCCAAGCGGCTGTTTGCTGGGGTCGGGGACAAGGACACCGAACGGGTCTCGGCCACACCCTCGCACGACGCTCCCGTGTCAGACCCAGGGCCCTAGAAACCGCCTTCGCAGACCTGCCGCCCCCCACTCCTTGCTGTCCCCCCCAGAGGCCCCCGGGAGCCCGCTGCCCCGGTCAGATGACAGACCGGCTTCCGCAGGAGCTCCCAGGCGGCTCCGAGGAGGGGCGGGCGGTGCGAGCGAAGGTTCTGACAGAGCCTGCGGGGTCCTACCTGGCCGCCCCGTCGGCTCGCACACCTGGGCGCAGCCGGGCCCTCTGGGAAGGACAGGGCCACGTGAAGAAGGAGGCGTGGCCCACCCGAAACCTGGCTGCCACGCAGACAGGTGCCCCTCGGTGTCTGCAGCGGTGCCCTGTGGGGACAAGAGCCCTCTGGCCACGCGCTGGCCCGGCCGCCCGGCCTGGTTCACGGCGGCTTCCCAGCTGTGCCGCGGTGGCTCCCCGAGGCCGTCCGACGGTCACACGGAGGACAGGAAGCCCGGCCCCTCGCTCCGGTCAAAGCCGGGGCCGGGGTGGCCAGGGGCTGTCGCTTCTGAGCCCCCAGCCCAGCTCTCAGCCCTGCTCTGCGTCCGCTGACAAGGCTCGGGCCCCGGGGGCCGAGGGGCCGAGAACCCGGCCGGGCTGCCCTGGGGGTGCTCCGACTCTGGCTGCCCGCTCCGGAGGACACGCCTAGTCACCTGTCCAGAGCCTCCGCCCAGCTCTGCCGCGGTCTCCCCTCTCCCCACTCCTGAATGGCCTGAAAGGCTTCTCCACAGACCAGCCAGGAGCCCCTGCTGGGGCCACGTCCGCGTCCTCCTGGGCTCCGACCACAGTCCGCCCTCGGAGAAGGACCGTGGTCCTGCTTGGAGCCCACGAGGCATCCTGGACGAGTCCCGTGGCCCGAGGGACGGCCGCTCTGCAGGCCAGCCTGGGTCAGGAGGTGCTCCCGGGGGGGCGGGAGGCTGCAGTAGCCCCTGAGCCCACGTAGGGTGGAGGGTGAGACCCCCAGAGGGACAGATGCCTAACGTGGCCCCGACAGCGCCCCTCAACCACGTCCACGTGGGCCCCCCCTCCGGCAGCCCCCTGCCCGGACCCACCCTCGGCTCGCGGCGAGAAGAACGGGAACTTTGGAATCAGGCGCACCCGGGTCCACGTCCTGACCGCCACTGCTTTCTGGGAAGTCAGGTAACGTGGCTAAGCCACGGCCCCCTCGGGGTAAGATGGGGATAACTCCCCGAAGGCTGGTGGGGCTCCTGGCCCGGGCTCCCTCCGCCGCGGCCCTGGGGCGGCCTGAGAGCCACGCTGGCCACAGACGGCCCCCTGAGCCGATCTGAGCACACTCAAGCGTGCTCTCGGGGGGACACGGCAGGGGACACGGAGCCCACGACCGGCTGCTGGGACCAGGTAGTGGGAGATGGGCCACGCGGCTGGCCTCTCTCAACACAAAGCCCCTTGGCCGGGTCCCTCCAAAACCGGACACGCCTCTGTGACGGCTCTGCTCGTGGCACACGGAGGCTCCCGGGCCGGCTTCTCCGCATCCACCCGGTTAGCCGGCACGACGAGAAGTCGCACCTCGCCGTGCAGTGTCCACACCCCCTGCACACACACGGCTTGTCTTCAAGCTCGCGGTCGTCTCGTGAGACACAGCGGAGTCACCATCACCGCTTCCTGACGAAGAAACCGAAGCTCAGAGCACGGAGGGGACACGTCGGGCCTTCGCCGAGACGTCTAGTCAGGGCAGCGAGGGACCCGGTGCCGGCCTCCTCAGGCCACGGCTGGTGCGTGCACGGACCGGACGGTCAGCCATCCGGGGACTGTTGCAAATGCTGTTCGCGTGCTCACCCGACACTTTCCTCTGTGGTCCTCGTACACTTGGAGATGTCACTACAGCCAGAACCCGAGGACAGGTGTGGCCGCGTGCAGATGACCCTCGGGTCTGGACTGCTTGCCGTCTGCGGCCAGGCCCCCGCCCCCGCCCCTGCCACGGGTGGCCTTGCCCCGGGCGGACGTGGGGTCCTGCAGGGCCCTCCTGCCCACGACAGCGTGAAGAGCCGCGGGTCAGAGACCTTGTGTTAGAACGGGCTCTGTCTGCAGCCCCTCGCGACCTCAGGCGAGCCTCACCCCCCAAATCTAGTGTCCTCCTCTGCAAAGCGGGGACAGCGGAACAGGAAGAGGGTCACTGCTCAGCCAGAGAGAGTTTGCGCCTGAAGCAAAACCTGATACAATTTCAAACCTAAACGGATAAATTCACAGTGACGGTCAGTTTCGACACCACGCTCGCAGTTAACGAAACCTAGTAAAGACAGAAGCATGTGCCACACGGACAGACACCTTAACCCAGATAACCTTCCTAGAGCAGGACCCACACGCCCTCCGGCGAGGTGGAACATTCTGGGCCGTACGCCGAATCCCGACCCACTAGGACTGGGATCCCAAGTGGGTTCCACGACCACAGCGAGCTCGGTAGCAGAAGGTAACCTAGAAAATCCTCCCGTCTCTGGAAACGTAAGTACCTCGCTCGTAGGTGATTCGTGGGCCAGAGCGAGCGCTCGGCGCACGGAGCCTGAGGGTCACCACAGCGCACCTGCCCAGGAGCCCACGGCGCCAAGAACTGACGCCCCGGGAGCAGAAACCCCCAGTCAGGACCCCAGCCTTTTCCGCCAGGAAGTAGCAGAAAGACCAGCGTATTGAATTAAAATATCCCGTAGGAAAGAAAAAATAAAAATCAGAGAGGAAATCGATAAAACCAAAAGCTGGCTCTTAATTTGGCAAAGATTCTCAGATGTGACATGAAAACCAAAACCCTTTTTCTCAAAGACCCTTAAGAAACTGACGAAGAGACTCCGGAAGGCCATTGTGCCTCCAGGACCCGGAGAGTCGGGCGGCCGCACCCGCTGCTCTGAGGATGCCGGGGTCGCCTGGCCGGTGGGGCCACGCCTCTGCGACCCGGGTTGCGGGGCAGCTGTGCCACCCTGGGCCGTCCTGTCCCCCCGCCCCCGCCCACCCTCCACCCCGGCCCCACCCGCACTCCGTCCTCACCCCCCACACCCCTCCCACGCACCCCCCACCGCACCCCCTACGCGACCCTCACCCCCTAAATCCCCACCATGCTGCCGTACCCACCACGCCCCCCACGCCTCCCAAGCCCCCCACACCGCTCCCCCCGTGCCCCCCAGGCCCCCCACGGCTGCAGGGCAGGAGAGGTGAGCCAGCCCACAGATGCCACCCGGCTTCTCGAGGAAAAGGCTCGGTGGACCCATGGTCCTCGGTTTTCCCTGGCGGGTCAGTAGAACCCCGTCTCAAATGCCAGGTTTTATAAAATGATTTGTGTACGAAGGGAAAGATTCGGCATCCGGGGTGCAAAGAGGCGGGAGGGTGATGTCGACGTGAGGTCGCCGCATCGCGTGACCCCCTGTCCCCCGAGTGACCCAGCCCGTGCGCCCGCCCTGACCTACCGACTGCACCCCGAGCTCTGGGGCCTCTCGCGGCCGAGTCCCGGACCCCTCCTCTCCCTGACGTAGTTTTGCGCCCTCCACCCCCACGGCCGTGAGCCTGGGGGCCATCGAGCCCCTGCTGGGTCTGCGTGTCTCCCTCTGATCAGGCAGCCTCGCCCAGGACAGCGGAGGAGAGGAGTGAGCTCCCAGTGGGCAGGCCTCCTTCCCCCGGTTCCTCCCGCGCCTGAGCTCCAGCCCCAGGGCCCAGGCTCAAGGAGGTGGCCCCCTGTCGTGGACTTTAAGTCTAAAGAGCGGACACAGGATTCAAACGGGAGACGGCTAATGTCCGGGGAGAAGACAAGAGCCCCGAATAAGGCTCCTTGCCCCGTGTGTATTCAGATCAGAAGGCTTGCAAACGCGATGGGCGTGTGCAAAGAGACAGAGAAAGTAGGAACATTAACTTGTGGACGCGAGGGGGAAAGGGGGATTTTGAAGATGTACAGTGTTTGGGGTTTGGGTCAATATAAAACAAAGTCCAGGCACCGGGCAGATGGGTAGATGGTTGTTAACAGCGGACAGGAGGCGCCCTGCCTGTTTATCTTTGTCAGCCCAGGGGATGAGACGGATGGGGGGATGGGGGGGGTAACAAGACACCTTTTCTTTTGTTAACCATCTCCTCTCCACTCCGGGCTGCTTTGCCTGCAGCGCAGGGGTCCCAAGTCCAATTCACCAATGTACCTGCCCTGGCCCTATTCTCCTCTGAAAGCAGCTTTCTGCTATGGTACTAAATTTGGGGTGCTTTCGCCCTGAATCTCTAATCTCGTTATTCCTGTGTATTGGGCACCCTTGTGCCATTTCTATTTCGGGCCTTTGCGTCTCTCTGTTTTGGGGGGCTCAGCACCCCCTCCCTATTGCGGGGTGCCTTTGCACCTCCCTATTCCTGGCACCGTTGTGCCTCCCTATTCTTGGAGTGCCATTCTTTGGAGTGCCAAACTCGGGTGTGAGCATTATATTGACTTTGTATTTCTTTGTGCCTTGTTAACCCGTTGATGTAGGTCCCGGGGGATTCCTAAGCTTACCCCCCACAGCCCCCATCCCCAGGCGGGTCCCCAGGGGCATCGGCACCCAGGGAAGCTGAGGCCATGGGGCGGGGGGGGCGGGGCTTGGGGACAGATGGGGCCCCGCAGCCAGGACGACGGTGGGGCTGGGGAGAGGAAGACCCCAGGATCAGGGTCAGGAGGGCAGGACCCCTGGAGGACGCCAAGCGGGTGGGATGCTGGTGCCCAGATGCACACGCTGACCCGGCCACATGTAGACACAGGCAGTACACGCGTGCACATAAACTGACACGCAACACACGTGTGTGCACGCAACAGATCACACGCACACAGACACCCAGAGACAAACCAGGACGACGATACGCGCTCACAAACACATGTCCACACGTGTGTGCGTGCACGTATACTTACACACACGCACACACCATGCGATGCACACACACACACACAAGTTGGCAGCCTCGGGGACTCGAGTGTCCCAGGATGGGACGCCACCTCCCTCCTGCTCATCCAGCCGTCACACGCTGCCGTGTTCACCGCTTCGGAAGTGCTAACGCGAGCCTGCTGTGCAGGGGGAGACGTGGCTGAGCAGCCTTAACCGGCGAGGACCGTCCAACGCCCGAGGCCGAGGGCTAAGTCGCCCTCATTTACAGTTGTATTTATAGCCTGACTTCATCTGCGCTGGGCCACCAGCCGGCCCCAGGGACCACGGCCATCCCCCTCCCCATCGAGCCCGAGGGTCTGGGACCCACCAGATCGGCAATTTCATCAGAAGATGAAGTCATACTGTGATGATCGGGTACGTAACTCATTTAAATGGAACGAAATGGGACACGCTGTCTCTGGAACCCGGCGCTGTACCTGTACGAGCTCCTGTGGCACAAATCGAGATTTCGAGGTTGACAGATACCGCAAATGAAAACTCCCCGGAGGGTGTCAGTAAGGGGTCACTGGTTCCTTTCATTTGGTTCGAATTAATCGCGAGGTAGGAAAAAAATAGGTTCTATTTTTTTGAGGCCTTTTAAATAAAATCATTCTGAGAAGCATACATTTTCTTCCAGAGATGTAATTAAATTTCCGAACTGCGGTTTCCTCTCTCCCCCTCTGCAGACACTGCGTGAGCGGGATCTGCTGACATTCGAGCACCAGAAAAGTTTTTGCTCTCTTCTCAGCCCTGCGACTCTACACCCGTGGAGCCGGAGCGGCCCCCGGGAGCCACCCTCGCAGAGGGAGCAGGGAGCCCAGCTCCGCAGCCCACAACCGGACCCCCCTTCTCCCCTTTCTTCCTCCTGGTGAACCGTTAAAGTATTTCGCCGCTAGCCAGACCTGCACTTTGATCTGTGCGGCCAGTCGCGATAGGTTGTCGTAACCGTCAGCTATTGCCGCGTAACAAACGTTCCGAACTCGGTGGTTTGAAGTAACAAACGTGTATAATTGCCCACAAGTCCGTCGGTCAGCTGGGTGTTCTGGTCCCGTGTGTCTGCGGTCAGCTGTGAGGTGAGACAAGACAGCTCGGCTGACCGCAGCCAGGCTGTCGCCCGTGTCTGGGGCTCAGCTGGCTGGTGGCTGGTCTAGGATGACCTTGACGGGGACCCCTGTTGGCCCTCGTCCTGCAGCAGCCTAGCCCAGCCCGTTCCATGAGACGCGCGTGAGGCCTCTTGAGGCCTGGCCCGGGGACTGGCACCCTGCCCCTCCACGACAATGGTGATTCCGGGTTACAGAGTGGGGGCGTGGACTCCATATCTCTCAGGGCAGCTGCAAAGTGATGGCACGAAGAAAGGGACTCTGGGAGGGCTTTCCCCGGGGTCCTCGGTGCAGCCGGTGCCCCACGGCGCATAGCCGCGGTGAGCCGCAGACCCCCGCCACCTGCCTGCGAGATCAAGACAGCCGTCGCTGCCCCTCTCCCTGCCCACGTGCCTCTTCCTCCCCAGAACTTGTGTCGGACCTGATCCGGCCCCACCCCTCTGCCTTTGAGGCCACTGGCACCTGCAGTGACACCTGTGGCTGGTCGAGCCTGCCCCACCGCTTGGGAAAGCTGGCTATTCAAAAGCATCTCAGGTAGACTTTGAGCGCAGGAGGCAGCCTGCTGGGAGACAAAGACTGAGTCTTTACAAATGTCCTACTTGCCAAAAGCAAGGGCCCGTCATGCTTCCAGCACCTTGTGTCAGCACCTGTCCCCACGGAAGGCGCACGGCGCTCTAAGTCGGTGTTAGATGCGCGCACAGCGATACCCTCTAAGCCCCTGGCTGTAAAACTCCAGTAGCCTCAGAGTGACTTCCTCCTTGCTGTCGGGGAATCAGAAATGCAGACTTCAGGTAATTTCTGAAACCGCACGCAGTCGGCAGGCCCTAGACGCTGTTCTATCAGCACTTCCTCAGACGCCCCTTCCACGCCTCGCCCTGAGCAAACCGCTCCTGCAGGTGTATTTCTCGTGGGTGCCTTTTGGGAGGGACACGCACTACGTAAATTCACAAAATTACCTGAGCTTCACAGTTGAGGGCTTTTCTGGTCAACGTCAGTGAACATACTTCCTGTGCGTCTATAACCTGTGGGCTTGAAATCGAGTGTGAGAAGGACACACTTCGTGGGAAACAGCGTCTGGGGAGCACCCCTTCCGTCAGGGGCTTCCCAGGAGGGAGGAGGAGGTCTTCTTGTTTGAAGCACAAAGCTACTTGGAGAAGCTGCCGGATAAGTCCTGGGAGGACGGCAGCGGGGGCCCGTCGTGTGCGGCGGGGAGGGTCGCCCATAACCCCTGACCTCACGGAGCCTCGATTCCAGCTTCCGGACCCCCTGGGGGGTGAAACCCCAGAGAACCGGCCTCAGGGGCCCCTGCTGCCAGCACCCCCGGGCCGGACGCGAGGGTCCCAGGCCCCCTCCTCTCCCCGAGGGAATTGCAGCATCTGGCACGGACCCCAGGCCACCCCTTGTCCGGGGCCTGATCCTGTCCCCACGGCCCGAGGAGGCAGGAAGCAAAGGGTGCACACCGGGAGGGGGGCGGCCGTCCCAACGGAGGGATCCGAGCGGCTGCGGTGGGAACAGGAGGAGGGGGTTCGCAGCCAGAAACTAAGCGCTCTGGTGGGCCAAGGGGGAGAGCGGGAAGGAGTGAAGCGGGAAGGGTCCCGGCCACACGGAGCTTCAGTTCTGTGAGATGGGAGGGGGATGGGGGGGGCACACAACTGTGCGAATGTGCTTAATCCCCCAAACTGTGCTCTGAGAAAGGGTAGGATGGTAAATTTTATGTTATGCCTATTTTACCACAATTAAAAACAAAATAAAGCCTTAAAAACCCCAATCTTTGCGGAAGGGGCAACCCAACGGATACATTTTCCTAAGTCCCTTCTGGTGGTCACCCTCTTGGGCGAGGGCCGGGCAGGAAAACAGCCAATCACAAAATACAATGTAGCAATAAAAAACACTCGCATCACAAAGGGAGTAAATGGAGAGCGCGTAAAATTTTACACCACTTTAGGAAGACAGTAAAATCAGGCGGTGCACTTTGCAGCTTCCTCCGCTGCCCCTCCTCCTGCCCACCCGTTCAGGACCCGAGCTCTGGGGTCCCAGGCCTTACAGGTGACTCTGCCGACAGCCACGGGCGGGCGGAGCGGTGTGCGGAGTGGTTTCCAAACACATTTCGTGTCCCCCTGGAACCTCAGAACGTGACCTCGTTTGGCAGGTATAAAAAAGAGTTACAGCCTGGCTTCCCTTTGTTCAGACGCCAAAAAGCCAGTTACAGTTGAGTGTTTTCACAAGGACTCTTTTTTTTTAATGTCTATTTATTTATTTTGAGACAGAGAGAGAGAGAGAGAGAGAGAGAGAGAGAGAGAGAGAATCCCAAGCAGCCTCCACGCTGTCAGCACAGAGCCCAACGTGGGCTCGATCCCACGAACCGTGAGATCATGACCTGAGCTGAAGTCAAGAGTCCGACGCTTAACCCTGAGCCACCCAGGTGCCTCTAAAGTGGAGTCTTTTGAAATAAGACAAGACAAGTAGCAACATGTGGGTGACTCTACAGTTGCTGGAGACGATTAAACATAGAAGCAAGGGAATGAGTATAAAACATGAGTGACTACTTTTCAAAATATCGGTATTTTATAAAATCAACATGTCGTGAGCAAAATTTGCACAGAGAGCAGAGAACGGCCAGCAGCGACCCTGGGCCAGGTGGGCTCAGCTCATCCCCCAGCTGCCCCCAGGCAGGACCATGGTCACCCTGCCGGGGACAGAGGCCCAGCGAGCCCGATGGGGTCTCCCTCTGGCGGGCAATGGAGGAAGACGCACCAGGACAGATGGCGACTGTGCTCTGGGCCAAGAGACCAAACAGCTCCGGACGGGCAAACACCCGTGTCCGTGTCCACGAGCGGCCCACGGCTCCTAACGCCGTGGAAGGGACTCCAGCAGAGACATTCATACCGATGTATTTCCTCCCGTGTCTGTCTCACATCCACACGTTTATGTTTTCGCTTGTAACTGAGACCGTGTGCGTGTCATTTTGGCCGTAAGTCTTCCGCCTACACTGTGCTGTGATCATTCACGTCCCGTGTCAATAGAAATTCTGCCAACACACACATTTAATTCTGTGGAAAGTGCTGTCTTACAGATGTTCCACGAGCTAAATAAAAATGGCTCTTGGAACGTTCTCCTCTTTTCGGATGTGTATTTTGCTTCCAGATTTTGTTATCGTGACCCCCGCATTTCATGCGGAAAAGCACATTTCTGCACCCGCTGGTCATGGCCGGGATGGACAGCCAGGAGTGTGCTCCCCGTCCGATCCCGGGACCAGAAACGCGCACGCCTCAGGCTCTCGAGACGTGGGACATCCCTCCGGGGTGATGACACCTGCTCCATACAGGTTAAACAGCATCAGCCCTCTGCTTCAACATTGCACTGGAAGTGCAAATGTTTCCATTTTGTTCAGTGCCGTCACGGCCAAACTTCCCAACAGAGAAGGCGACTCAGAGCGCGGAAACTGTGGTGGTGAGCCTCCCATCCATGGGAGCATTCAACTGAGCTGGGAAGGAAGCTTCACAGAGAAGCTTGCTCTCTGCTGTGGGGAGGTGAACGCTTCTGCCCTTGGCGTCCATCAGTGTGTGCCCGAGGGAGCAGCTTAACCCCTCTGGGCCTCAGTTTCCCCATTGAGACAAGGGACGGGAGCAGATCGGGTCAGTGAGAGCAGCCAAGCAGCACGGCGCCCTCCGGGGAGGCGGGATCGCACCACGAAGCGCCACCAGGCACGGCGGTCACGACCGTCGTGCTCCCCTGGTCGGGAGGCGCTGGAGACCAAGCGTCGTGCTTGAAATCTACGGAAATCTCACTGGAAATCGTTGGTTTCTTTTTTAAACAACAAACCGGGCGCAAAGTCCAGTTTTCAGTCGCGACCTTGCAGCTTCTGGGCTGGGGGTTTCAGGTGCCGCTTCAGCTCGCAGGAAATGTGCGTCCCTGACGTGTCTGCTCAGATTCGCGGCCGGGATTTGGGTGCAGAGGAAACAGGCGTGTCAGTCGGGCCGTGCACCCCACGATAGCGTGACCCAGAGGAGGAGAAGTGGGGAAGCTGGACCCCGTCAGGATTAAAATCTGCCGAGAAAACACCATCCGGCTGAGCACGAGTGTGTGGAATCCGGCCAGGGTTCTCAAGACGCAGCAGTGAGCAAACAGTGCAGCCAGGGAAAGGGCACAAGACCCGGGCCTCTCGCCGAGGACGCACAGGCGGCAGGGGGGCGTCACTAGTCTTGGGGGATGAGAACTGAAGCCGCCCTGAGCTGTCACTTCACCCGGGTCAGGACGGCCAGCACGGAGAGCAGCGGCCACGGCAAGCGCTTGGCGAGGACACAGAAACCGCGTCCCCCCAGCACGCTGGTGGGCATGTGACACGGTGCGGCCGCTCGGACGCTTCCTCGTAGAACAGAACCTCCGTCCCCCCCGGCGACCCCACCCCTGAGCGTCCATCGCAGAGAAAGGGAAACACGGTCTCCCGAAAGCAGACACCTGAGTGTTCACAGCGGCTTGGTCCATAGGGGCTGGAAACTGGAAACAGCCCAGACGTCCCCCCGCAGGCGAGCGGGCAACTCACCGCGGCCCTCCGCCCCGTGGAGTCCCGCTGCCGCACGGAGCGAGCCGCCTGTGCCCACGGCCACCTGGACCACCTCCCGAGAAGCCCCTGATCCCGCGCGGGCGACACGCATGTGACTGGCATACGGAGGTGAGGGCGGATGTGGCTGCGGGGTGGAGGGCAGGATGGGGGAGGGACGGGCTGGGCCTGGCGGCAGGTGGTTGCGGGGCGGGGGCCGGGGGGGACAGGCCCTCCCTGAGGGATGCGACGTCCCGTACCCACGGCAACGTGCTCTGCAGGATGCTGCCCGCGGGGACGCGGCAGGGCCCGCGGGTCTCCACGGCGGTTCCCACAGTGGCAGGGGTGAGCCCACAGGTATCCTCAAGTGCAGCTAAATTTCCAAAGTCCGCCTGAACTCGGCCCTCGGCCGAAGCCTGGGCGCCGCCGACAGCCCGATCCCCTCGCTGGAGCTGTGACCTGTGCGTGTCGAGTTCTAGGCTTAACCTCCCTAGAGATCTGGCACCGAGGGGATTTTCTAGCGAGAAAAGTCCAGCTGTGGCAATAAATGTTCACACGCACAGTCGACAGGGAGGCGTCACACTTCACTTCCACAAACCGAGAAAGGAAAGGGAAGGACACGCCAGGCGGGGCCGGGTCCCGGCCAGGTTCGCCGTTTCCACAGGGTCTCCTTCGGAAAGTTCTAGAGCCTGAGGGCCCGGCGTCCTCATGGTGGGAGGGGGCCCGGAGATCCCTCAGGGGTCCGGGCATTTCTCCGTGCGGCCGGACACCGTCTGTCATGAGTGACGCCTCCCTCGTGGACAAGGGCCACGGGAGGCCAGGGGGCAGGACCAGACCCCGGGTCGTGCCCCGGGCAGCCCGCGACGGCCGCCAGAGAAGGGGACGGTGTCCCCCCAGGGGCCCCCGGGGAAGCCGGCCGGAGGCTGTCGCTGCCCCCACACGGTCCGTGCGGCAGAGACAGACAGCGGTGCGCCCGCCCGTTCGCGGTGTTTTCGAGGATCCTGGCCTGGTGGCCACAAGGTCGCTGCCGTCACCCCACCCAGCAGAGTGCCTGCAACCACACACATCACGTGAGGCACAGAAACCCCCGTCCGCTGGACCCCAAACAGCTCGAGGAAGAAAAGCTGTGCGTTTCCCCGGAATGGGACGCACCGTGCACGTTTTGAAGGACCGGAAGCAAAAGGCCCGGGCTGCGCGGCCAGTCCTCAGACTGTCACGTGCACGGAGGCACACGCCGTCACCGGGCAGCCGTGGGCGAGCGACGGCCGGGAAGCGGGGGGTGAGCAGCGTTCTCCAGGGGCGACGCGGGCGAGGCCGTGTCCCGGTGGAAAGCGACACAGCAAGAGTTCCCCAGCCTGTGGCCACCAGGGGAGCGCACGGAGGAGCGGCCCGGCCGGGTCGCCGGGCCCGCACAGCCGGAGGGACGGACGGGGTGGAGGGCAGGGGCGCAGACACCGGCCGGGCCGCGCTGTCCCCCGGGGCTCCACGGGGACGGAGGAGGCGGGCTCCAGCCGAAACCTGGGGCAACCTCAGGCTTTGCCTGGCGAGCCCCCCCGGGGAAGCCGCCCTCCCCACGCTGGGCCGGGTGCCCGTCCATTTCCGCACCAGGGGCTGCTGCCCGGGGCTCAGGCCCCGGGTCCAGGCGCCCACGTCCAGGGGCCTCTGTGGGGGCCTGGCTGAGCCACCCTCTCCCCTGACTCAGTCACTCTCGCAGCCACTCTGCCTGGCCCGGCCTCCAGCTCAGAAAGAGACAGAAGCCTCTTTTCGCGGTCCTCAGCCATGGGACAACTCCCACGTCCTCCCTGGGGGTCGCCGGCCCCCCGCGCCGGCCTCGGACCCAGCCACCCGCACGCTCGGGAACGCGATGTGCACCATCGGGGACCGCTTCCAGAGATCCCGGCCCGAGAGCGCTGCTTCCAGCAGGAAACAGGAAGGGGAAAACCAGTTCCCGTTGTCTCAGTGATCCTGAGACTCACCCCGAGCCAGAGACGAGAGGCCAAGGCGACCGCGGAGGCTGGAGGGGAGGGACGTCTGGCTCGGCCAGCCGCTCCCTCCGCCCAGGGAGTTTGCACCACACCCGTGGGTCAGGCCCGTCATTCCGCCGCGGCTTTCCGCCCGCCTCCGGCCCTCCTCGGCCAGACACGGGTGATTCCCTCGGGGTGACAGAATGGCAGTCCCACAGGCTCTTCACGGACCCCACTCCTGAACGCGGATTGCGTCGGCGCGGGGGCAGGAAACAGGTGGAGTTCAGAAGCTGTTGATTCACGCTGCGTCTGGATTTGTTGGAGAAGCACGTCACATGCACCCCGGTACCAAACGGCCTTGGAAAAGGGGACAGACAAAACCTACAGGGCGTCACCCTCTTCTTCCAGATGCCACGGGTGTGAGTCCGGGCTCCCCACGGGGACAGAGATATGCAGACCGAGGCAGACACGTATGGCGTTCATGGCAAGGAGCGGACTCACATGCCCACGGAGCCCAACGAGCCCCCGGACCTGGGGTCGGCAGGCTGGAGCTCCGGGGGGCCCCTGGTCCTCCCAAGCCCAGAGCAGAGCCGGCTCCCGAAACTCAGCCTTTCCTCCTGCTCCCGCCTCCCGGGGACGGGCCGAGACCCGCCCACGTCAGTGGGCGCCCGAGCCGCCAGCCGCTTCGGCCCCGGAAAAGCGTCGCGCCTGATACGCGACTGACAGGCACAGACTCTCGTGATTCCACCGCGGGCATCTGGCAGGTGTTTTCTCAAACAGGATAAAGCGAGTCAAGGTGGACTACTGATGGACTCGTGGTCAAGGATAAAATTTGAGCTTTGGAGCAAAAGCTAGAAGTTTGGAAAGCTCGCCTCTGCCGCCGTGAGCTTCACAGCTTCTCGGTGCCGTAAGCCCTTTGCGACAAAACGGGTGGGCGCAGACGAATGTGGGTCTTCCACGCCTTTCATGAGCCGCGTCAACATGGGGGAGATCCGCGCGGCTCGGCGGGGCAGTGTCTCCTCGGTACCCGTGCCATACACCCCAGGGTCACGCACCGGTGAGGGACCCGTCCGGGTGCGAAACACACACCGTGGGGCTCAGTTGCAACGCGCTGTGGCTTCAGCCCCTGCGTCCCAACTGACCTTTAAGAAACCATCAGTCTGGGGGCGTCTGGGGGGCTCAGTCGGCTGAGCGTCCGACTTCTGCCCGGGTCACGATCTCGCGGTTCGTGGGTTCGAGCCCCACGCCGGGCTCTGTGCTGACAGCTCGGAGCCTGGAGCCCGCTTGGGATTCTGTGTCTCCTTCTCTCTCCCCCTCCCCTGCTTGTGCTCTGTCTTTCTCTCTCAAAATAAACACTTAAAAACTGCCATGAAAAAAAAAGAAAAGAAAGAAAAAAAAAAAGAAAGAAAGAAACCATCGGTTATCAAGTCTCGATGTAGTGCTCGAGAAGGTTCTCTGTGGTTAGAAAGGCTCTTTCGATGGCCGTGTTTTCCTACCAGCACTGCTGAGCGAGGCCAGGGTTTCTTCATGTGCTTCAATCAAAAACACCCACCCTGAGGGTCTGACTGCAGGAGACTCCGGGGCAAGACAGGGGTTAGCAGACGGGTAAACTAACAGCACTCTTCTCGATTATTTCTTTCAGAAAATACGGTTCTTTTCGCAAAAAAATGCTGCTCGTATTGCAAACTATTGGGTTTACAAAACGCTGCTCCCGCGTGGACACGAGGCCAGGACTGGGGTCCCCCGCACGCGTCTCCACGGCCGGAGCCAGACGCCCTCTAGTACCGAATGCCCGTGCTGGCAAGAATGATGGCGTCATTTTCGTGCTAGAAACTTCCGTGGAAGCCACAAGCCATCGCTTCCCAGAGTGCCTCAGGGGGCGTCGAGGACAGACATTTGCTGGAGGTGCCCACACCCTTTGTCGAATTAAAGATGTTTCCTCTCTGCTTATCATGCAAATTGGTTCTCATCAGGGACGGAATTTAAAATCGTCCTGAGTGATTCATGAACCTCTGTTTCTGTGTTTTCATTCAGTGTGTTACACCGATGTATAATCGATTGATTTACAAGCATTAAATGTTATAATAGCCTGCTAGATTTGAAGTATTAATATTTTTTTAGGATTTTGCTTCTGTGCTTTCAATGAGATTAGACCCTACGTTTTTCTTTTTCCCTTTTGTGCCGTTTATTTTCTGATCTGGGTATCAGCCAGATAGATATTTTAAAAAATAGGTTACCTAGATTTTTAAAATAGTTCGTGCCTGTTGTAAAAATTCAAGGCAATACAAACTAAAAGGAAAGCATGAACACTTAGAATCTCGCCATGCGAAGTTCCTATCTGCTAACACCGGGTGAACAGCTCCCACTGGAGTCAGAGAACAACGAGTTCCGTAAAAGTAACATCACGTAAATGTGTGTTAACTTCCATCGAGAAGTTTACATTTCCCTTGAAATGAGCTATTCCTTCACCAAGTCTCCTTTATTTTTTTATTCATTTGTTTTGTGAGAGATTGAGAGATTGAGAGAGAGAGAGAGAGAGAGAGAGAGAATCCCAAGCAGGCTCCACACTGTCAGCACAGAACCTGACGCGGGGCTCGATCTCAGGACGGGGACATCACCACCTGAGCCAAAACCAAGAGTCGGACACATAACCGACTGAGCCCCCCAGGGGCCCCAACAAGGCTCCTGTAAAATCCCTCCAAACTGAGGTAGGGAGTCGAAATTACAAAAACATGTTAAAAGTCCGGAGGACCTTGGAATTCCCTATTTTCAACTCTACGCGGCTATATATTTACCCTTGACGCTGAGTCTGAGGACAGTCCGTGCCTCTCCCCTCCCCGCCCGCGTCTCACCAAGAACACCGCCGCTCACGTGGCTCGGGTTTTCGCCATCAGCGCCCGCTCCACCGAGACCTCCCCGAGGTGGCCACGTTTTGCTGTCGTGCTGACTTGATGTTCGTCATTCCGGGCTCTTCCAGTGTTTTAATTCAACCAACGTTTTCCTTCCGTTATGTTTTCTTTATCGTGGTAAAACAGACGCAGCGCAGAATTTACCGCCATAACCGGTAAGTGTGCGGTTCGGGGGCACCAAGCCCATTCACGTGGTTGTGCAGCCATCACCCCATGCGTCCCAGAACTTTCCCCTTTCCCTATAGCGACACCCAGTGAACTCTCACCGCCGTCTGCCTCCCCAGCCCCTGGCGCCCCCGTTCTGCCTTCTGTCTGTGGATCTGACTCCTCCAGGGACCTCACGTGAAACGGGTCCGCAGGGGATCCGTCCTCGTGTGCCGGCTTCCTCCGCCGAGCAGCGTCCCCAAGGCTCATCCGTGGGGCAGTATCTGTCCGGGTCCCCGCATTCAGTCTTTTGGGCATATACCCACACACCCTGGGTCACGTGGTGATTCTGTGTTTAGTGTTTTGGGGAACCGCGTGCTGTTTTCCACTGAGACCCCACCAGCAGCGCACGAGGGTTCCCGCATCTCACGCCCTCACCTCAGGATGCACTTGTTACATCCTGGGGCGACCGTCGGAGCGGAAGTGAAGCCGTGTCGCTCGTGGCTTTGATCTGCTTTCCTGTAAGGATTACGACTTCTTTGGAGAAATCGCCATTCAAATATTTTCCCCTTTTCAAATCAGCTTGTTTGGTTGTTTTTGACTTGTAGAAGTTCTTTATATATTCTGGATGTTAAGCCCTCATCAGATACACGATTTGCAAATCTCCTCTCACATTCCGTGGGTTGCCTGCACACTCTGTTGACAGTTGCGCATGTCCTCTGATGCACAAAGAACATTATTTGTTTACGTCTCGACAAAGCCCGGCGTACGTATTTTCCACTTTTATTGCCTGTGCTTTTGGTGTCATAACCAAGAAATCGTCGCCAGCCCAACGTCGTGAAGCTTTCCCCCAGGTTTTCCCCTCCGCGTTTTATGGCTTAAGCTCTGATGTTTAGGTCTGGGTCCGCTGTGAGGGCATCTTCACGTGCAGCGTCGGGTGAGAATCCGGCTTCCCTGCTCTGCACGCGGACCCTCCCGTTTCCCCGGCACCGTCTGGTGGAGACTGTCCTTTCCCCATCGAACGGTCTTGGCAAAGATTACGTGGCCACAGACGTGCGGGTGTGTTTCTGGGACTTTGATTCTGGTCCATCAGTCCACACCCTGCCTTCACGCCAGCACCGCGGTTTGATGACCTGTGTGTGTGTGCGTGTGCACGTGTGTGTGCGTGTGTGTTTTCTATGTGTGTGTGCCTGTGTGTACGTGTGCATACGTGTTTCTGTGTGTGCATGTGTGTGCATGTTTTCTATGTGTGTGCCTGTGTGTATGTGTGCATACGTGTTTTCTGTGTGTGCGTGTGTGTGCATGTTTTCTATGTGCGTGTGTCTGTGTGTACGCGTGCATACGTGTTTTCTGTGTGTGCGTGTGTGTGCATGTTTTCTATGTGTGTGTGCCTGTGTGTACGTGTGCATACGTGTTTTCTGTGTGTGCGTGTGTGCATGTTTTCTGTGTGTGTGTGCCTGTGTGTACGTGTGCATACGTGTTTTCTGTGTGTGCGTGTGTGTGCATGTTTTCTGTGTGTGTGTGCCTGTGTGTACGTGTGCATACGTGTTTTCTGTGTGTGCGTGTGTGTGCATGTTTTCTGTGTGTGTGCCTGTGTGTACGTGTGCATACGTGTTTTCTGTGTGTGCGTGCGTGTGTTTTCTATGTGTGTGTGCCTGTGTGTACGTGTGCATACGTGTTTTCTGTGTGTGCGTGTGTGTGCATGTTTTCTATGTGTTGTGTGCATGTGTGTGTTCTCTATGTGTTCACGTGTATCTGTGTGTGCATGTGTGTGTGCGTGTTTTCTATGTGTGTGTGCATGTGTGTGTATGGTAAGTTTTGAAATCAGGAAAAGTGAGCCCTCCAACTTTGTTTTTTTTTTTCAAGATTGCTTCTTTAGGATGGAATTTTCCATTTCTGCAGAAGGAAAGCATCACTGGGATTCCCATAGGGATCTCTTTGAACCTGTAGATCACTTCGGGTAGTTCTGACACCCTAACGATAGTAAGCCTTCCAATCCATGGGCACAGATGCCTTTCCGTCCATTTGGGTCTCTAACTCCCTCTGCCGTGTCGGTAGCTTTCACGTACAAGCCCTCCACCTCCTTGGTTAAGTTAATTCCCAAGTCTTTACTCTTTCTGATGCGAGTGTCAGTGCAATTGCTGATTTGCTTTTGGATGGTTCGTTATCGGTGTAGACAGAGGCAGCTGATTTTTGTGTGTTAATTTTATCTCCTGTGACTTTGCTAACTTTATTTATTAATTCGAATCAGGTTTTTTTGCGGAATCTTTAGGGTTTTCTACATAAAAGCTCATGTCACCTGCAAACAGAGATAACCTTACTTCTTCTTTGACAGTTGCTCTGGCTAAAACCCCCAGTACCATGTTGAATGGAAGCAGTGGACGCGGCTGTCCTCGCCACGCTGCTGGTCTTGGGGGAAAGTTCTCGGCCCCTCACCGCTGACTGCGATGTTAGCTGTGGGTTTTTGCGTATCTGGCCTTCGTTACGTTGAGAGAGTTTCCTTCTGTTTTTAGTTTGTTGACTGTTTTTATCATGAAAGTGTGTGGAACTTTGGGAAATGCTTTTTCTGTATCAGTTGAGACGATTGTGTGCTTAACGTTTCCTTCATCCTGTTAATCTGTGTGACGTTGGATCGTCAGAGGTGGATCTGTCCCTGCGTCCCAGGAACAACTCCCATGTGGTCCTGGTGTGGGATCCTTTAAATGAGCTGCTGACTTCGGTGCTTTGTTGAACCTCCCGTTACATTTTACTTATTTTATTTTATTTTGTTTTGTTTTATTTTGTTTTGTTTTATTTGTTCATTTATTTTGAGAGACAGAGGCAGAGCATGAGCAGGGGAGGGGCAGAGAGAGAGGGAGAGAGAGAGAATCCCAAGCAGTCTCCGTGCTGTCAGTGCAGAGCCCAATGCGGGGCTCGAACTCAGGAACTGTGAGATCGTGACCTGAGCGGAGATCAGACGCTTAACTGACTGAGCCGCCCAGGTGCCCCAAGCTTTCCCTTACATTTTTAAATACACTTGTCTGTTTAGTTTAGTTCCATTCATATTCAGAAATACCAAATACATATTTTTGGATTCCTTTCGTATGTCTTGTGTATCTCTGTGCCTCCGTAAGATATAGATAGTTCCAGTCTGCCCAGGTGCCAGGACAGCACAGACGAGGGTTACCCAGCCCTGTCCGGGCTGAGCGTCCCCAGGGTCCAGGGCAGGAGCTGGAGAGAGACCCTCACAGCAGCTCCGACCCCAGTGGGCTTCTCCACCCCCCACACACACACCTGCACCTGCCTCCCCCTCCTCCCTCCACCTGAACGAGACACGGAAACAGGGCTCTCCCCTCACACCCCCAGGACCCTCCTGCTACCTTCCGGCTGGGTCTGTGCACGTGGTCCCCTGGAGCCTGTCCTGGCCTCTCTGCCAGCGGGAGCCCCCAGCTGCCACCTGCCCCAGAGTTAACTGCCGGGGTCTGGGACGGGAGACCCGGGGAGTTGAGAGACGTTCCTCAGGGCCCCACACCCTAGAGACCCCACAGGAGACATCAGATCTGGCTGGAACGGAGGCGACCGGATGGACGGACGGGGCGAGGACACCACCCCCTGCCGTGCTATGCCCGAGGGGGCAGAGGGAGGGAAGGGGGAGTCTCGGCATCCGAGGTGAGGACAGAGTGGGGGGCGGCCTCACGCCGGGTGCAGGCGGGTGAGGTGGTGCTCCTGCCAAGGGTGTGCCTCCAGGAAGGTGCTGCCGTCTCCACGGGGGGCAGGGGGGGGGTCACAGCTCTCGGCAGGAAGCCACAACCCACAAGGAAGTTCTGCTTCTGGAAGGAGCTTGCACATCCCCCCCAAATGACGCTGTGCTGTCCTTGACGTTGGGCGTAACTCATGCTGACCTCGAGCCCCCATAGCGGGGCGGGGGGGGGGGGGCGTCCTCGTCTTTATCCACAGGTGACAAACAGAAGGGAGACGCCCCCGTGAGGTTCGCTGGCATCTCGCACCCCTGCTCTGCTCTGCTGACCCCGGAGCGGCCGCCCCAGCGACCATCGTCAAGTGCTCGGCTTGGGGCCCAGGTGGGCATCTGCCCATTTTCTGTGCGTCCGAAGCTATGTTTGCGTTTGAAAGACCCGGCCTCATTCCTGAGGAAGGTCAGATGAGGTGTCCCGTGGGGACGAGGGGAGACCAGACCTGTGACAAACATGAACAGACGCTGACGTGGAGGGAGGGGCGGCCATGGCCGGGTCCGGGGAGGGCACGGACAGGTGAGGGTTAGGGCAGAGCCGCGCCCACGGCAGGCCTGGCTCCCGTCTGGGATGCAGTTTTCCTTCCCCCAGGGAAACTGAGGTCTGGCCGTCCACCCCTGAGCCCCACTGCAGAGAGATTCACTGTCCTGTAGGACTCGAGCCCTGCCCGCCCTCGGCTGGTGACCTCATCGCACAGAATAAATCCGGGTGATTTGCTGAGGGAGCCGAGTGTCTGTGCCAGGGACCCAGAGAAGGAGGTGTCCAACCCTGAGGGCCTCTCGGGAGAGCAGGGCGGACAGAGGCCCCAGCTCGGCATTCTGGCTCCCAGAGCGGGAGGGGCGCTGTCTGAGTCCCCGACCAGCGCCGGGTCCGTCAGCCAAGCACTCGGGGAGAGGCAGTTGCTGCCCGCAGGAAAAAGGGGTTCTTCTGCAAGGACAGAGGTGGAGACGACGGGGCTCCTGCACAGACCCGGGTTCTCAGGGGCCGGAGGGGCCGGAAGGGGTGTAGGAACTGCGGGGGCTGTCCCTGCCCACCGCCACCAACCCCCAGCCAACCCCCCGGGCTCCTGGCTCCTTCTCACCCAGGCTGGGCACCCACGAGGCTCGAGCCAGCCCAAACGGAGCACCAGCCGGGGGAGCGGAAGAACAAGCAGGGCGTCCTTGAGCACGGGACGGTGGCCCCGGGGGCAAGGGGAGGAGGAAGCTAAGAGTGCTGGGCTTCAGTTCAATGGAAGAAAGCGTTTTCCGGAACGCAGAATTGCTCAGAAACGGACCAGTGTTGGCGCGAAGGGGTGAGAGCCCCGAGCGGGCAGGTGCAGCCACGTCGGATCACAGAGGAGTGTGGGTTTCTGCCTGTAGAACCACACAGACCTCGCGGCGCCCTGCTGGGTGGCCTCGGGGCCCTGTCCGGCCACTGTGTCCTCAGCCCAAAGTCACGCTAGTGTCCTGAGCAGGTCCTGCCGCCTGGGGGCTGAGTTCCGGCCGCCGTTGCGAGAGCAGCGAGCAGCTGTGTGTCCTACTGGCCCAGCCGCTTATTCATATCCCTTCCCAGACGGAAATACAAGGAAACGTGTTAGCAATTTTGACTTTATTTCACCCAACACAGGATGAGGCTGAATGGGAACCGGTTTCCGAACGCGTGTGGATTACAGACCCGAAAACCCGAGTTCACGTCCAGCTGCAAATACCATTCAGAGGAAATCTCTTGTTTTGTAAAAAGAAGCTGCATGTTGACAAATTCCTTTGCCTGAGATTCTGGAGGGGGGTGTAAAGCCCCCAGAGTCCGTGTTCTGCCTGCAAGGAGGAGGTCGCAGCCACCAGGGACAGCCCCGCCCCACCCCCAGGCTGCTGAGGACCCCGCCCGCCCCGGGCCGAGGCCGCAGAGCGTGGAGGTCCCGGGGCCCCCACAGCCGGGCAAGCCGCGCCTCCGCCGCTCCCCCCACGCCACCAGCTCAGCCCCCAGCCCCCCTGTCCGGGTCGCCTTTGGCAGGGGGGTGCGGGGGGACCTGCCTGCAGGTGGGCTGCCCGTCGTCAGGTCGCCCACCTGTTGCCTCCCCCACCCGGAGCCCCTCCTCGCAGACCCCTCGCCCGGTGCCCTGCTCCTGCCCCTCTGCCTCCTCCGTCCCAGTGGTCCCCTCACACGCCGCCTCCTAGGAGCCTCCCTTGGCAGGCCTGGGCACCGCCACACCCGGTCGCACCCGTTCACCCGCCAGCCCCAACCAGGCATGCTTCCCGTCCGGGGATTGCTGTTATACGTGTCTGCCTCTCCCTCCGCACACGCAGGACAGGGGCCAGCAGAGCCCCAAGAGGACGCTAACCTGGGAAGGCTTCCCGGAGGTGCAGGTCTCAGCATGGAAGTATAAAGATGACACTCACAGTCTGAACTCGGGCTCACACGAGTCATGGGGGTCATGACTCGGTGGCCCGCTGGGCCTGTGGGCACACAGGTGGACCGTCCTCCCCACTGGACAGAAGATACCCTGAGGCTCAGTGGGCAATGGGGGCAGTCAGCGGCCGGAACAGATGAGGCGCTGACGCCTGAGAAGAGGAGGGGCTCCCTGCGTCCTGCCTTTCAGCCGACTGAATCGGAGCCCGGGAGCCCCAGGATCTCCCCACTTACACCCTAGCGAACAGCTGACCCGGCTCCTGTGTCAGCGGTCCTGTCCTCAGAACACGTCAGCGTATGCCCCTAAGTGGAATCGTTTTGAGCATCCCTGTGGAGATCAGGGCTCAGTCAACACTTTCCTGACTACTGAGACAGGAGCACCTTCTCACCAGGAGACCAGACCTCACAGGAGGATACTCAGCATTGAGGCTTCCGCTACAGCTACCTAGCAGGTGCGGGCTGGAGCTCATCTGCCGTCTCTGAGTTGTCCAAAGACAGGAAAATTCAGTTTCCCCACATTCTAAAGATCAAGGGAACATGAGTTTCCAGTGGGGGACAGGGGGAGGCAGGGCAGGGGGTGGCAGGGCTGGGGGGCAAGGCCAGGGTGTCAGCGCGGGGGAGACAGGGCCAGAGGGCCCAGCTCCCTTCTCCCCACCCTCACCCCAGGGCCTGTAACCACCCTCCCGCCCCCAAACACACTAGACAGGCCTCCACAGCCCTGGCTTCTGTCCTCCAAGTCAAGATGGCCACCCCTCCCCATCCCCTCCGTCAGAGCCAGGCAGGCCTGAATCCCCCACCGTGGCCACCTCCAATCCCAGAGGCATCACTGTGGTCAGACACCTGCGGGTCACATCTCTCCTCACTCAGTCCCGGAAGAGTCACTGGGTAAAACACCACCATGGGAGTGTCATACAGGAGAAAACCACCCAGACAGGGGCCCAAATCCCCCTCTTGCCCCGGTGGCCCTTAGTAATGTGGCATGGATGGATGGATGGGGGGGCGGAGTGGATGGATGGATGGATGGATGGTCAGATGGATGGATTGGTGGGTGGCTGGGTGGATGGATGGATGGATGGATGGTCAGATGGATGGATGGATGGGGGGGCGGAGTGGATGGATGGATGGATGGATGGATGGATGGATGGTCAGATGGATGGATTGGTGGGTGGCTGGGTGGATGGATGGATGGATGGATGGATACACAGATGGGCAAATGGGTGGATGAATGGATGAGTGGATAGATGGATGGATGGACAGATGGATGGATGGACAGATGGATGGATGGACAGATGGATGGATGAATTGGTGGATGGATGGATGGTCAGTCAGATGGATGGATGGATAGATGGTTGGATGAATGGTTGGGTGGCTGGCTGGGTGGATGGATGGATGGATGCACAGATGGGCAAATGGGTGGATGAATGGATGAGTGGATAGATGGATGGATGGACAGATGGATGGATAGACGGATGGATGGACAGATGGATGGATGAATTGGTGGATGGATGGATGGTCAGTCAGATGGATGGATGGATAGATGGTTGGATGAATGGTTGGGTAGCTGGCTGGGTGGATGGATGGATGGATGCACAGATGGGCAAATGGGTGGATGAATGGATGAGTGGATGGATGGATGGATGGATTGATGAAAGGATGATGGATAGATGGATGGATGGATTGGTGGGTGGATGGATAAATGAACAGATGGATGGATGGATGGATGGACAGATGGATGGATGGATGGATGGATGATGGATGGATGGGTGAATCAAAGAGACAACATTTCACACCAAGGTCTCCTAGGGAATCAGCCACCCTCTTAGTTTTAGGGAACAAGGCCAAAGGAGTTTAGTCCTAACATGTGGCCAGAACTGGACACAGGCAGGCCTGTGCCATGGCCAGGGAAGGGCAGGTGGCAGAAGAACTTGTCGGGGATTCAGAAAACTTGGATCCTCCTCCTACCTCGGCCAATTCTTCCTGACATCCCTTGGTCCCATCTGGCACCAGTTTCCCTGGTTCATGGGCTGGACTGAACCCATCCATCCAGTCATAGCACCCTCGAAGGAGATGTCCCCTGGCTGAGAGGCAAGTGGGCGTAGATCGCCTAAAGCCCAGACGCCTCTACAGCAGTGGAAATGCAGACACCTGGATCCTTCTCCAAACAGCCCTGCGTGGCCTGGTGTGGGTCTGATTTTGTCTTAGGCTCTGGGGTAGGAGGTCAGCATCCCTGCCAAGAGAAAAGAGAACATCCAGTTCATGCATATGCATAACCTCATCGCCAGGCTAATGAAAAGTCCATACACATGTGCACGAGTCAGAGAGACGTGCACCAAGTCTCGGCTTGTGCCCTTCTGTCTTTAAAATTATGGTTAGTAATTAGCAGAGGATTTTGACTTAAAAGAAACAAGAGTCATAAGACATTTAATGGTTTCCAAACTAATTACAAATATGGCCATAAGTGGAAAAGCAACTCCATAAAAATGATAAGTTGGCTCGGGCCCCAGGAAGACCATGTGGCATGGACATGGCCTTCATCTTTGGGACCCAAAAGCTGAATGTCTTCAGATTCGTGCCCTCCTGCCCCTGCCTCCCAGTGGGGTGGATGCCGGAGCTCTTACTGTGGTTAACGGTTTTGGTCTGTCATGCTATTTAACTGCTTTATTGTGATATAATTCACGTCCCTACAACTCGCCCATCTAAAGTGCACGATCCTAGTGCATCCACTGAGCTGTGCACCCGTCACCACAACCGATCGGAGGTGGACATTTTTATCACCCCAAGAAGAAGAAAGAAATCCTGCTCCCTTCGCCCTCACCCCAACCCTCCACCTGCCCCCAGCCCCGGGCAACCACAAATTCACGCCCATATCCACAGATCTGTCCATTCTGGCAATTTCCTGTCCATTGAGCCACACACCGCATGGCCCTTTGTGACCGACATCTGTCACTCACGTTTGCAAGGTTCACCAGGCTGTCCTGTGGGTCAGTGCTCCAACCCTTTTTATGGCTGAATGATATTCTATTGTTTGGATACATCACGTTTCTTACACCTGGCAGACATCTGATTTTTCGGCTTTTTTGGCTAGGGTGAATCACACCGCTACGAACGTTAATGTGCAAGATTTTGTGTGAGGACATGTTGTCATTTGTCTCCGTAAATACCTAGCAGTGGAATTACCATGCCATCCGATCAGTCTACGTTTAACCAGCGGAACTGCTAGACTTTTTTCCAAAGTGGGTTCCCCACATGCCATTCTGACCAGCAAGGGGGGAGGCTTCCGATGGCTTCACAGCCTTGGCCAGCACTTTTTATCACCTGTCCTTCAGACGGCAGTCATCCTGGTGGGTATGAAACGGTACCTCTTTATGCTTTTTTTTTTTTTAAGATTTTATTTATTTTTTTTAATTTTTTTTATGTTTATCTATTTTGGGGACAGACAGAAACAGAGCATGAGCAGGGGAGGGGCAGAGCGAGACGGAGACACAGAATCCGAGGCAGGCTCCAGGCTCTGAACCGTCAGCACAGAGCCCGATGTGGGGCTCGAAACCCACAGACCACAAGATCATGACCTGAGCCAAAGTCTGATGCTTAACTGACTGAGCCACCCAGGCGCTCACTTCTTTGTGCTTTTGATGTGCGTGTCCCTGATGGCTAATGACGTCGAGTGTCTTTTCCTGCACTTGGCCATTTACGTATCTTCGATGGAGAAATGTCTGTTCAGATCCTGCGCTCATTTTTAAATTCATTTACCTTTTTATTACTGAGTTGTAATTGCACGTTCTATAATTTATATATCCTAGATACAAATTGTTATCAGATGTATGATTGGCAAATTTTTTTCTCATTCTCTGGGCTATTTTTTCATTTTTCTTGATAGTTCCTTTGATGCACAAAAGTTTTTACTTTTGATGAAATCTAACTTACCTATTTTTTCCTTTGCTGCTTATGCTTTTGATGTCATGTTTAAGAAACCACCTAATCCAAGGTCACAAAGACTTATACCTATGTTTCCTTCTAAAAGTTTTATAGTTTGGGGACACCCAGCTGGCTCAATAGGGGGAGCATGTGACTCTTGATCTCGGGGTCACGAGTTCGAGCCCCACTTTGGGTGTAGAGATAACTTCCAAATAAAATTTTTAGATGAAACAAAAGTTTTATAGTTTTGGCTCTTACAATTGGGTCCCCGATTCATTTTGACTCAATTTTTGTATTTGGTGTGAGGTTGGGATCCAAACTTATTCCTTTGAATGTGGAGCTTAAACGTGAGGTTTTGGTCGTGGGTCTCTTTACTCTCTCCCCCTGACCAGCCGTCCGTCCTGTGTCAGCACCAGACTGTCTTCACCTTTGCAACTTCCATAGTAAGTTCTGAGACCAGGAAGTGTGAGTCATCCAACTTTGTTCTTCTTTTTCAAGATTGTTTTAGCTATTTAGGGCCCCTTATGTGCCCATACAAAGTTTGGGATGCATTTTTCTATGCACACAAAGAGGTCAGCTTAGATTTCCGTCACGTTGGATCTGTAGATCACTGCGGGAAGTATTGCCACATTTAACAGTATTAAATCTCCGGGCCCATAAACATGACTGTCTTTCCATTTATTTAAGATCCAATTTAGGTTGCGTGGATATTTACTTAGATAATCTGGATTATTATTTAGATCTATCTTTAGACTTATTTAGATTCAATTCCTTTCAACAATGTTTTATAGTTTTCAGAGTGCAAGTGTGCATGTCTGTGGTTAAACTTATTCCCGATTCCTTACTTGTTCATTTTGATGCTCTTGTAGATGGGATTGTTGTCCTTATTTTATTGGCTCATTGCGACTAAACAGAAAAGCGACTTATTTTGCTGATCTTGTAACCGGCAACTTGCTGAACTACTTATTAGCTCCACCAGGGTTGAGGGGATCCCTTGGGTTTCACATACACAAGACCACGTCATCCGCAAACGGAGACGGTCTTACCTCTTCCTTTCCAACGCGGATGCCTTGTGTTTCCTTTCCTCACCTAACCCCCCAGGGGCCCTCCAGTGCACAGGACGTTGTCACTCCTGATCTTAGGGGGAGAGCGGTCAGTGTCCAAGCTTTCAGCGTCCTGCACATTTTTCACAGATGCCCTTGGTCGGGTTGAAGGACTTCCCTTTGTTTGTTAAGTGCATTTATCGTGAAGGGGTTTGAATTTCGTCAACTGTTCTTTCCGCGTCCACAGACACGATCGTGTGTTTTTTTGTCCGTTGTTCTACTGACGGTGCAGATTACGTTCATGGATTTCAGATTGTTTGTCGTCTGTCCGTTTGTGGTCTTGGCCGGGTTGCTTGGGACGTCCACTTTGGTGTCACACCCAGAGGCTCAGCCTCGGGCTTGGGCAGTCACCCTTGTGAGGATTAGCAGGGCTCCCCTGACCCCTCCGCCCCGCGGCCCGCCTCGTCTCCAGCGCCATCGCCTGCCAGGCTCCGCTCATCAGCAGCCGGCCGCTCCACTGTGCTGGGAGGGAACTGCCCGGGAATAACCCCAGCACACTCAGGCAGGGCTGGGTTTTGGGGACTCGGAGGCCCGTTCTGACCCAGGGGGTCTCGGAGGTGTCTCCTGCTTGGGTCCCGGCCAGGGCGCCCGTTGGCCCAGCGCTTAGCGCGTTGCTGTGGGCCAAGAAGGGCAACTTGGGCTTGAGCTTCCTCACTCTGTTTCAAATGAAGTCAGTTCCTCTGGAGACATCTTGGCGCGCTCTCTTCCTGCTGACGGCCTCTCCCGGGTCTGCGTTTCTGAGCCGCTCCTCCGGGCACCGGGCGGGATGGTCGCCTCTGGTCTTCACGGTCAGTTCTCCCGGCGTGGACTCTGTCCTACGAAGCAGCTGGGCCAAGAGTGGTCACACGGCCCAGGCTGGCCAGCCCACCACCGGGGGTACAGCCTCCATATGACGGAGGGACAGGAGGACGCGCGGGGGGCGGGGGGACACCCTCCACTGGAGTTGGGAGGGCGAGGGCGCTGGCGGGCGGCCCCCGCTGACACACCCTGACCTGTGGCTGGGAGCTGAAGGCGAGCGCCGCCCCCCTCGGCCACATCTGCCCAGAGCAGAGCTTCATCACGCTGGTCGGTGGCCGCGAGGAAGGGAGAGGATCTTTACAAGTTTCAGTGAGTTTTCTTGACTCCGTGTTTCCTCATTTGCTGCATATCCTTCGGACGATTTCCGGAGACTGTAAACGGGCCTTTCTTTGTTTTTATAACTTTGGCAAACTTCGCTTGTTTGCTGGCGGGCACGCTGCGACCCTTGCGCTGACAGCCCAGAGGTGGGATTCTTCTCTCATTTCCTAAAATTCCCCCCTCTAGCCCAGACCACCCACCTGGCTGTACATGCGGCGGCCTCCGGGGGGCCCGCTGCTGTCCCCGGGAATGAGCCCGTGACAGCCCCTGACGTAACCCTCTGCCCAAGCTCCCTGTCCTTGGGGGCTCCTCCGTCCGCCAACTGACCGCCTCCTCGGCCCTCGGGCCCGTCCCCAACCTCTCCTGTCCACCCTTCCCTGCATCCCCCCTGCCCCATGCCAGACCCTCACCACCTCCCCCCTGCCCTATGGTCACCTCTGCCCAGACCCTCTCCACCTCCCCCCTGCCCTGGGGTCACCTCTGCCCAGACACTCACCACCTCCCCCCCTGCCTTATGGTCACCTCTGTCCAGACCCTCTCCACCTCCCCCCTGCCCTATGGTCACCTCTGCCCAGACCCTCTCCATCTCTCCCCTGCCCTGCGGTCACTTCTGTCCAGACCCTCTCCACCTCTCCCCTGCCCTGCGGTCACTTCTGTCCAGACCCTCACCACCTCCCTCCTGCCCTATGGTCACCTCTGCCCAGACCCTCTCCACTTCTCCCCTGCCCTGTGGTCACTTCTGTCCAGACTCTTTCCACCTCCCCCCTGCCCTGCGGTCACCTCTGCCCAGACGCTCACCACCTCCTCCCCTGCCCTATGGTCATCTCTGCCCAAACCCTCTCCACCTCTCCCCTGCCCTGCGGTCACTTCTGTCCAGGCCCTCTCCACCTCCCCCCTTGCCCTGCAGTCACCTCTGTCCAGACCCTCTCCACCTCCCCCCACCCTGTGGGTCACCTCTGCCCAGACCCTCTCCACCTCCCCCCTGCCCTGAGGTCACCTCTCTCCAACAACCTAACTGTATGCACTCATTGAGGCCACGCTCCCACCCCAGCTGCTCCAAGAGGCCCAGGCAGAGGTGGGGATGCCCGTGCTGATGCCCATGCTGTCCCACGTTGGCCTCTGACCTCTAGGAACGGACCGATCCCATCCAATGGCAGTCAGCACGTCGTACCTCTGCCCCTTTCTCAGAGCCCCTGGAATCTGTGGGTCTGGACGAACCAGTCAGAACCCCTTTCACACTGGAGGGTCAATGGAGGAGTCCCCGTGACGGCAAGAGGGTAGAGGGCGCCCAGGAAATGCCTCGTCCACCTCCAGGTTCGAGTTCCTGGAGACGCTGGAAGCGTGCCACACGCCCCTGAAGAGCGGAGCCCTGAGGACGAGCCTCCTGGCTCCGTCGGCCAGGACGGCCGAGACCGGGGCTTTCAGCTCCCCTCAGTGGGTGAGGCGGTAATTCTCATGCCGTAAAATAACACGCTCGTTACCCTGAGTGAACACCAAAACAGCATGCTGGGTGGCAAAAAAAAAAGGCGAGAAAGGAATCACACGGTGTGATCCCACTTATGCAAATTTGTGTATCACACAAACAACACCGTATCATCGAGGGTCGCCCCACGAGCAGCAGCGTGGGAGGGACTCACCGCTCCAGAAGGTGTTCCCACGAGGAGGCAGAGACCGGCCTCTGACGCGCGACTCCCTGCAGAGAAGCGGCAAACCAGCCACGCGAATGTGACCAAGCGTTCATACCCGCTCACAGGCGTGGCGGGCATGTGAGTTTCTTTCACATTATTTTCTCTAGTCTTCTGTATAACTGAAATATTTCATTAGCCTTTTTAAGTAAATATAAGATTAGGAGCGCCTGGTGGCTCAGTCGGTGGAGCATCTGACTTCAGCTCAGATCATGATCTCACAGTTCACGAGTTCAAATGCCCCCCGGGCTGTGTGCCGACAGCTCAGAGCCTGGAGCCTGCTTCGGGTTCTGTGTCTCCCTCTCTCTGCCCCTCCCCTGCTCATGCTCTATCTCTGTCATTCTCAAAAATGAAAACTTTTAAACATTAAAAAAGTATATTGAAAAATAAAAGAAGGAAAAAAATGTAAGATTATTAGTGATAAATTCACACTATGGTGTAAATGACTGGCATCTTTTCCTTTCTACTAGAAGCATTTTGGTTGCAGGGAGAGAGAACACATGAAGCATCCAGAACCCCTGGAAGCATCGGGATCTGTGCTCACCCCCTTCCCCAGGACTCCCCCCCTCCCCAGGGCTCACTTCCCCCTCCCCAGGGCTCACCCCTCTCCCCAGGGCTCCCCCGCTTCCCCAGGGCTCACTTCCCCCTCCCCAAGGCTCACTTCCCCCTCCCCAGGGCTCACATCCCCTCCCCAGGGCTCACACCCCCTCCCCAGGGCTCACCCTTCTCCCCAAGCCCCACTTCCCCCTCTCCAAGGCTCACCACCCCCTCCCCAGGGCTCCTCCCCCCTCCCCAGGGCTCACCCCCCTCCCCAGGGCTCACTTCCCCCTCCCCAGGGCTCACTTCCCCCTCCCCAGGGCTCACCACCCCCAGGACTCACTGTAGTATTTCACAGACATGCCAGACTCCCCTCAACCAAGCTGACATCAGCGGGCGCGTGGGCCCCACCCCACCTCTGAGGGCACCCCGCTGCAGTGGGGAGACACGAGTGGCCCGGGGCTGCTATGTGGATGGCAGGGGTCCTCTGGGGTCCGAAGGGAGAAAGCCTTCACTGCAACGGCCACTTACTAAAGACCCGCAGGCTCCCGGCTCCACGCAGGGGGAACCAGACCAGGTCCGGCCCCCGGGGAGCTTCGAGGCCACAGACAAGGGGGCCACCGCGACAGGCCCTGCGCAGGCAGACCAGTGAGCGGAGCCGGGGTGAACTCTGAGAGGCAGCCTGCGTGGGAAGCAGCTGGCCCCTCAAAGAGCCTGAGGAACCGTCCTGGGGGCGGGAGGCCCCGGCAGGAGCAAACACACGAAGACCAGTGGGGCCCACGTGAAGGACAGCAGCAAGGGGACAGAGAGGTGGCGGGCAGGATCAAGGGCGGCCTCGGGGGCTCGGACGTCAGGGCCACAGGGTCAGGGCGCTGGCCGCGAAGTCTCGTTGGGTCCATGCGGAGGGGAGGGTTGGCGCGGCCCCTTGGGCGGCCTGTGGAGGTGGCCTGCAGGGACGGGACAGACGCGGGGAGGTGCCGCGTGTGCGGGAGAGGGGTGGCCCCGGCCTGGGGGGGTGGGGGGGGAGGCGGAGGAGACAGGCAGGAGCCGTGTCTGGACGGTGCAGGCGGGGACGCGTGGGGGTCGGCCAAGAAGACCCCGGGTGTCCGGCCGGAGCAGCTGGACAAGTGGGGCAGGTCGCAGGAGGAAGAGAGCCCCGACACAGCCCAAACAAAGCAAGGTCGGCTGAGGCACGGAGCCCGGGCGAGGGAACGGGGAAGGCGGTGGCAAGAGGAGGCGGGCTTGTGTGCGTGGACATGCTTGTGGACACGCTCGCCTTACCTGCTGTGCACAGTGACTACGACCAGGCTCGGGCTGCAGGAGGCTGCCCGGGGTCTGAGCCTGCAGAGGGCGCACGCGCCCTGCCCGGAGGGCAACTCAGGCCCCGGAGGGGAGCGCTGTCTGGTGGAGAGCGGGGGACAGGGGGCCCGCCCTCACCCCAGAGGGGCCCGTGCAAAGCTGGGCCAGAGACCGCCGTGGCCCCCGGGGGTCTCCGAGGTCAGAGGTCAGGTCCTGCCCTTTGCCGGGTGCTCCCCCCGCAGAGCCGGGACGCAGCCAGGGGGCCCCTAACTCCCAGCAGGCCCGGGACACACCCAAAGTCACACCTCCGCGAGGGATTCCTGTCGGAGGCCTCCCTGATGAGCTCGGCCAATTTCCCCTGGTCTCCAGGCGCGTGAGCAGGGGTGTGTGACTGCTGCCGGGAGCGGCACAGAGGGTTGAGGGCACAGGGTCACGGTGAGCTCACAGCGCGGCCAAGACGCCTTCCCCTCCCTCGTTCACACGCTCGGATTCCTCCATTAACCTGCCGGGAAGCGAGCCCCTCCCAGACCCCAGCGCACCCGGGGTCAGCGCGGGAGGTCCCCAGGTGGGGCAGCTGCGCAGAACGGGAGCCTCTCTAGCAAACAGCCCCACCAGCAATGAGTCACCTTCCTGTGTATCCTGAGGAAGCAGGACAAATTGGGGGGCAGGTGTGCGGCATGGGATGGGGATGGAGCAGGGACGGGGCTGGGGGTGGAGGGGGGACCAGAGAGCCTGAGGGTTACCAGTGTGGGGGGGAGAGGACCAGAAGGAGTGGCGGGGGGACCGGAGCGGGGGACCAGAGAGGTGTAGGGGGGAACCCGGGCCGGGGTGGTGGGGGGACCGAGGTAGGCTGATTGCAGCCTCCGGGGTCCCCGTGACCCCACCAGGAATTCCTGGATCGCTCCTGACTCCCGGGCTCGCTCCTCAGCCACGGTCCCCGGACAGAGCTTCTCGGGGGGCCACCGTGTGGGCGTGTCCACAGCACCTGGGAGGCACGGGGACCCCCCATGCTCGTAGCTGTGTTCACTGCACACATTCTGTGCCCCAGGCCTTGTGCCGGGGGTGCAGAGGGGGCTTCACCGCGCGGCCTCGCCCCGGAGGCTGCAGTCTGGGGGGAACAAAGGACACGAATCAGCCACCCAAACAGTGACGCCCTCCCCTGATGTGGGCCCCAAGGGCGGGCTTCCTGGGGTGAATGACGATGAGAAGGATCCCGTGCGGTCAGCTCCCCCCCGGGGACGGGTGCGGGGCAGAGAGGCCGCGAGTGCCCCCAGCCCTGCATCACCCCTCCTCAGGCCCCCCACTCCAGGCTCTGCAGAGACGGGGTCCTCACCCTCCCAGCCTCACACCCTCCGCAGAAGGAGTTTCCCTGACACCGTGATCGACCAGGCCGACCCACCCCCTGCTCCCCCCAACCTGGGTCAAGCCCTGTCGCTGGCTGGGGGGTGTCCCCTGGGTCTGCAGCACCCCACTCGCCCTGGGGACCTAGCACAGAACACCCCCAATGTGGGTGTGAAAAGCCCACAGGGCCCGTGAGACTCAAAAGAGGCAGGAAGAGTGGGGGGCGCCCCCACACCCCCACCTGCACCCTCAGGCCAGAGTCCAAGACCCCCCAGGTTTGCTGCCCTGTCCTTCCCCAAACGGTTAGTCCATAATCGGCATCATTTCAAAGTCCAAGGCCACGTTTCAATTCTGCCCAAGTTATCATTTAGCCTTTTCCTGTTAAACATCTTACACTCCCCACCCCGAACTTGGGATTCGCAGAATCACTTGGTGGGAGGTTTGGGCAAAGCAGCCGAGCAGGGCCGGCGAAGAGCACTCCTGCCACCTGCTGGCCGTGCGGGAGCCGCTGCCGGGCCAGGGGCTCAGCGGACCCTGCAGACCTGGGGGAGGTGGGGGCGTCCCCGGGGCGGCGGGGGGGGGGGGGGGGGGGGGGGGGGGGGGGGGGCCGGCAGGCTCGAAGAACCCACACCCAGCTTCTCAGACGCCGCAGTAAACGCCCACTGCTCGCGACACTCCCCAGGGACCTGGGGGACCCCAGCCGGCCGCCCACCCCACCCTGGGCCTCTTCCCACGACGCCTGAGCCTGGGGGGCCCCGAGCCAATCGGGGAGAACAGGCCCTCGGGACAGGGTGTGCGAGACAAAGCCCCGGGGAGCCTGGGGGGCGTCGGGCAAAGGGGCCGGAAGGAGAGGGTCTTGGAGCCTCTGTCCCCGAAGCCGGCCCTGAATGCCTACGGGGGGGAGGGGGGGGCAGTCTGTGGGCCCCCGAGAGGCCGGGCCGACCCCTGAGGGCCCAACGCGTGAGGAAGGGATCACGTGATCCCCGCTCAGAGCCACCACGTGAGCGACGCAGGGGGGCCCCCAGCGGTGGGGGGTCTGCCCAGAGCCCAGCCCAGGCACCCGCTCCGGGCCAGAGAGCTGCCCCCCAGCCCCGGAAATCCCAGTCCCTCCCCACAGAACTCACCCTGACTGTCTTCTCTTCTCTGGTTCGTGTTTAGATCAGCTGCTTCACATAAATGCAAGATTCTGAACATCTTTGATATATTTTCGTACTTTTAAGCAAAAAGTATTTTTATTAACAAAATTCACTGCATGTCCACATAGCAATTAAGGAGCTTCTTTAAATCGACTTTAAACAGACCTGAGCAACTTCACAACCTTTCCCACAAAGCACACATCTGACGATAAGCAGCCCGACCGCGTTTGTGACAGTGACATTTTCAGGGCTCGGGGAGGCCCGCGCAGGGAGGCCCTGTCCTGTCCACACAGCACCCAGTGGGCAAATAACACGCCCGCAGGGGCAGAAAGCGACGCAACACCAGTGACCTTGGAGAGCCTGTCCTCGCGGAGTCCGGGGCTGCCCTGGCGCCCTGGCTGCAGCTGGGGCCGCAGGGCCTGCCTGGGGGAGGACATCTGGGAGTGGACAGTTGTCTCGGGGTGGTGGCTTCTGAAGGCCACAAAGACCACACACGGAGCAGGAGCCGGTTGTCCCCGAGGGAGGGAGCCCCTGATGCTCCCCAGCTGGCTGCAAGCTTTCCAGAGAGCCAGAGGCTCCCCTCCGTGTCGGAGGGCACCGCCCCCCACAGTGCCCCGATGTCCCTCACGGCGCCCTGAGGGATCCGAGGAGGCCCCCGCCCCCACAAGCCCCTGCCGACCGGCGAGCACACACTCGGTGCCTTCTGCCTCCCTGCAGCCCCCGCACTCCAACAGGATGCCTTGGAAAGTGATAGTGTGTTTGAAGGTGGCGACGTACGTCCCCACAGACGAGGGGAGCTGGAACCTCCCTATTCACCTGTGATCACGGCGCGGGGACTGAGAGACGGAAACAACTATTTGTCTACAAAGCTGGAAGTGGACCGCTCATGAGGAGGCGGACACACCGTGTTTAAAATCTCTTCAAAGTGTTTTCTCGGAGACAGCAGTGGCCGGGCTGTAGGGTGGGTGTCCCCGTAGCCCCAGGGCCGCCTGCTAAGTCTGCACCTGCTGAGCGTTGAGGCCTGACAGGTGTGAACTGGCAGAGGAGCAAATTTCACCGCCTCCTCAGAGATCGAGACGAGCAAATTAAGTGAAGATCTGGGAGGAGCCGAGAGCTGGGGTCTTAGTAGACTTTCTAAGCCGTGAACGTTGCGCATTTTGGCATTTGGCCCGACCTGACAGGCAGCATTTGTTTCCGAAGGGTGATGTTGATGTCAGGTGGTGACCAGAGCTGCAGGAGGAAAGGGTCCAAATGCCGATGCCCCCGGGAGCCAAGCCGGATGTGGCCCCATCTCACACTCCAGGCAGCGTGTGCCCCACGTGTGCTGGGGACAAGCAAACAGACCCTGTGGCCGACTTGGCAGGACTCCCGGAGGAACGGACAGGATTCAAACACCCTCAGCTTGCTCCAAAGCTCACCTGGGTGCGTTTCCCACTGAGAACAAGAATCAAGACCAAAGCCTCAGATGAAACTACAGCCTCTGAGCCTGAAAGGGCTCCTGCTGGGGTGAGGAGGGGTGGGGAGGGGTGGGGAGGGGTTGGGGAGGGGTGAGGAGGGGTGGGGAGGGGTGGGGAGGGGTTGGGGAGGGGTGAGGAGGGGTGGGGAGGGGTGGGGAGGGGTGGGGAGGGGTGAGGAGGGGTGAAGAGGGGTGGGGAGGGGTGAGGAGGGGTGAGGAGGGGTGGGGAGGGGTGGGGAGGGGTGAGGAGGGGTGGGGAGGGGTGGGGAGGGGTGAGGAGGGGTGGGGAGGGGTGGGGAGGGGTGGGGAGGGGTGAGGAGGGGTGGGGAGGGGTGAGGAGGGGTGGGGAGGGGTGAGGAGGGGTGAGGAAGGGTAAGGAGGGGTGGGGAGGGGTGGGGAGGGGTGGGGAGGGGTTGGGGAGGGGTTGGGGAGGGGTGGGAAGGGATGGGGAGGGGTTGGGGAGGGGTGAGGAGGGGTGGGGAGGGGTGGGGAGGGGTGGGGAGGGGTGGGGAGGGGTGAGGAGGGGTGGGGAGGGGTGGGGAGGGGTGGGGAGGGGTGAGGAGGGGTGGGGAGGGGTGAGGAGGGGTGGGGAGGGGTGAGGAGGGGTGAGGAAGGGTAAGGAGGGGTGGGGAGGGGTGGGGAGGGGTGGGGAGGGGTGGGGAGGGGTGAAGAGGGGTGGGGAGGGGTGGGGAGGGGTGGGGAGGGGTGGGGAGGGGTGGGGGAGGGGTGAGGAGGGGTGGGGAGGGGTGGGGAGGGGTGGGGAGGGGTGGGGAGGGGTGGGGAGGGGTGAGGAGGGGTGGGGAGGGGTTGGGGAGGGGTGGGGAGGGGTGGGGAGGGGTGGGGAGGGGTGAGGAGGGGTGGGGAGGGGTGGGGAGGGGTGAGGAGGGGTGGGGAGGGGTGAGGAGGGGTGAGGAGGGGTGGGGAGGGGTGAGGAGGGGTGGGGAGGGGTGAGGAGGGGTGAGGAAGGGTAAGGAGGGGTGGGGAGGGGTGGGGAGGGGTGGGGAGGGGTTGGGGAGGGGTTGGGGAGGGGTAGGGAGGGATGGGGAGGGGGTGAATATGGGGTGGGGGTGGGTGGGGAGGGGTGTGGGGGGTGGGGAGGGGTTGGGAGGTGTGGGGAGGGATGAGGAGGGGTGGGAGGGGTGAGGAGGGTTGGGGAGGGGTGGGGAAGGGTGAGGAGGGGTGGAGATGGGTGGGGAGGGGTGAGGAGGGGTGGGGCGGGGTGGCGGTGGGTGGAGAGGGGTGGGGCGGGGTGGTAATGGGGTGAAGCCGGTGTGGGGAGGGGTGGGGAGGGGTGTGGGGGTGGGGAGGGGTGGTAATTGGGTGAAGCCGGTATGGGGAGGGGTGGGGAGGGGTGAAGAGGGGAGTGGAGGGGTGAGGAGGGGTGGGAAGGGATGGGGAGGTGGTGAATATGGGTGGGGTGGGTGGGGAAGGGTGGGGAGGGGGTTAATATGGGGTGGGGGTGGGTGGGGAGGGGTGAGGAGGGATGGGGAGGGGTGGGGAGGGGTGAGGAGGGTTGGGGAGGGGTGGGTGTGGGTGGGAGGGGTGGGGCGGGGTGGGGATGGGGTGAATATGGGTGGGGGTGTGTTGGGAGGGGTGAGGAGGGGTGAGGAGGTGTGGAGACTGGTGGGGAGGGGTTAGGAGGGATGGGGAGGGGTGGGGTGGGTGGGGAGGAGCCCCCACCTGAGCCCAGGAGGGCAAGCACTGAACTGTGTGGGTGGGCTCGGAGGCGGCTGGGCCCAGAAGGAGGTTCGAACCGCCAGCTGTCTGGACTCTGGGGGGCAGACGGCTGGATACTCAGAAGACGAGCAGGATGGACAGGGATGTAACTGGACACAACTGAGAGCCGGCAGCCAGCAAGCCTGGTGGCCCAACAGGAGGAGACCAAGTTCGGTGCCGTGGGACCTTCCAGTGTCGGGGTGCGGGTCAGGGAACGGACCGTCTCGGGGTCCCTGGCTCCCCCAAGAAAGGTCGTCTTTCTGGTTATTGGGCTCTGTGTGTTGGCGTCCATGCCTCAGGAGGGCAGCCACGGTCGCCGGACACTGAGACCCAGGTCGGAGCCGCGGCAGCCGCAAAATGAGCAGACAGCCTCGTGGCCACGTTGTGTGTCCTAGAGACGAATTCTTTAGGTCTCATATGTCTACAAAGTCTTTACTTCGCCTGCAATTTCGAGAAATATTTTGACAGGATAGAGTCCTAGGTTGGCAGCATTTGTCTTGCCGCATTTTAATAACGTGGCGCCGCTGTCTTCTGGCTTGCGTTGTTTCTGAAGACAAATCGCCTGTCGTTTTTACCTGCGATCCCTCTACCGCCTCTGGGATTTTCTCTTTAGCATTTGTTTTAAGCAGTGCACCTTGACATGATTTTCTTCATGTGCTTGGAGTTTATTGAGATTTTTAAATGTGTGGTTTTGTAGTTTTCATCAAATTGGGGAAATTTTCCACCATTATTTCTCTAAAAAATTGAAAATACCAAGTGCTGGCAAGGAAGCGAAGCTGCTAGAAGTCTCTTCCATCCTTGGCAGGAACGTAAAATGAGGCAGCCAGTTTGGAAAACAGATTGGCGGTTTTTCCTGAAGTTCAACATACACTTGCCATATCAGCCAACAGTTCCTGGGTGTTGACCCAAGAGAAATGAACACACGCACCCTGCACGTGATCTGTACATGCACATGGCAAGTGCTGGAAACAACCCAAAGCTAATGAGAAAATAACCCCAGGTGTCCATACGGTGGAATCCAGCAGAATGAACTTCCGAGGCAAACAGGAACGTGGATGCGTCTCCGAGGCGTCGTGCTGAAAGAGAGAAGCCAGACTTAAAAGGCAACGCGCTGTATAAATCCCTTTATGCTGCGTTCTGACACCGGTCAATAAACGCCTAAATTTTGCCCCTCACCCAGATTTGGCTCCTCCTTCCAAAAACTCTTTGCCTGGACTGCCCTGCAGAACTGACCTCATTCCTCTGGGGTGGCGTCACCCCTCCTTCAGCACACATTTGCTGCACAGAGTCCCCCGCCAGGCTCAGGGACGGCGAGCCCACCATCAAAGAGCTCACAGCCTAGAGCAGCAGCGGACATACGGATGACAAGTCGCCGTGGACCCCAGATGAGAGGCCCCTCACTCGAGGGAGAGGGAGAGGGTGTCCAGAGCCTTCCTGGAGGTGGTGACTCTGCACTGAGCCTTCAAACACAAGTGGGAAAGCGTCTAGTCTCTCAGCATCAGGGATGACGCTCCCTGTGGGTTTTTTGTCCGAGTTGGGGAGGATCGCTCCTATTCCTGTTTTGCTGAGAGCTGTTGTCATAAGTGGGTGTTGGATTCTGTCAAATATTTTTTCTGCATCTACAAGTATGATCGTGTGGTCTTTCTTCTCCAGCCTGACGATGTGATGCCGTACATTTATTATCGAATGTTGATCTAGCCTCGCATGCCTATGAGTTGGGTTTGGTTTGCTCATATTTTGTTAATCATTTTGCATCTATGTTGGTAAGAAATATCGGTCTGAGTTTTCTTTTCCTGTAATGACTTTGTCTTGGTAGTAGGGTAATGTGACCTCATAGAATGTGTTATAAAGTGTTCTCTCTGCTTCTATTTTCTGGAACAGATTGTAGAAAACTGATAAAAGTTTCTTCCTTAAATGTTTGCTAGAATCTACCAGTGAAGTCATCTGGAGCTGGTGCTCTCTGTTTTGGAAACTTATAGGTTATTGATTTAATTTCTTTAATAGATATAAGCCTATTCAGATCGTCTACCTCTCCTGTGTGCCTTTTTGTAGATCCCATCCTTCAAGGGATTAGTTTATTTCATCAAAGTTCTCGAACTTGTGGCATAGAGTTCTTCATTAACATTTCTTTATTATCCTTTTAATGTCTATGGGATCTGTAGTGATGTACCATCTTTCTGATATTAGTAACTTGTGTAATCTCTCTCTCTTTTTCTTAGTTGGCCTGCCTAAAGGCTTATCAATTCTATTAATCTTTTCCAAGAACCAACTTTGAGTTTCACTAATCTTCTCTTTATTTTTCTATTTCTAATTTAATTAACTTCTCTGTTTTTTGTGTTTTTTTGTTTTTTTTTTAAGATTTTATTTTTAAGTAGTCTCTACACCCAACACAGGGTTCAAACTCACAACCCTGAGATCAAGAGTCACATGCTCCACCGACTGAGCCAGCCAGGAGCCCCTCTGCTCTGTTTTTTGTTGTTTGTTTTCTTCTACTTACTTTGGATTTAATTTGCTCTCCTGTTTTCTTCTACTTATTTTGGATTTAATTTGCTCTCCTTTTTCTAGGTTCCTGAGGTGAAAGCTTAATTATTGATTTTAGATCTTCTTTCTTATCTAACATGTGCTTTCTTCTATAAAAGTCCCTCTAAATACTGCTTTTGCTGTATCCTACCAATTCTGATAACTTGTATTTCCATTGTCATTTAAATTTTTAAATTTCTCTTGAGACTTTTCCTTGACCTATGTGTTGTTTATTCCCCAACTATTTGGGGACTTTCCAGCTATCTTTCTGTTACTGATTTCTAGTTTAATTTCATCGTGGTCTAAGAACAAGCTTTGTGTGATTTCTAGGCTTTTGTTAAGGTGTTAAGGATGTTGGTCAATCTTGGTGAATGTTCCATGTGACCTTGAGACAAATGTGTGTTCTGCTGTTGTTGGATGAAGTTGTCTACAGATGTCAACTATATCCAGTTGATTGATGGTGTTGTTGAGTTCCACCCTACCCTTACAACTTTCTGCTCGCTGGTTCCGTCCACTTCTGGTAGAGGCTGTGGCCATCTCCAACTCTAACAGCAGACTGGTCCATTTCTCCTTGCAGTGTTGTCAGGGTTTGCTTTATATATTTTGACCCTCTGTTGTTAGGCGCATACATGTCTACATTTGCTGACAGGTAGGGCAGTCAAGGAGGGGAAGGCATTATAGGGAGAGACACCAGGCCCAGAAAGTGAGGCAGGGCAGGGAGAAGGAGCTGGGCAGGGAGCGAGGTGCGGTTCAGGCCAGTTTGGCAAACCTAGCAAGGGGTGCCATGGCCTTTCCATCCCCAGGAGGCATATGGAGCTGTGCAGGGGGCTCAAACCACTGGGTGGTAAGCCTCGCCTGAAGGAGCCTGGCAGACAAGCACCAGATCCTCACATCCTGGTGTCTATGCCTTTGTGTGACTCCCTCCCCTTGAGTGTGGGTGGGACCCGTGACTTGCTTCTAACCAAGAAAATATGGTAAGAGTGATGGGGGTACACGGATTTGTGCGCGTGGTCACATTATGTTGGACTGCAACCCCATCTTCCTGGGTTGCTCTCTCCTCGGCTGAGGGAGGCAGCCTCACTGGGAGCACCACATGCTGGGACCAAGGAGCAGTCTCTGGCCAACAGCTGGCAAGAAACCACAGCCACCGTCCTACAACAGAGAGGAACTGAACGGGGCCAGCATCTTGAGTGAGCACGGAGCCCGTCCTCCCCAGCCAAGCTCCCAACAAGATGGCAGCCGCGCGAGTCCTGTGCGGGGGACCCAGCCTGTGTGCCCGGCCGCCCGCCCGCAGACACCCCGAGACGGTAAGCGAGCGTTGCCCGAGCTGCTGCCTCTGTGGCTGTTTGGTTTCATAGCAAAGGACAGTGAGCACCACCACTCATGCAGCTGGTGTCTAGGTCCAGGGCTCCGATGGCCTTTGAGAAACCTCAGTGGAGTCGAGGACAGCCTGGCCAATGCCACGGGGCACCTCGACGCTACTCGACACTCACAGCACCAAGAGCCATCGCGGACTGCGGCTGGGCTGGCTTCTGAGACCTTACGGGAAGGAAGTGGGAGAGAGAACGGGTCCGGGCCATCCCCGTGAGTGGAATGACGCACGTGGGGTCAGCAGGGTTGGTGAGGGTCCCACGAGGCCGCGGCGCCTGGCCCCCCATCCCCAGCCACCCGCGGCCCCACCTCCCAGCTCCCAGAACCGCGTCCTGGGACAGTCACTGTAAGCCTGACAGCAAACGCCACCCCCGACATGACTTAACGAAGGCATAGCGACCGTGAGATGGAGAAGTGCGCCGTGTGGGGGTGCCGGGCTCTGGCGGCCGAGGCGTCCGCGTCGCTCCACGTTCGCCACACGAAGGCGTCACGATGCACATCGTTTGGGGAATTACGATCGCTTTCAAACGCCTTCAAGCGTATTCTCCACCCACGTCTCTGCGTTGGCTCTGGCCCCACTGCTGACCAGCTCCAGTTAAACCTGCCTTTCCGGTGCGCCCCAGTTTCTCACACTGCCTGGAGTCGAGAAGGGGGGCCCCACCGGGCCTGCCCTTGCACCAGCCGGGCGCACACCTGTCTCCAGGCTGGGGGAGCCATGCGTGTGCGCAGGAGAGTGGGGGAGGGCCCATCACCGCCTCTAACCCCGCCCCCTGCTCTGCCTCCCGGCCCGTCCCTCTCCAAGTCAACCCGAGGACCCCCTGCCCCGCCGCCCGCCAGCAGCACGTGGCCCCCAGGCGGCAGGGCGGCTCGCAGAACCTCGCCGTCCTCCGCGAGCCCCACCCTTCCACACACCCGTCACACACCCGCGGCCCGGCAGCCCCCGGGCGCCCCCGAGCCCCTGCCCTCCGGAGCCATCTCTTCGTGGCCACGAGGCCCCCACGGAACTCAGATGGTGTCACCCTGCTCGGGCCCCGGCAGGTGACTTCCCGGCCTCACCCCGCCAGCCCCTCTCCCTCTCCGCCTGCCCCACGGCCCCCTCGCCGAGTGCTCCGAACACAGTCCCCCCTGGGGTCTCTGCACCTGCCTGCCTTCTCCCCAAGACTGGCCACGTGACCAGGTGCAAAATGAAAAGGTCCCTGGCTCAAAAGTTATTAAGAATTTCCAGATGCCTACCCTCATAGCCCCACCTGGCTGGTTCCTCCCGCCCTCATGTGGTTCCTCTGCCGCGTTGTCCGAGCCCCTCTGCCTCGGGACCCCGTGGTGGCAGGACGGTGTCCACTGCTGGGGCGGCCTGGTGCCCCACCCGCCTGTCTGGGGGCCTGACGGCCTTCTCCGAGGGGCTCCTGCCACCCAGCCTCCCTCTGTCCTCCTCAGGCCGGTCCACTTGCCTCAGGCCGTCCGCCCAGGAGCAGCCCTGGCCTGCACGTGCTGTAAGACGCCTCCTCCAGGCAGCCTGCCCTGCACGCTGGCAATTCCTTCGTTGCTCAGCTCTTCTCTGGGAGGGGACAGAGGACGCTCACCCTTTGTCCCCATCTACTGTCCTGACGCAGAGCCTGGCACACAGGAGGTCACAGGAAACACCTGTGGACCCGCACGGATGCGTGAAAGGAGTGAGCGAGGGAGTCTCGGGATATAGGAGACTTGAGAAGGAGCCAGAGGTGGAGGTCAAAGGGAGAAGACAGAGACAGAGCCACCCGGGCGGGAGCCAGGCCAGGGGCCAGACTATGCAGGATGTGGGCCTTACACAAAGCCCAGGACAGGCAGGCGTGGAGGGTGGGCAGGGTCGGGAGGGAGCTGGGGCCGGTGGCCGGCAGGGACAGTGTCGCTTAGCCCCCCCAGGAGAAGGAGAGACAAAACCTGGGACCTGGCCGGCAGGTCTGGGGAACAGTGACTGGTGTCCCTGGTGCCCCCAAGCCAGACGTGGGCTCCCTCCCGGGTGACCAGTGTTCCCCCCCCCCACCAGCCCTCGTCCCGCCCGTCCACACGGCTCCGCTGCGGCCAGTCCCGGCCCGTCTTCCCCTGCCGGCCCCTCCCGACCGTGAGCTCGCTTGTCGCACACACGAGGTGAGGTCCCCGACAGGGGAGGCCCGCTCAGGACGAGGGCACACTGACCAACCCTCGGGGGGCACGACCTACGGGCGTTGGCCACCGAGAGGTCAAGACGTGGGGGGACGTGGCAGCGCAAGACCGGCCAAAGCGATAGGACAAGAAAAACACTAAAAGAAGTACAGATTTGGAGGAAAAGACGGACCCGTCATTACACACAGGACGTGGCGGGTTTACACGGAAAACCAACGGGACCAATTAACTGTCAGAACAAAGAGCTTGGGGGCTTCTAAACCCAACACCGACCTAAGCAACGAACCCGTGCTTCTCTACGTCTGGAAAATGTCACTGAGAGGATGTGGGCAGCGACCCACACGGGCCCGAGGGCTCTCGGGGGCCGCGCTGAGCTCGGCTTAGAAGGCAGGGGTCAGCACGCGCACGGCCGTGGGAGCCCTCGGGCTCGGGCTCGGGCTCGGGCTCGGGCTCGGCCCCCGCGGGGCCGGGCCTGGAGGCTCGCTTCCTACAAAGAGAATACGGCCAGGTGACGTGATGTCACTCCCACAGAGAGCTCACTGGACACCGAGGTCCCCCCACACCCCTGAGCACGTAACCTCACCCGCCGGCCCCCCGTTTCTCATCTGGAACACGGGGGTGAGAACACCAGGGCCGCAACGGTTAAGGCCTTAGAGGAAATGAGGTGACCCGTGTGGCGGGCTCCCGCCCTGGCCACCGCCCCCAGCCCCTCCCCCACAGCTCAGGCCAGCCTCGGCCTCGGCCGAAAGCAGGCGGAGGCGGGCGGCCTCTGGCAGCGGGCTCAGGCAGTGAGGGGCTGAGTCCCCATCGCCGGCGCCCGCCACCGTTCCGGCTCGTACCCCAGCCCACTGAGCCCCAGGGCCCCCAGACGGCCCAGCCCGCTGCCAGGGCCCGCAGGCGCCCTGCCCAGCGGCCTCGCCGGGCGGGCAGGCCGTGGCGGGGCTGGTCAGCGGTCTGTCGATGGCCTCCTGCCCGCTTCCCAAGCCCGGCTCCCCTCTGCGGCTCCCAACCTGCACCGCCCCGATGCCCCGGAGCAGGGGGGGTGGGCAGTGGGGCCAGGCGGGAGGGGGTGTCCAGGGCAAAGACGCTGAAGGGACCACCCTTGGAGGCAGCGGGAAGCCTGTGGGCAGCCGGGGGCCCTGGCTTGCGTCTGAGCGGGGCACGGGGTGTGCGGCCGTGTGGGGGCAGGGGCCAGGGGTGGGACCGCGACGGGGGGCAGTAGATGTGCCCAAAGGGCCGAGTGGGAGCATCTTCAGAAGCAGAGTCCGTAGGTCCTGGGGACGGTACAGCCCAGGGGGCTGAGGGGCCCCAGGAGGCCAAGGTTGAGCATTTTCTTGGATGTTTGGGGCCATGTTAGATACTTTTCTGTGGAATGAGTCCATAGTTGCCCCTTTTTTTCTATCCTTTGAACACGATTTGTAAACTTCTATACGTTAAGGAAAGCCCTTTTCCAGTGGTTTGAATTGCAAACACTCTTTCTAATTGTCTTTTGACATTGTAAAAGATTTTTGGAGGGCCATGCATGCACGAATTTTTTGATTTTACCTCGCTAAATATATTACTATTTTCTTTTATAGTTTCTGGAGGTGCGGTCATATTTTAGAAGATCGCACCCCTCCACGGTTATAGACACTTCATGATTTTCTTCTGGAATTTTAATGATTTCATTTTGACCCATCTGAAGTTTACCTGCTGTAAAGAAAAATAATCGCGGCCTTAAAGGGGTATACATGTACGTTTCTATCACAAAAAGAAAAAAAAAGTCTCAGGACCGGTAGCAAAGCTCTGCGTGCCTCCCGAAGACCCAGGCTCTGCCATTCTCCATGGCCCAAAACAGCGGCCCCAGCGCCTTCCACCACGTCCACATTCCAGCCAGTAGAAAAGAAAAACCAGTAGGGAGGAGTACTCCTCCTCCTGCAGAGGGCATTTCTCTGAGGTGACGGGGACGCTTCCTCGGCCTCACCTGCTACAAGGGAGCCTAGGGGGATCTAGGCATTATTCCAAAAGGCTTCACTAGAGAATGAGGGGGGCGGGGCGGGGCGGGGAGGATCAGTTGGGATCTGGGCCACAAGCATTGCTATGGTGTTGTGGGAAGGAGAGCCTGCTCCCACCGAGGGGGAGACCCCAGAAAGGACGGAGCGGGGGGTGGGGGGCTCCCAGAGAGGGCACGACCAGGGGGAGAGGAGACACAGGGATCCCCGTCTGCCACGGGGAGCTGGGGAAGGGGCCTGACCAGGGCAGAGGGGACGCGGGAGCCCTAAGCCACACGGTGAGCATCGCACACACCACCGCGACACGAGGGGCTGGGCCGTGGTTCTGCTCCTTCGCGCTCGGAGCAGAGCCTCACCACCCGGCGAGGAGAAGCTGAGTGGGTCCGGGCGTGACTCCAGATGCCCCCGTGTCCAGCCAGTGTCCGCTGAGACCGCAGGACCCTGCACCGGGTTAACGGGAGAGCAGGCCAGCAGGGCTCCCAGGGGAGGTTGGTGCCTGCATTTACCCACCCCGGGCTGCCCAGGCCCCCGCCTTCCGGGGCTCCCAACGCGTCCGCTGGGCCCTTGCACACCAGCACACCAAGTCGCCCCGGGGGACTCCCCTGCCCGCTCGCCCAGAGGTCCTCCAGCTCTGGCCACGCCCCCAGCAGCAGCTCCCAGCAGCCCACCCCCAACCGCCCCTGCCCAGGCGGGGCCTGTCTCCACCGGCCAAGGGTGCAGGGCGGACCCGGGACCCTGGGGCCAGGGAGAGGGCCCGACAGGGACTTGAATGCCTGGACACCAACCCCCTTGGCCCTGAGCCAAAGGAGACCCCGACACGGGTGTCCTCGCCTTAATCACCCTGCAAGAGATACGAATCCAAGAAATGCCTCAAATCAGCTTGAAAAGTGGGTCAGAGATAACACACACACACACACACACACACACACACCCTTGTGGAAAAGAGCAAGAACCCGTGGAAAGTGCCACTGCCCCCCACCCCCGGGGACGCCTGCAGAGGGACCAAGGAGCCTGACACCCGCACACGGGTGAGCACGATCTCACTGCACCTGCTTTTGCGTCTGTATCATTTCCCTTTGGGATTCATGTCTGAAATAGTAACAAGGTAATGAGCAGCTGAAGAGCGGACGCCACGATCCCATTTTTATAAACTCCAGGAGGGGGAGAAGGAACAGACACATCGTACCTGTGTTGTAAAACAGCTCAAGAAAGGAAAAAAGAAAAAAAAGCCACAAGAGCCCAGGGCCCCTTGGTGCTTCACCGAAGCAGGCAGTGGGGTCCCAGAGGTCCCAAACGGTGCCCTCGGCCCTGGGCAGCTGGTCACCGCCAGCCCTACCCAGCCCCAGGTTTGGGCCAAGGCACAGCCACACCCCGCTAAGGGCCCTCCGGGAGGCTTCCAAGGAGACGCCGCAAAAGGTCAAAAGAGCCCAGGCAGGAGAGTGCTGCCTGCTGGGGGTCCCAGGTGTGGAGGGACCAACCACCCGAGTGACCTGGGACTGAGGAGGCTCCCAGGATGTGGTGCTGATGCCCAAGTCCTGGGCAAGCAGGGCAGATGGTCCCCCTTCCGGTGGGTGCAGAGCGGGCCGCTCCCAGGAGGTGGCCCGGCGGAGCCCCAAGGAGATGGCAGGTGCCAGCTCCAGCAGGGGGCAGGCAGGAGGAGCCTCCTCACCTCCCTCAGCCCCGTCCCTGACCCCTGCCCTGAGCGTGGCCCAGGGAAGGATCCCGGGGGCCAGGCTGGTTTCTAATGAAACCTTCAGAGCAGCACCCGGGGCGGGGGTGGGGGTGTCTGGGGCACGGCCTCACGGGGGAACCATCTGCCCTCCTCCCTGACACCCCTGCAGCCTGTCCCAGGTGACCGGCCAGGCGCCAGGAGGCAAGAGTCCCTCCAGGAGATGCCACTAAGAAAAAGCTCCCTCTGCTCAGACTCAGGGACCTCCAGCATGACTGGGACCGGGAACAGGACCGGAACCGGGACCGGGACCGGGACCAGGACCGGAACCCGGATCAGAACCAGGACCAAGATCAGGACTGGAACAAGGACCAGAACCGGGACCGGAACCAGGACCAGGATCGGGACCAGCGGGCCCGGGGGGGGGGGGGGGGTGGGGTGGGAGGAGGTAGTACAGAGCAGTCACTCCAGGCCACCAGCCACCATCACCAGTGGGAGTTCTGGGGCAAACCCCAGCTCCTAACTCGACGGCAGACCCGGCCCTTCCCCGACCGCAGCCTGGGCCTTGTCCACAGCGACACCCCCCCCCGCCCCCCGACAGGCTCTCCACAAGGGCCGGTGGTCCTGGGGGAGCCGCTGCTGGTAGAAAGCGTCTGTCAGACACAGGACAAGACTATCAAAGGAAGACATTTTATTTTTTCAAGTTTCTATGGAGATGTTACAAACAATGGAGACTGAAGGGGGGCGGGGCGGGGGGAAGACATTTAAAAATTTTAAACTACCAGTTTAAAATAAAAATATGATTAGATAAAATAATAAATAATGCCATCCATGACAATTTTAAGATGAAGGCATGTCACGTGCCTCAATGAGGTGGCCGGGGACAGGCTGCTGGGACCCTGACCCTCACCTGGCCTCCGGGCTGCAAGCCCGCCCCGGCATCCTAGCGATGGAGGAATGAAATGGCCACACCATCCAAATCTTGACTTTATTTTTTAATATAAAAACTGCATTTTTGGAAACCCACCCTACCTTTTCCCCTAACATAATGCTTTACCTCTTAAAAATAAAAATAAAGTACTAATTCTATATACATCACATGTACCATACAAAAATGTATCCAAAGTTTCTATTGCTACCAAAGTGTTCTAAATTAAAACAAGTTACAGAAAGCCCCTCATTGTAAACAAAAGATTACAAGTTACAAAATCAAAGAACACACAGCCAGAGTCATTTACACGACAACCAACACATCCTGCTCCCAAAGCAAGTCGAATCTGTATGTGCCTGTATAAAAATGCATATCAATATACTTTTGCAAATTTATTTTTCATTATAAAGCAAATGAATACACTTTCTACAATAAATAACCCGCTGGAGGCACACCCGTGGAACGCTGGGGCAGACGGGCGGAGGTGGCGGACGAGGACGGTGAGGACATGGGGGAGGGGCGGGGGGGGTGGTAAGCGCCTGCCCCAGCCCCCACAGGGGGGGCGGAGTGTTTTTGGTGATTTGCAAGTGATGTACACAGCATAAATCTATTCTCCACCTCTTTCCACAAAGTACCATTCAAAATAATGTCATTTTCTTTCTTAAAATACACATTTGTCATTGTAAATTTACATCCCGTCTTATTAAATAGTGGTACTCCGTGTAAAGAGTATGATTTACAAAATTATTAAACATTCAAAAGTCTTTAAAAAAAAGCTACAGATCAAAGAAAGTGACGCAGGTGCAGCCTCCGGCGTGACCCGTGCCGGGCACGGGAGGAGCTCAGCAGACGCGCCCGCGCCATTCACAGAGCGCCCAGACGGGGACGGTTTCACAGAGAACTTGGAAATAAAACCTGCCCTCCCCGGGGAGGGGGAATTAAAGAACCAGGCCTAGAGATCAGAATAAGTTAAGTCTGGAACAATATACACGCATATACAGCTTATCCACACTATGGACAAGGCCACGGGAAGGCGGGCAGGTCAGTCGATGTCGCTGAGGTCGCTGGTGGGCTCCCCGTGCACACGGCTCAGGTGGCTCATCGCGCGGTCGAAGGCGACCCTCACGGCCTTCCTGATGCTGGAGTTTCTCCCCTCCATCATTTTCAGTTTGTCTATGGTCTCATCCATGCCGAGGGGGACCATTTTGGACTTGGGGAGCCATTGCCTTTTGAAAAGAGAAAAGCCGGAGTGGCCGGAGCCGTCCGCACGGCTACCCGGACGCACTTGACACGATGCCCTGGCAGCTCCGAGCCCCCAGTGGGGAAGAGCAGCCGACGTCAGGCGCTCAGCGGCCAAGGGAGGGAAGAGAGGCTCGTGCCCCGGAACCCGCGCCCCCCCCCCCCCCCCAGGGCGCGGCCCCATCGGCCAGCCCTCACGGGCCAAGGACAGGGGCACGGCCCAACCTCCTGCCAACCCCGGGAGAGTCCGGGGGACTCGGGGAAGGCGTGAAAATCAAGTCGTCCCCATCAAGTCGTCCCCACCTCTCATCCACAACACTCCCCACAGGGCCACTGGATCCTGGAGGCTGGCGGGAGACAGGCGCCACCCAGCAGCCTTCCACGCCTTCCCTGAGTGGCCACCGAGGGTCACGCGCAGGAACGCTGACGCACGCACACGCTGCAGGTGCACGCACGGAGTGGGGGTGGGCAGGGGGCCCGGCCGCGGGGCAGCCGACGGGCCTCGGACCAGACAAGGCAGGCACAGGCCTCCACGGGGTCTGATCGGGAGCGCGGCACGGGGCAGAGAGACACGGGGCGCGGAGCGCGGTGGCCGCGCGTGGCCGCACACACCCGACCCAGCCGTACTCACCAGCGCCGGGGGTGCCCGGGGCGCTGGGAAGGCCCGCGCCCCGCCACCGGGCCCCCACGGCCACCCACACCGGGTAGCCCTGCTTCGGGCACCGCAGGGGCCGCGGTCCTGGGGGCAGAGAGCCTACGCCGGGGTCACCGGGGGCCCCTCATCAGCACAGCAAGCTTTCAGACCGAGAAACGGGGACACGGGCCACGCGCACCTCGTGAGCGCTCGGGGGGCAGCACCGGAACCCGGGACCGTCGGGGTCTGAACCAGGGAGGGCCTCCAGGCAGCGCGCTGGGGTCCGGAGCCCACACCCCACAGCAGCATGGGGACCCACACACACAAGAGGCGAAGAGACCGGGCCGGGCCGGCGGCAGAACCCCACGGGCCCGGCTATTCGCACGCGGCTCCGTGAGAGGCTCACAGGCGGAGGGGGACGGCCCCCCGTGGCCTCCGCACACCACACGCGCCCCACGGCCTGTGAGCCAGCTCGGCACCCGGGCACCCGCACTCACCAGCTTCTCTTGTTGTCAAAAAAGAGAACGAGGAACAGCCTCTCGTCAGCCTTGGTCTGCATGTGCTCGCCGACCTTCAGCACGTCCAGCGGTGGGGCCGGGATGGTGACCCCGTTGTGGTGGCCGGGCACGCGCGGCATCTTGGGGTCGATGATCTGCCGAGGGAGGACACGTGTGGGTCACGTTTGAGAGCCCCCCACCGTGCCCCCGGAGCTCTCTCCCCAGGCTCCGACTCGAGGTGGGTTCTGAAGCAGCTCTCCCAACACCAACGCCCTGTGCGGGCGGGCTCTCGGCGGGCGCTCACGGGACACCTGTCCCACGAGGGCAGCGGGACAGCCCCGGACCTGGGACAAAGGCCACACCGCTCGGTGCCCCGGCTCCCCAGAGGGCGGCCCCACGGACCCCCACACCCAAACCCCACGCCCTGCAACCCCGAGGCTCACCAGGGCCGGATACGAGGGGTAGCCGCTGCACTTGGCCCACACGACTTTCAGAGGCTCGAGAACAGAGGCCGCGGCGTCGGAGGAAATCCACATGCTCTTCTGACCGACCTCTGGGCAGAGAGAACGGGCGCCGTGAGGGACCTGCCGGCCCGACCGCGGCCCGGGGCTGCCTCCTGCAGTGAGAGCTCCCCCCACACTGACAAGCCAGCACCAGCCCGTCCTCGGTGCTCCTCTAGGTGCTGCAATTGGGGGAGCCACCCCGCCCCGCAAGGTCCCACATCCGGCTGCAATTGACAGGCGAGCCTCACGTCGGGTGCGGGTGGCCTGCACAGAGGAATGGAGCATTCCACACAAAAAATGACAAACCGCGGGATGAAACTCTCGCTGTCCCCCTGTGACCGCTGTCCCCGTCGGGGGCGGGGGAAGGGGCGTCTCGCACAGACACCCCGGGATGGAGGCCCAGGGAGTGGGGGAGCCGGAGCCCTCCCGGCAGAACGGCCCCCACACCACGGCCACCTCGCGGAGACGCGGACACGGAGGGCAGGCGGGCTCACCTGCGGCGATCCTGGCCGCCTTGGCGTAGTTCCCGTTCTCGATGCAGGAGATCAGCTCGCTGCGGTCCTCTAGCGTGTGTCTGCGCACCAGAGCGGGCTTGCCCCGGCCGCACTTGGGCACGCTGAAGCTTTGGGAACAAGAGTGGAGCAGGGTCACAAAGCTTTGCCCCTTCCCCTCCCTCCGGCGGCGGCCCCGGAGCCGGGCCCTGCAGAAGCCGGGCCGAGGGCCCCACGGCGACCCACACGGGGCCCCGGTTACAAAGAGGTGTCCACGGGGCGGACGGGCAGGGCCGCGCTCGCCACCCTTCTGGTAAGGGAAGACTTCGGGAGGGAAAGACAGAATAAACGTCACCACAGGCTGAAAATCGATTAATTTCCTCTGTGGTTGCACTTCCTATTTCTGGTGAAGAGGCACAGGGCAGTCCCCCAGGGACGGGGCGGGTGGGAGCGGGCCCCCCAAGCCGTGCCCACCTGGAGTCACAGAGAGGGCTGCTGCTGGACGAGATGCTGGACTCCGAGGCGCAGCGTCGTCGGGGCGCAGCTCTCCTCCCCGGGGCGCCCCCCAGCTCCTGCTCACTCCGTGCGCCCCCAAAGCCATTGGTGAGACCTGCAACACAGGCACGCGGGCCCCCGAGCTCAGCACCCCGGGGCCCACGACGCGCCACAGCTCTCCCCGTCTGCGGGCCCACGGCGGTTCTTCCCTGACCCCCCGGCCCCGCGGCGCCGACGACACGGGACACACACGAGTGCTTCGCAGCACATCTCGCTCGGCGCTCAGAGCAGCCCGGTCTGAGGGTGGTGCTCTTCCCAGGAAACGAAACGTCCGACAGGCCCCGCAGAGCGAAGAGCGTGCGGTGACTCCTCCCCAGACCCGCAGACTCGCCTGACCGGCCCCCGCCGCGGGGGGACCGGCCCCTCCCGGGGCAGTGACGCCACCACCAAGAGCGGGTTCATTCGCGGGCGCGTCGCCAGGAACACAGGAACCTCAAACACCCGAGACCCTCCAAAGCAGAAATCGCGCTCTCTTTAGCCGGGGCCGCCCTCGTCCCAAAGCACCGCAGCTACTAGCATGCGGTGGGGGGGGGCGCGCGACCCAGGGCCGAGGCCACACGTCCGGGCTTCCTTCCCACAGCCCACGGGAGCGAACAGAACCCGTCGACTCACGATCTGGGAAGTGTCTGAAACTCAAGGCACGTCTCAGAGTCCAACCACTTCCTCCAAAAGAGCCCCGCCTCACGTCGGGCAACAGAAGGCGTCTGTCCACGCGCCCGCCCTCGACGCCGGGATGGGACGGGGTGGTGACGGGGAGCCGGGCCGCCCCCTCCGCGTCCCACAACCAGACAGTCGTGCACGTTTCTTTCCCCAAATAGAATCCCGTTCCCACACTTAAAAAAATTTAAACCCAGTTCTTTAGAAGTTGAGGCCAGATTACAGGATTTTCTCATCTGCCTCACGTGCTTCTCTGTGTTTTCTCAGTGACAAAAACACATGTTAAACGAGGGCAACGAACCAACTCTGACGGTGGCTAAGAAATGAAAACGCGAGCAGTGGCTGAGCGCGGCGGCTGCTCACAGACTGAAGCCACGTCTCCCTGAAGTAAATTCATCAGACATCTCGCTCCACTTGTTAGACTCAACAGCACCCGCTTTAAAGAAAACTTACTATTTTTCACTCGTAAATCTAATTCACATTTTCCTAGCAGAAACTGTGGTCGGCTGGGGGTGCCACACTCACTTGTGGAATTTGGACATCCGTGGGCCCGTAAAATGCAGCAGGTGAGCAGATGGCCCAGGGCCGAGAGCCGGTTCCAGCCACACTCGCCAGCAGGCCGGGGGACCAGAAAGAGGTACAGCGACCCCCAGGGTCCCCCAAGGCCAAGAGGTCTCAGGAGACGCAGAAGGCGGCAGGTCCCCAAGAGCAGACAGACCCCAACTCGGAGGCAGGCAAGTCAGAGACAGCCCGCCCAAGCCAGACACGCCGACAGAAGGAGGGAGCCCGGGGTGCAGGATCCAGGTCCGAGAGAAGGGGCAGCAGTCCGGAAGGCGCGTGTCCAGCACCCAGAACCAGCGAGGCTACGAGGACGCAGCCTGCGCCCTCAGGGGAAGCCCAAGGACGGCACCGACTGGACTGGCCGGTGCAGACACACCCTGTGGCAACCAGCAGGCTCGGCCGCAAGGCCACACCTCTCGCAGCATCAACTTGGAGCTGAGGCCTAGTGGTTCTCGATGGCCTCACTCCGCGTCTAAACCCCCTCAGCCTTCTAGGGGCAGCTTCGCTTAGCCGGCAAAGCCGAGCCTTTCCGAGCAGAGCTGGCGGGGGGAGGGGGGGGGGGGGGAGCGGGGCCCGGAGGAGACCAGGTGCGCCAGGAAGAGTCCTGCAGGGGGCCTCTTCCTGTCCTGCCGTGATCGCTCGGAAAAGCGAGAGGACGAGCAGGCGGCACCCAGAGCGCACCTGGCAAAGGTCCGACTAAGGCCGGGAGCCCGAGCAGCGGCAGCCACGGCCAAGGACGCCCGGCACCCACGGAACCAAACCACGGAACCTGGCACCTGCACAGCATGCCTGGCGAGAGCCAGCTGAAGCCACTCTCCCCACGCGCCGCTAAGGGGGAGAGATGAAAACGCGGCTCAGTGCTCGGTCTGAGAAACCAGAGAACGACCACGTCTCCCCCGACTTCCCTCAGGATTTAGGAGGACACGCACATCCACGGTGACTAGTTCCTACACACGGTTCTTCCCGGTGCCCAGGAAACGTCACCGAACACCCGCTAAACGGCAGGCACCACAGACAGACCCAAAGCAGCAGGCCTCACGGTGGCCGGGGCGCCCCGACGCCTCCCTGCCCCCTCACTGGCCTCGACAGGCCGACAGGCTCCCTGTGCAAACAGACTCCTCCTGCCGGCTGCGGCCCAGGGAGCCCACCGGCCCCGCCCTGGAGACCCTGCAAGGACTTGCAATGACATCAGGTTCTGGGGGTCAGCACAGAGACGGGCCCACGGATCACGTGCAAACAGCAGGCATCCGTACGGCGCCTGGGCCCCAGCCTAAAACCTACTTTTAACAAAACTGTTTCGACAAGAAGTAATTTTTTCAATGGCGTAAGTCAAACTGGTACACCACAAAAACCAAACTGAAAGACAGGTGGCCATCTGGAGGAGGCCAGTGCCCCCGGAGCACCCGGGCCTCATGAGGACCTCTTAGGAGGCAAAAGACACGCTGACCTTCCCTCTCCGCCCCACAGGCACCACACCCCGAGCCAGGGGGGCCCTGGCCCAGCCGCTCCCCACCCAGTCGAGGCCTTCCCAGGGGACCCCTGGGCTGGGCCGCGTGGCGAGGGGGGGCCCCAGGGGCCTCCTGAGACAGCCGACCAGCAGTGCCAGAAGCAAAGCCCTACAGAAAGCTTCCTGAGGCCGCGAGCTCTGCCGTGAAAGGCTCACATCAGCCAGGTGGCAAGAAGCCGCTGGCGGCTCCCCCGGTGAGAGGCAGCCGAGACCCACACCTGCCACAGCCTCGCTGCTCCGTAAGGAACCTTCCGGCCGGCACCCGGTGAGAGGCCGAGCAAGCAGGGTGGGCCGCACTCGCTGCTGTCCACTACAGGCCGTGCAGCGTAGACACCAGTGATCTCCCCGCCACCACCCAGGCTACCGCCTGGCTCCCCAAACAGGACGATCGGGGATGCGACGCAGGACCGGCCTCAGAGGCCGGGTGGGCACGGTGACCGCACTGGGCCTCCTCAAGTGCTGGGGCCATCCGTTAACCTGTTTCTACGTCTTTATCCTCACTACCGGCGACAGAACTGCATTTCTGTGCATTTCTCAACCTTTCCGTGAAAACACGGCAGATAAGATGCCAACCACCCTGCTTCTGCCTAGACCAACTCCTCGAAGGCACAGCCGCGGCAGGGGAAGCTCCCACAGGACACCTCCAGGCCCCACGGGCAGGACTCCCGCTCGCTGCAGCAGCAGTGGGCACGGTGACCAGAGACCGAGCTGCCCAGCTCGCTCAATTCTCCCTGAGGGCCGACCAGCCGGAAGGAAGGGAAAGAGAGAGCGAGGGGAGGGGGGAGGCCGGGTAGAAACCCAGAAAAGAAAGATGCTAACGAGCGAAGGAGGCTTCACACACCCTCCAGCTGGGCCGCGCGCCTCGCACAGGGTTCCTTCCTGCGCCCGTGCCCGGCCCGAGACCCCCGGTCCTTCTGGGCCGGTACTGTGCCTGCCGAAGGCGGGATCGGAATCTCTGTCCATGTAAGTCATCGGCAGGTGCCGCAGGCGAAGTACCCTGCCCCGCGGCCGCCCTTGGCATCGTTCACACCTACCCACGGGGCCGGGACGGGCAGGGAGGCGTCCCTGCCAGCTGCAGCCAGCTCCAGGAGGGGCACCGGGCGGCTCCTCCCGGGGCGTCTGGCTCGGACTTACAGGAGGGGGTGGGCAGGGTGGGGCACATCTCCTCCACGTGTTGGTGTTTGGGCTTTTGTTTGGAAAAAGGCTGAACCGACGCTTCCAGCTCCTCCACAAGAGTTAAGCGACACACAAGGGTGCAGCGATCTTTCTGCGTTCCAAAATGACCGCTTAGCAGAACTCCGTCCGAGGTGAACAAGAGAAAGTGATTAGGGTCCAAAGAGTGAGCTACCCAGCGTGTTAGTAGTTAGAGTGAGAACCTGGAAAACAGCGAAAAAGCCATTTAGTCTGACCGGGGGCGCCGCCCTGAGCAGCCGAGGAGGAACGCGACTCCCTCTCGGTCTCTCTGCGTCCCTGTCTCTGTGTCTCTCTCCTGGACTGTCTGTCTCTCCTTGTCTCCGTCTCTCTCCGTCTCTGTGTCTGTTTCTTTGACTGTTTTTTGTCTCTGTGTCTCTCCCTGTCTCGTCTGTCTCTCCTTGTCCCTCAGTCTCTCTCTCTCCTTGACTCTGTCCCTCTCTCTGTCTCTCCCACGCACACACACACCACGTGCACACAGCGGGAGTCTCGGGAGCAGAGACCAGAAGCAGGAAAGTGCCGGCCCGGAAGCCCGTTCTGGGAATCACAGAAGCGTCAGGGAAGAAGGAAGCGGGGGACGGAGCGCAGGCCCCAGGCGACGTGGCACCGGAAGAGCGGAGTCGGGGGCTCTAACCCCGGCCCGCGGCGCCGCCCACAGCTCAAGAGCAGGGAGCCCCGGGGGGGGGGGGGGGGGGCCGAGTGTCTCCAAACGAAGGGATCTGTGTTCACTCTAACTCGGAAATCTTGCGGCGTGCTGTGGGACGCCAGAAGAACCCCTACAAGGCAGAGCGCACGGATGAATCTTTGGGAAAATCACAAGGTTCGGAACAGTTCGAGTCCTCAGATGGCGGAGAGCGCCGCTCGGAGCGAGCGATCCGGGGCGCGCAGAGAGCGCGGAGGCGGAGGTGAGGTGGAGCCAGAAATGGGAGCCGGATGCGCAGCGTCAGGCCCGCGTGCGGAGCAGGTCCTGGTGCTACTAAGACTCCCGGGCCGCACGGGAGGGCGACAGGGCTCATCCCGCGTCCACCGTATCTACTGCCAGTCTGGAACAAGAAAGCAAACACCCCCGTGTCAGTCAGGCTCCGGACCGCGGCCGGCTCGCGGACGCTCCTGCGGGAGCCGCGGCAGCGCCAGAAACCTGCGGGGCCCCGCTCAGAGGCCGGCCGGCGGAAGGAGGGGCGCTCCGCGCCGGTGCCCGCGAAGCCCCCGGCAGCGCGGCCGCGGCGGGACCCGCCTGGCACACGAGGGCGGCCGCGGGGCCCCCGCGGACCACCCCCCCGACGGCGCGCCCGATCGGCAGCTCAGCCCCGGGCCCGGCGCGCTCCCGGCTCGCCTCCTCGCGCCGCGACCGGACCCCGGTGCCCACCCCCCCCCACCCCCCCCCGCACCGCACCGCACGCGGGAGACGAGCTCCGTCCGCCGTCCACGAAGCCCCCGCGCGGCCGCACGTCGCTCAGAAACAAAACAGGCTTTGACAAATTATTTTCAAAGGACCGGCTCGGTATCCACCCATCCAAATACAAGCACGTGAACGCAGAATTTCTATAAAATTAGTTAAAGGTGCAATCGAGATAGAACTTACAAACCATCACTCGGGCAACAAAAAGAATTCAACCGTGCGCCACGGAGCAGGAAGCGCGACCCCCGCCCGCACCAGAAACCACGCTGACGCTCGGGCGGCCGAAGGCGCTCCCGCGTCTCGATGTGACGGGTGGACCAGCACGCACCGCAGGCCTCGGTCCGCGGCGAGAGCCCAGAGGACAGGCACGTCCAGTCCCACCTCCGGGAAGAGGCGACAGAGGCACAGCCAGCGTCCTCGCGCGACGCAAGGGTGACAGCGGTCTAGCGGAACTGGCGGGGCCTCCTCGGCTTTCATCTGGAGGGGACACGGAGGCTGTGCCAGAACACAGGCCGCCTCCCTCCAACCCAGCACAGGGGAGACCCCGAAAGAGCCACTACCGCGGCACGTGAGCGGGAACCTCCCGGTGAATTCGACAAATTGAAGTTGCAAAAGCTCAGCAGTGACGCGACCTCGCGTCATTTCCGCAGACAGCGGTCCTCCCCCTCCACGCGCCCACAGAGCCACAGAACAGTGAGAAACGTCACCACGTGCTTTGAGCAACTGCCCAAAGGGGCGCCTGGAGCCCACGGGCAGGCCCCTCGCAGCCCCGGGCGCGCGCCACCGGCACCCCCCGCGCACGTCCCTCCGGGCGGGCTCCGTGAGCCAGACGCCGCCGCGCACGCACCATCGGGTTCCCGGGGTGCACGGGGCGTGCAACGCGACCACGCCGGGCCGCCCCCGCCCCGCCCCGCCCCCCCCCCCCCCCCCCCCCCCCCCCCCCCCCCCCCCCCCCCCCCCCCCCCCCCCCCCCCCCCCGGCCAGCCCGTGACGGCGCCACCCTGGAGGACGCTGCGGCGTCTGGCTTCTCGTCTGGGGATAAAGAGGCCCCTGGACGGTCGGCTGCGAACGAGGGCCCAGCCGCTCCGCGACACCCTGGGGGAGAGAAGGCGGCGCCGTGGCGCTCCGTGGCATTTACCTGTGTCCAGGCGCTTTCCCGGGGACCCCTCCTCCACCTCGGAGTCGCCGCAGGTGCTCCGCGACCTTTTTCTTGGCTGCAGAAGAGTCTCCAACCTCGGAAGGACTACAGACAAAAAGGTTTTGGTCCCTAGCTGAGGAGAAGTTGGCTGGGTTTCAGTGTTCTTGGCAGACTTTGGGGGGCTTACACTTTTCGATTTGCAGAAGAGAACAGAAGTGCGTCTGTTTACATCGCTTGATGGCTCCGCCACCGCGGAGGCCGCCGCCGCCGGCGCATCGCCACTACTGGCGAGGGTGGGCTCTGGAGGGTGTCCGATTACCAGTGCGCTCTGAGTGCAAGTGCTATGTGATTCATTATCAAATGTGACTCTTTTGAATAGTTTACTCTGCTCTGGGTTCAGTTCTACTGGTTTGAGGGTTGGTGGTTCTGAATTAGTCTCCGAGTTTGAAGGAAGAGGTAATGCATCTGATGGTTCAAGTTTAGGGGGAGATTTATCTCCTGAAAAAATTATAAATAAAGTGATTTTTGAAAACTGATAATTATAAGATCTATTATAAAACTTACTACAAATGTGAAGTCCACCAAAACACTAATTCAATTAGGAAACAAAGCATCACACGTACTGGCTGCAAGCAGTGAAGGGCCCGTCGGGTCACACTGTGTGCGCTTCCCTAACACCAAAGACTGCGGTGGCCTGGCGCCCGGGTCCGGGTGCGCAGGTGTAGAAAGCTCCTCTCTGAAAACAACTGTGAACGACTCCGTCACATATGTCGACAGTAACACATCATTCGAGTTCATGACAATTTCTGCGACCAACAATTCACTTACCTTGAGGAAGAAAAACAGTTCACTCAACTAGGGAGTCTAACGCGGCATTCCCACACAGTCCTGACCTGGGTCACGCGGTCAGCAAACAGGAGGACACGAGCGTGTCCGTGTGATTTCTGACCGGGGTGTCCTAAGTCGATGATAAACCCATCTGACGAGTGGCGAGTGGCTGTGAACGGCTCAGGGAAGCAGGAAAACCCGCACTCAGCTCTCCAGATCCTTCACCCTCTATGCCACGTTCTGCCATGTTCTACTCTGGGCAGTTTTTCTAGAATCTGACTTTAAAACTAAGAAGTCTTTAGAAGATGACTATTTTAGCCTCATTTAAAAGGCTTCTTGACGCTACCGACATAAACACAAGAAGCCTGAAAAGCCCAGAGAACACGACTTCATCACCTGGCCCTGGGAGGTCGGTCTGCTGGCCACCAGGGCCCGGAGAGGAGGCCCTCCGGCGGCGGCGAGGCAGGCTGGCCGGCAAGGGCACAGCCTCTAGGACCAGCCGCTGCCTGGGGCTACAACCAAGAATAACAATTCATACGACCTAAGTCGATATATTATCACTAGGTATAGTTTTTATTTCGTTGAACCTGCAAACTGCCCCAAGGCCACTTGAAAAAATACAAGTCAGTACATCCAATCCAGTCATCCTGAAAACGGGAAGCTACTAAGTTCCGCTTCCGTCTCAGAGCAAACGTTTTGAGAATCCTCCCTTAACAATGTGACAGGTGCCTCAGCTCTGCGGGGCCACTCGAAGCTTGCCGGGCACGTCACAGGTGACCCAAACACCACGGGAGCGTGTCCTCAGCAGAAAGCCGTATTAAGGGTCCGTGGCCGCACCGCTGCCCAGCAAACCGCGAGGCACGCTGGCGTGAAGTGAGAGCCTTCCTGCTCGTCACTTCAAAGTCACCAACAGGTTTAGGCAAACAGCATTTACAAACCCCCCACCCGCAGGGGGCGCTCAGCAAACGGGACCCGCATGGCACAAAGAGCTGCTCCGGGAAAGCTGCTCCCACAACCGGGAGCCGGGGCGGGGCACTCTCACGAGGAGCCTCGGCCACCCCTTCCCCGCGCACCGCCTCGGCTCACCCGCCACCTCCCGTCCCCGCCTCCAGCCTCTCCTGGGGCCCGCACACCAGGCCCCGTCCTGACCCTGCACCAGAGCACCTGCCCCCTCCCTGCGGCCGATGTCCTCGGCGACACCAGGCGGTGACCGCTAGAGGCCGAGGGAGCGTCGTCCCTCGCCAGGCTCTCCGGGCCCCTCTTCACGAGCCATCTCCACGCTACCAGTTGGGACTCCCATCCTGGCTCAGGCCCCCGGCCTGCCTGCTCCTGCCTGGGCAGCACCACCCCAAGTGCCCACGTCCCTGCCAGGCACACAGGGGCCCTGGACCGCCGAGGTCACCCACCCCTTCTCCAGCCTCTCGTGCTAGGCCCATACTGGGCGTTCTCCTGCCCTCGCGTCCCTCGCCAGGAGCAAAGGTCGAGGCCTCATCAGAAGGGCCTCCCTACCCCTCCTTCTACCCAAAGGCAGCCTGGGGCACAGCCATGACCACTCTGCTTGTCCATCGTCCCTGCTCTGCGGTCGGCCTGGGCAGCTCACTGGAAGCATCTCTGGGGTATGAACGGGGCGGGCGGAGGGGGCCAGGGGTCAAGGGCTACTCAGATGACCAGGTACAAACACCGCCACCTCCAGCTGCGAGACCCAGGTGGGTCGCTGAGCCCCTGAGCCTCACTTTCCTCATCTGTACGGTGAGACAGAAGACAGCACCGGTGCCTGGTGAACCCCACGGCACCCCATCAGCCAACACCCTGCGCTGCCCGGCCCTTCAGAGGCGGCATCCCAGTCAGGACCCTGAGCAGAAACCATACTGGAGTTCGTAACAAGTACGAACGTGGGGCACCTGGGGGGGTGCCCAGTCAGGTAAGCGTCCGACTCTTGATTTCAGTTCAGGCCATGAGCTCCCGGTTCGTGAACTGGAGCCCTGTGTCAGGCTCTGTGCTGAGATTCTCTCTCTCTCGTGCTCTCTCTCAAAATGAATAAACAAACTTTTGAAAAAATAACAAATACGAATGTTCTCACGAAAGCTCACGGGCTGCTAAGAATTGTATCATCTTACTGCATCTGAGAGATGCTCAATTACCTTCTAGAATGAACTCTATCCACCTCTCCGTTTGTAAACCTAAGCGACCACTCATTCACAACACAACGGCTCCCCGTTCAGGACGCCTACTTGAAACTAGCTACTCCGGAAAAATCAGCAAAAACGCAGTTACGTCTGCAAGACCAGCTGTTCCCCGGCAACACCGACCGAACGCGTCTGCATCGAAGCCACGGGAAGCTCGGGAAGACTCCAGTGTGAAGCATCGGCCGCTTCCGACCCACAACCGCGCGCCGCCTGACCAGCACCCCTGCCTCAGGCTTCCTCCGCTCGCGATCCCAGAGGGAGAAAGCGAAAGACACAACACCGCAGACCAAGGGAGACCTCTCGTAAACGCGACGGGGCCCTCGCACGCTCCAGTGTCACTCGTGTAGGGAAAGCAGGGCCCCGCAAAGCGCAACCCCGCGGCCGAGCAGAACCCCGGCTGCATCTTCGGGAAGAGAGAAAGGCACGGCCTTGGCCCGTGACGACAGAGCTCAAAGTACGGCCTAGATCCCAGTGACGGGACACGAGAGCCCCGGTCGGCGGCTCGGTGACAGCGCCCTGAGCCCTGCCAGCCCCACAGCTCGTCCTCCCAAAGCCACGGTCTTCACTGCTCTGCACCCAGCCAGTCACCTGGAACCAGACTCCGGGTAGAAGCGGGCCAAGCGCCCCGAGCAGCTCACGAGCCCACCGGCGCCTTGACGGGGCCTGCGGCGGGGACGGGGCCCACCCAGCTGCGCCATCGGCACGGAGAGCCGAGGCCGGGGCTCTGGCCCCAAAACGGGGGGTGGGAGGAAGGGCTACGCCCCCGGGGACTCCCTTCAGAGGGGGCGCCTCGGCGGGCCCGACCCAGGCACGACCCCCGCCCAGTTACGACGCAGACCGCGTCCTGAGGTGTGCGGATGCCACCGACGTCCCGCACCTGGTCTCTCGGAAGACGCTTGCTTCTGGCCTCACGGGAAGGATGGCGAGCTGCCCTCTACCCCCGCTCACGGTGTCTGCCCTGCCCGTCTTCTCCAACTTCCGCGGGAGGACCCCCCCACCCCCGTCCAGAGGCCCTGCTGCTTCCTCAGGGCCTCCCTGAAGGCGGCCTCGTCCTCCCCAGCACCCTTCCCCCCAGCCACGAGGGAGACACCCTTTCTGCGTGTTTACGCACTTTTAACAAGAGACCTGATGCTCCACACGGATTCCAGGCCGTCTTTTGTTAGACCTCACCGCCGTCTTCCTTCAGAATGACCCCGGCACCACAGAGCAGCAAACGTGGGCTGCAGTGGGGGGCGCCCGCCCGGCGGGGACCCCGAGCCGTGCACCGAGACGGCCGGACGACCGGGGAAGACACCGCGTCCGGACCAGCCCTCCCGACGACCGTGAATGACCGGTCGACCAGCTTTCCCCCAACTCACTCTGTTCAGGGCAAGTAACGTGCCAAGAGTGGTTTTTCCACGACGAGCGAAAGAGCAGCTCAGCCGGAGCGCCTGTCGGGCAGCGGGAGGGGGTGGACAGAAGGGAGGAAGACACACACCCCACTGCAGGCCTAATGACTGCGGCTGCCCTGACCCCCAAGGGCAATGTGGGTGCCGACGGGGCGGGGGGGGGGGGGGCAAAGCCCCTGCGAGCAAGTGCTCAGACCTGTCCTTCCTTCCCCGGCGAAGAACGCGGCCCCTCCTCTCGTCCCCCACAAGGGAGGACCGAGAGCCTGCATCTGTCACTCGGGGGGCCCAGGCCAAGGCCCTGTGAGCGGAAACAAACCAGGCCTGGTGTGAGGGGAAGCCGCACAAGTCTCAGCTGTGCGCACAAGCGGCCACTCCCAGGAGAAAGAGGAGCTCGAGGGCCGGAGCCGCCCCGCGGGGCAGCGCCACAGGGGGACCGGGTCAGGTTCAGGGGGACGGAAGGTCACCACCAACGGCCCCCTCCTGGGACTGGCTGCACGCGGGGCCGCCCCCGCCGACAGACGCCCACGGCCCGCGTAAGCCCTTTTCCCACGAGCCAACTAGAACAACTTCGCGCGCCTGTCCCGCTGCTCTTGCGGTCCGAGTTTGGACGCGCCGAGAGAAAGCTCGGACTCTGAGCCGAACCGCCAGCAGCCGGTGTGAGATCTCACTGCGCCTTCCCTTCCGGGACACCGAACGGGGCGGACTCTACGATCAGGAGAGCGCAGGACAGCGAGGAGCTGCTTCTAGCAGGTTCCACCAGGTTCCAGGTGCTCAAACCACTGACAGCGCGTGTCCCGAGCACAAGGCCCGCCACCTACAGCCACCGGGGCGGAGGTTCACGCGAGCACCGGGGCGGGGGGGACGCGCTTCTTCCCAACTACTTCCTATCCACGGACCCGTCCCCAGTGTCCAGCTCCTCTCCCGGACGTAGGCCCCAGTTAAGGTCGCCAGCTGTCACCGCTGGGGGTGTGACACGTCGGAGGCCCACCAGGCAGCTCCAGGTCAGCTCCCCGCTCCCTGGCGACGGCGTGTGCGTCACCGTCCACCCTGTGGACGCCAGAGGGGAGGATTCACGTGACAGTGGCATCACGGCCCTCTCGGGAGCTGCTACGACCAACGAAAACAGCCATCGCTCTTGTCACAGAAGCCACGTCTACCCTACGACCATTCTGGGGGGCGTACGAGGCCTAGACCACCGTTTCTAAATAGTCTTTCAGCAACGAGTTGGAAAAAGAGGGCTTATTCTGGGTCTTCAACTTTGTGACCACCTAAAGGCCGAGATGCAGCACGGTGGCACCGACTGTGACAGGAAACCAGCCCGGTGGGGACCCCGGGCAGGGAGGGACGGACACCGAGCGTGTGCTTACCTTCCTCCCCCGTCTCCTGCCCCAGCTGAGCACTTTCCTCTTCAAAGCTTCCAATACCTGATTCCGCGGGCGGGGGCTGGCTGTGCTGCTGGCTCAGCTTGTTCCGAAGGACCGCGATCTCCTTTTTCAGGAGCTTGGCCCGCTTGCTCCGAGACCCGCTGGACTTCATGGCGCACGTGAGGTCCAGCTTGTCCAGCAGCTCCCTCAGCTGCTCCTCTAGGACCATGTGGGCCCTGTTGGCTGGGTTCAGCAACCTGTCCACTGAAGTCGAAGGACACCCCGTCAGTCATCGGCTACCGGTGCCCCCCGAGACCACCTCGCCAGCACAGGCCCTGCCCGCGGGGCGCCCCACGAGCCCCTCCACGCTCACTCCAAACCCGCGACGGGCACTGCCACAGGGAGACCAGCTTTCACCCCGTGGCTGTCCGGACTCCCCCGGAGGAAAGCTCGCACGCCTGTGGCTGGCCGGCCAGGCACACAGGGCCACAGTGCGCGGAAGGAGGGCTAGCGCCTCTCCCGGCGCGCGCCCGAACCACGCTGTCTGGTGAAGACCGGTGGAAGAGGCCCACCAGGGCCGCCCCCAAGGGAGGCGGGCTCCGCTGACCACAAGCCCGGGGCCACCCGTGCAGACTCTGTTTGGCCACCGCAGCTCCTGTCTGAGCTCACCTCTGGACCCAGACCGCCGTGTGGCTCTACTAAAACTGGGCCACGCCATACGCTGGTAGTTTTCCATTTCGGGCACGTTTACTACAAAAATCCCTAGGGTTCTTGGTTTCAACAAAACGACAAAACTTATGAAGCACAAAATTACCTTAGATCAGTGAAAGGTGGCCAAGAAAGAAACCACTCTTTAGATCTAAGATAAAACGGGGAGCGAGAGGGAGACAGAAGCCACGGCACAACCACCAGGAGCAAGCGGCACCTTCCTCCACAAACAAGTGTTGCTAAAGTATCTGTGCTTTTCACGAAGTAACGAGACACCGGTACCGTGAAATAAATACGTAAGGAAGCCTGAAGCACAACAAGCCGGCTTGCAGCCCTGCTGTCTCCAGCACCACTTCACAAATGACAGAGCCTCAAAACCATTCACGTAAACAAAAATCACGTCCTTTGAAGCCCTAAAGATAATGGCCTGGCCTGTGGGCGTCGGCACGGCGTGAAATCGGCCGCTGCCCAAGCAGACTGGATGTGACGTGCATCCCGCTAGCTCGGCCATCTCCCCGCACGAACGCTGAGGAGACACATTAGGACTTCTCAGCCATGAACTTACCCCTAGTGAAACCTGACTGTCAGACTTTTGCTGAGGAAACACCAGTCACCCACTCGCCCGTCTCCTCAAAGACCCGATCCGCGGCAGCCTGCGAGCCCCTTCTTATTCCAGGGAGGTGGCCTAGCGGCTGCGGCGTGGTGGCCAGAGCAAGGCACAGGGACCAGCCCCCGTCCCCAAGGACGGGAACAAGTGAACAGACAGACCACCGTGCCGCACCTGGGCCACACGCCCGCGCTCGGAAGCCCGCGCGGCCGGAGTCCAGCGGGCTCGGCACACGGCCACTCCTGAGGCCTTTCCTCAGCCACAGGCATCCTCGGAAGCAGACTGGGGCCCGCCCAGGGTGCAAACCCCAGCTGACCTGCTTCTCGGCCTGTAGCAGGCAGACCTAGGCTGTCCCCACTGCCCACACGGGTCCCTCTAGGTTCCCGAAACGTGCCCGCTGGGAACAGAAAGGTGCTAGGCGTGCAAAATACACAGCACGTGGTAAAGACAAAGTAAACGCCCGTGAAAAATATGCTCGGCAATTTTTACGTGGATGGCGTGCTAAAAGCACGGTACTTCGGGAGTGCTGGGTTAAAAACACGTCTAGGAAGTCAATTCCTTCCCCTCCTCACAAGGCCACTAGCAAACGTGCAGTACGCGTGCGGCCCGCGCGCTAGCCCCGCCGGGCCTCGCGGACACAGCCTGCGGGGAAGGACACTCGCCCGCCTGCGCCCACGCCCGGGGCTGGTGCTTACCGTCTTCCCAGGAGAAAGGCCGCCGAGGGGCCGCAGCAGGCCGCTCGGGCAGGTGCATCCCCGAGGCCTCCTCGAAGCCGATGCTGTCGGCCTGGCGCCTGGCCTGCCTCAGAACAACACCGCCCTGATCGCGCAGCCTCACGGCGGCTCTATAAAACACCGTGTCCTTGGCATTGTACTTCATGCAGTTATCTACAATGAGATTAAAATCCTCCTCAAACTCAGTGAGGTGTCTATACCCTTGAGCTTCTAACCGTTTCCTCATTGTGGCAAAGTCCATGGGATGTTTAATGTGATCCAAATAATCTGGTACCTAATTTCAGGGAGGAAAAATAATCGTTTACAAACAAAGAAGGACGCTTATTCATCCTACACAAGCAATACACCCGCCACGTAACACACGAGACACGCGCACGCACACGCGCACGGCCCTGGGGACTCTCGCACCCCCGGGGGCGGCGCCGACAGGCGCCACGTACAGACCCCACGTCCCGCCAGGGGCCCCGCTCACTCAAGCTCCTTAAACCCAACACACGGCAACCGGCGCGCTCATCTGCGCGGACAGCCGCCAACCGGCTGCTGCCCGGCTGCTCGCTGAGAGGCGACTTTCACCTCTCGTTTTCACTGTCTTAACGAGACAGAGCTTAAACCCACGTCCAGTAGAAACCGACGCCTAGCGGCTGAGCAGGCTAACGCGCTACCTAGGGAACGGGTACCGGAGAAGCCGCGGGGCGACCCCGACGCCGGCGCGTGAGCACCCACCTCCTTCAGGCTCACCGGCTGGGCGAATATCCGAGCCGGGTCCTTCTCCTGCAGCTGGTCCAGCACGGAGCGCAGCAGCACCGTGAGCGGCGTCAGCCGCAGCTCCAGGGCCATCTGCTCTACCTTCACCTGCGAACACGGCCCGCGGTCACGCGGTCGCGCGGTCACGCGGTCGCGCTCCCCGCACCGCCCGCCGGGGAAGGCCGCGCCCCACCCCCCACCGCGGCCTCTCCCCAGGCGCGCCCCGCGCGGTGCCCCCCCCCCCCCCCCCCCCCCCCCCCCCCCCCCGCCTCCAGGCTGGGGGCCGACGCCCCCCCTCGCCCCGCCGCCCGGAAGCCCTCACGCTGCCCGCGGGGACCCTGCGAGGGGCGCCGGGCCTCACCTGCTCCCGCTTGAGCTTCTCCCGCTTGCGCAGGAGCTCGATCAGCAGCCGCGCGCGCTCCAGGTCGTGCCGCAGCCGCTGCCAGTACTTCAGCTTCTCTTTGGCAGCTTGAATCTCCTCGTCGTTTTCTCTCTGAGGAAATTAACCGGAAGTCGGCCTCAGACCCTCCCGGGGGGAGCCGCCGACCGTGCCGGCCCCGCGAGCCGGCCGGGGCGCCCACCCAGCGCGGACTCGCCCCGCGGGGCGCCACGGGGTCTCCGCGGGCCAAAGGGGCGTCTGCCGGCCCCGCTGGGCCAGGGGGAGACCCCGCGCGCGCGCGCGCACGGACACGGGCATCCCGACCCCGGCACCGGAGCAGGGGTCATGGGAAACCGGGAGTGGCCGGGACAGCCCGGGGAGCAGAGCCCGGGGCCGAGACTGCTGCAGGGGAGTGGGGGGGCGCCCACGCCCAACGGCTCTGAAACCGGCGGCCCGTGGTCGCCACTCGGTGCTTCCTTGGAGGAACACACGTGCCACCCACCTCAGACGACCATCCCTACTCCGGCGTCTTCAAACACAGAAACGCCACCTCCAAAACGCAAAGAGGTGGAAGGCGGCAGACAGCACACCGACGGCAGCCCTGCCCGGCGCACCTCCGACCGCAGCGCCAGGAAGAAACGCTCGGGCTACGACAGCAGACAGGGCCACCAGTGAGCAGGCCCGTGGCAGCCGAGGACGTCCCCGTGACGGCCAGAGAGGACTTCCCCGCACGGGGGGTGGGGGGACACGCCACCTCCAGAAAGTTACAACCCAAGGCCCCCCGTGCTCCCATCCAAGTGTCCCTCACTGCCTGGCCCGGCGCCGGGCCCTCCTCCAGGCTCCCCCGCAGCCCACCCTTCCCTCCCTGTCCCTCGAGGTCTGCCCAGGCCGAGGGGCCACCGTCTGCTCCTGCGGCGGCCTCCTGTCCTCACCTACAGACCCCACCTTCCACCGCGGCACACGGCGAGCACCACCACGTGCCAGGAGCTGAGACCCCTCTCGGTCTGCGCCTCAGCTGAAGATCACAGCTCTCGGGCAGGCCCGGGGCAGGCGGCGGAGGAAGAGGTGGTCGGGGCGTGGCGAGGGCACCCCTCCACCTGTCCCCGAACCTCAGCTCCACTAAGACGCTCCCATCTGTCCCCATGCGGGCTTCCAACAGCTGCCTGGGGCCCCCAGGCCACAGCAGCCCAGGACGCCTACTGCAACCGCATACGTGTGACCTGGGCCGAGAGAAAGTCCCCACCTCGGCTGGCATCACCTCACCATTCCTGCGGACGGACGCACACCCACGGCCTCGGGCAGGGTGCTCACCATCAGATTCCGGAGCGTGTTCCACGCTCATCGAACCCCCTTCTCGCTCTCTCTGGACCACTCTGCCCCTGGAGGCCCCCCCACCCAGACAGAGCTAAAGCAGCACACCCACCAGGCAGGGCTCCATCCCCTGGATGCCCCTCCCTCCTTGTCCGAGCGCAGAGCACCTGCCTCTGAGGCCACAAGCACGGGGCTGCGACACGATGCCCCAACCACAGGGCCTGTGGGCAGACGACCATCAACCAGGCTACGCAGACTCTCCCCACTAGCAAGGGGACAAGAAGGCTGGGCCGGAGCCTCCCCTCCAGGCGCTCTCTGGCTCTAGGGAGAGGCTGCCTCACCATCCATCCGCCAGATGCGAATCACAGAACCTCTTTTAATGTTACTGGAGTCTCAGGTGGGGGTGCATGGCTGGCTCAGGCAGAAGAGCGTGCGACTCTTGATCTCGGGGTCGTGAGTTCAAGGCCCACGTTGGGTGTAGAGATTATAAAGAAACTTTAAATAAAGGTGTCAGGCATGGAACAGGGCAGTTAGTAACTCGGTTGGTAGAAAGAGAGTCTCTTCTTGAGGATGTGGGTTCCACCAAGCCCTACGTGGGGCCTGGAGCCTACTTTAAGAAAAAAAAAATTGTAAAAATCTCAGGCATTAAGTTAACATTAACAGCAGCTGTATAAACAGCTGGTCAGTAAATAAAAAAGTAGATTTAGAAAACCAAATCCCCCCAAAAGCATCTGAAAATCACCTTGTCCATTAGTCTGAATGAACAGTCTGAAAACATCAACCAAAAGGGTGTTCAGCCTGGTGACCCTACGCAGCAGGAGAGAGCTGGTGGGTGCCACCTGCCGTGTCCCTGCTGCACTCATGCCCCGCACGGGGGACGACAGGGCTGCCGCCGAGGGCCGCTCTCCTCACACGACGGCCTGCAGCACAGGACCTGACCCCAATGCGCACGGCTTCACCTACATAAAAGGGCCTGAGTTTCTGGACTCTGCTCTTCAGCAATCTTTGTTTCCTACATAAAAACCTATCCCGGAAGACTCCGGAAAGCAGGAGAAAGGCCAAGTGGTTTCTGGTACCGAAATGCTACCAGGAAAGAGAATGCTAGAAGATCACGTTAGCCACCTTCCACCTGACAAATGGGAGGACGCCTGGGGGGGGGGAGGGGGGCAGGCCAGGCCAGCCCAAAGGGGTGAGGGCCCCAGCACATCTACCCGAGCCAGGGTGCTACCAAGGACGTAAGACCCCAAAGAGGCAGGGCTCCCTGCCCCTAAGGCAGGGTGCACGGAGGAAACCAGGTCGCAGTGCTGAGCCTCACGCCTGCAGCAGCAGGGTGGGTGGCGAGAAGCCGTGCCCCCAGCACAGGAGGGGGACTGTGCTGTCCTAAAGCCAGCAGAGAGGAACCAGAGACGCACCTGTGACAGCAGGAGGCACTGCTGGCTCCAGGGCCTGAGAACAAGACAGACAGGAGCCTCGCCCTCCCCCTGCCCACTGACCCTCACCCAAACCAGGATCTCAGGACGGTGAGAACAGGCTCTGGAGGGGGTCGCCATGAAGGTCCCCAGGAAGGTGCCCACAGGGACCCTGCGCTCAAGGCCAGCCCAGAAGAGCCCGGCCGGATCCTCGAAGACTGCCGTGCCCAGCAGCACCCGGGAGGCCAACCTGACGCCCCTCGTCTGCCCGGACGTGAGCGACCTCACCCTCAAACCAGCTCGTCCCGTCCACCCATCTGTCCCCCACCAGGTCAGCCACGGGAGGGAAGGGCTGCCCCGACCTCCTCCACAGCCCAGCTCAGAGCGGCTGTCCAGAAATACAAAGTTAAACCCTGACATCAAGTATTTCTGAATTTTCAAAACCACGTGAACATCACACCAAGCCCCACATGTTCCGTGCGGAACATTACTGTTCCGGACCCTGCAGAGAAGTCAGCCCCTACAGCGTGATGCAGGAAAGCACCGTCTGGGAGCAGAGGGAGGCAAACGGGGGTGCCTGTGCAAGCCACACGGGGGAGCTTCCGACAACCGTGCCACTAACTCGCCCCCGCGGGCCAAGCCAGGTGCGCTCCAGGGGGTCAACGCTGGAGTCATACAGACTCAAATCCACGCGGTTCCTCATGCCAAGGACGCGAACACTCCCACATGTCCTCTTCCTGTCCCTACACACTGATTTCATACGTGGTAGCCCCAGGCCGGTCGCTTCCACTGGCTCACCCGTCCCATGGGCACAAAGCCCCGAAGGGGAACACCGACTCCATTCCCAAAGGGAGGAGGGACACACAGCATGTGATCGAAGCAGCCGTCGCTAACAAAGACCCCCAGTGTGACGTAAGGTTAACCGGGGATCCTGACCCCCAGACCCAAGCGTGTGTGGGATGCACACGGTCCCCAGGGTGGGCAGCACGCTTAAGACACAAGGGATGTATCCACAGCGGTCCGCGACCCCAGTGCACCTCGGGACATTCGCACAGCCGGGCCTCACGTGCACATGCGCCCAGCGTAGCCAAGACTTCAGATTAAGTGGGCCCCCTTCAGTGTACTGGAATGCTCGACCCAGCACCTCTGCCCCAGCCACGCGGGACCGTCCATGGACGTGACTCGGATGGCGCTGCGGGCACCAGGCACTGGCCCGGACCACCACACCCTCAGAAGGGCATCGGGCCCAAGAAGCACACCCTTCCTTCCCCCAGATGGAAGAGGGTCAAGAGCAACCCCAGAGAGGCCCAGAATCTTCGATTTAGCTGTGGTTTTCGAAAGTATAAAAAAGATGTTAAGATGCGTAAGGTTTTTTAACCGAGCATTTAAACACGTTCACGTTTCACCTTTTTGTGTCACCATAGGATCAGAAAAAGTCCAGATGACGGGCTCCCTAGGGCTGGCCCCATCCCCCAGGCCAGGGGCAGGGAGGTGGAGAGGGACACGCTCGCCCGGGTCTCCGGCCGTGACCAGGAGGGGGATCGGCAGAGACGGGAGGGCCTCTCCCCGGAGGGGAGGGGGCGAACGAGCTGTCCGCGCGCTCCACGGCCGCACGCTCTCCGGGCCGCGGCTCTGCCGCACTGGGAGGGACGGGTTCGCACCTGCTACGGCCGAGCAGCCTCCGGGAAGCTGTGGCCCAAGCCCAGAGCACAGCAGAGGGGCTGACTCCAGCCCGGAGAACCCCACCGACCGGGACCCCGGTGGATCCGGTGTCCAACCGCATCTGCGTCCCCTCCGACACACTCGGCCACCTGGCAACCCAGGATCGAGAGAGAGCGAGAGAGAGAGCGAGCATGCAGACAGCCTCCGAGGTGACGGCAGCATGGCAGCCGCAGCCATCCGGCGTGAATGTGTTGGAAGGACAGTCCCCGCACGTGCCCAGAGGGGCGGACAGGCAACGCGGGGGGCCCGCTCTCTGCTGCGTCCTCCGGGCTTCGCAGCCCGAGGCCGATCGCGGACACAGCTCTTCCCCCCTACAGAGCCGCCCGCTCCCCTCAACATCAAGTGCGCCAACCCAAAATTTTGGGCGATGCGCCGAAAAGCCATTTTTGTATTCAATTTATTTTTGTGACATCTCACAGAGCCAATTTCTTACTTTCTAAATTCATTCTTTCAGAACTGCTTCACACTATCAGATGGTTCTACAAACCAAATTTACTAAAATTCAATGGCCTGTTTCATTTTGCTTTTAAAAAGCAACTCCTGGGGCGCCTGGGTGGCTCAGTCGGTTGAGCGGCCGACTTCGGCTCAGGTCACGATCTCGCGGTCCGTGAGTTCGAGCCCCGCGTCGGGCTCTGGGCTGATGGCTCAGAGCCTGGAGCCTGCTTCCGATTCTGTGTCTCCCTCTCTCTCTGCCCCTCCCCCGTTCATGCTCTGTCTCCCTCTGTCTCAAAAATAAATAAACATTAAAAAAAAATTAAAAATAAATAAATAAATAGAAAAAAAAAAGCAACTCCTGGAGCGCCCGGGGGGCCCAGTCAGACTCTTGGTTTCAGTTCAGGTCATGATCTCACGGTTTCCTGAGCTGGGGGCCCGCATCGCGCTCTATGCTGGCAGCACGGAGTCTGCTTGGGATTCCTTCTCTCTCCCTCTCTCTGTCCCTCCGCTGCTCGCACTGTCTCGCTCCAAAAAATAAATTAAGAAGCTTAAGAAAAAAAAGCAAGCCCCGTTTCTTCTCGCTCACCCAGCTTTCCTCTCCTTCCCCGCCCACTGCGGTCACCGCGAAACGGCCTTCAGAGCAAAGCCCTGAAAACGAACCACTCCTTGCACATATCCAAACCCCAACTCCCAGCCCAGCACACAGGCATGCGTCCGAGGGGCCCAGGCCTCACCTCCCGTGGCTCCCACCCGACGTGGCCAGCACGGTAATGACTTCCCTGGGCGTCCCCAACATGTCCAGACACACGAGGTGACACAGACAGAGGAGAGTCGTTCGCACAACCCGCAGCTGAGACAGCCCAGGGCACACAGGGTCCTCCTGCACTTCTAGAAGCGGCCCGGACCGGGGCTCGCGGACGGGGAGCCTGGGGCCTGGGGCCTGACGGGCTGGCAACACGCGCAGCCTCCAGCAGGCGCTGCTCCCGGGGGTCGCAGGGACCGCTCAGCGCATCAGGAGGGCAGGCGACGCTGAGGGCGGACGACCACGTACCTGCTGCGTGCTCCTCTGGGACTGCAGGCTGGACTGGAGTCGCCGCAGCAGGGGGGCGCCGTTCCTCGACAGCCTTTTGAGCAGCCAGTAGCTGTGGGCTCTCTCCACAAACTGCTTCTTCCGCTGAATGGCCACCTGATTCGCAATCCTATTTAATCTAAAACACGGAAAAACTCAGAGTTTAGCTTCAAAGGAGCGCATGAACGTTTCATCGTAGAAACCAGAAATGACGGGGTCGCTCTTCACAGACCGCCGTCCACACCTTCGCGGCCACTCTCAGCCACGCACACTGCCGTCTCATGCTGTCCCCCGTCTGCTGGGCCCAGCCCGACCTGCAGCCGCCCACAGCCTCCACCCGCTGCTAACTCACTCGAGGGCCTACCAGACCAGACACGGAAATACGCCGAGCAAACCTCTCAGGTCCTTACGCGTTATGTAGGCCACGCGTGCCGACCGCATCCAGCGACCGATTAAAACTGTTGCCAAGGGCGGGGGTGAGGGGGGCACGGGTGTCCCCTCCAGTCACCTCAAGAGGGAAAGAGAGGGGACAGCTGGGGGCCAGGGCTGACGGTGGCATCTGCAGGACCGTCGGGAGACAGGACCCTTGCAGGGGCCGTAAAATGCAAAGGGTGTGTGAAAACACTTGCGTGGAGGGAGTGCTCACTTCAAAACCCCTCAAAGGCCAGCCAAAGCGTTTCCACAGCCCTGTTATCCTTCCTGCTGAATCAAAGCAATGATTCATCAATTTGACTCACAAGGACACCAAAAGAGAATATAAATTCGGTCATAAACTAAACACTTAATGAAAATACAAATGAAACAAGATGTTCCTCATTGAACACCAAACGTCAAAATGTCAGGACGAAAACGAGAAATTTTAAGGCTGCATTTTTTAGAGAATGCAAATCTAAGTTTTACAAAATAATCGACGACAAAAAGTCAGAACACCCCCAGCTTTGCTGTGTCCAGACCCACAACGGTCTTTCCCTTAAAAACAATGGCTCTACGGGGCACCCGGGGGGCTCAGTCGGCTAAGGGTCCCGCTCTTGGTTTCAGCTCAGGTCATGATCTCACAGTCTGTGGGTTCAAGCCCCACGTCGGGCTCTGTGCCGACAGCATGCAGCCTGCTTGGGATTCTCTCTCTCCTCTCTGCCCCTCCCCCACTCTCTCTCTCAAAATAAATAAACTTTAAAATTAAAAAAAAACAATAGTTCCAGCTCATTTCCAAGACCGTTCCAAATCACGCTGTCGGTCAGCCTCTGTGCCGAGGTGGCGAAGGGCACGCCTCCTGCACGGCTGCCCTCCTCCTGGCGTAAGACCCACACGCCATGCGGAGAACGAGTACCGTGTCGACTGCAAAGCGCGGCTCCAGTGTCTGTCCCACATGGGGACCCGATACCAAGGAACCGGCTTAGGGGACCGGTATCGGGTCCCCGTGTGGGACCCTGTGTCAGACACAGGCCAGGGGCTTTGCCAGAGCGGCCTTGTCAAATCCCAGAGGAAGACACCGAGAGCTTTCTGGGAGCAGATGCAGAACCCGAGCTCGGGTCTGTCCACGGCCTGACCGTGACCACGGGGCCACGGGTCTGCACATTCAAGGACGCTGGGTCTCACGGCCTCAGCAGGAGGCCGGAGGAGGACAGCTGTCGGCAGCAGCCCAGAGCATCTCGGACGTTGCCGAGGGTGCCAGCAGAAGCCTCTGGGGGGCACCTGGATTCTGCTCAAGGCCCTACCCGCAGCGCTCCTCGTCCGCAGGTGGGGTTGTGCAGTCCCGTGCAGTCCCGGGCACCCCGTGGGTGCCGTCTTGGGCGGGGTCTTTGTCTGCTTCACCACCCTTAGCTGAGGCATGATCCGATGCAGTGAGGTGCACGGACCGGACGGACACAGTTCAGAGGATCTGTACATACGCAGACAGGTGTTCTGACACAAGCACACGCTCCGTTATTTCAACGGTCAAACGAGGCAACGTAAATAAGAGTATTTCTTAACAGAAAGAAATGCTGTTTAACAACAGCTCAGGAAGATTCTGAACTTCACGAAACAAGCCACCAGACTCAGGATTTCTGAGCCACAATCAGCTCACAGACCTGAGCAACAAGGCTTTGATGAAAACCTATCACAAGGCGTCCCAGGGTATTTGCCGAAAAACCGCAATCTGAGCAGATTCTGCTTCACGAGCTCCAAAGAAGCAGGGCAGGCATGGGGCACCGAGGCAGCGGCACAGGCACCCAGCACGTGCCTCCTAGGACGCAGCGGGGCCAGCCCCGAGCAGACCCCCCTCGGGCCTGCACCCGGCGAGCCCCCGGCCCCACGACCGGCGCACAGCAAGTGGAGGGCGGAGGGACGCGCTAAACCACACGAGAAACGCTCCCCACGCAAGCCTGCAAGGGACGGGGCCCCCCTCCCTCAACAGTGGAACTCCGAAGGGAAAGAGACCAAAAAGGGCCGTTACGAGAGGAGAGACAGAAAGGACTCGTGTGACTTTGAAAGCACAGCACAGCCTGGGGTTCAGAAAGAGGGTAAGAAGTTGAGTACCACACGGGTGAAGACAGGGGTAGACCCGGGGACAGGAAGGGGTTGCGGGAAGGGCTGGGGGGCTGCTCTGTCTTCTCCAGCACACGGTGGTAACAAGGGTGTCTACCCTGTAATTATGCACTTGTTTTACGTTTCTTTCTTGTTTTGTTTTTTACTCTGAATATTGTTTTAAGAAATCTGGTATTTGGCAAGGGGGAATCAAAAGGATCAAAAGTTTGATCTTCTCAAGCCTTTCTGAACAGATCTCATACACAACGTGCCTCCAGATGAAAGATAACCAGGCTTCTGGAAAAACTGAGGGAGGACCCAACGAAGGGCAGATGACGAAACATCAGCTTAAAGTGAGCACCTCGGGGGTGCCTGGGTGGCTCATTCAGTTGAGCATCGACTTCAGCTCAGGTCATGATCTCGCAGTCCCTGAGTTTGAGCCCCACGTCGGGCTCTGTGCTGACGGCTCGGAGCCTGGAGCCTGCTTCGGATTCTGTGTCCCCCCCCCCCCCCCCCCCCGCCCCACCCTTGCTTGTGCTCTGCCTCTGTCTTTCAAAAATAAATAAATGTAATAAAAAAAAGTTTGTTTTAAATAAATAAAGTGAGCACCTTGCTACGATAAAACTGCTCTTACACCATCTACTTACGTATGTGACCAGGAAGCAGACTCCCGTCCACGGTAGCGGGAAGCAGGAACAGAATTAAGGGAGAGCGTGTCTCATCGGAGCAGGAAGGACATCCCTCCATGAAACACCCAGTCACCTCAGCCCATTTCCTCAGAGCTGCGCCCAGCACATACCGCTCACGGAAGAATCCCGCTGAAGCGCGTGCTGGCAGACGCGACGCCAGCCGATCAGGAAGAAACCTCCACGCTCGAGGCCCGGCGACAACCGCGGGACGGCAGTCACCCTTGGCGGGAAGATACCGACGCATGAGGCCCGACGACCCAGGTTCCACTGAACTCACTTTCAGAAATGATGGGCCTCGTAACACGCGCCTACGCTGAATATGCCAGGTGGCACCTCTCTGCTGTTCGTTCTTAGGGTGAAAACGCTGGATTTCAACTGAAAAACGTGGACGGCACTACAATGCTCTTCAGAACTATTTTGGCGGGTGATACGCCTCAGAAAGGAGAAAGGCTGACTCATAAGGCGCGAAGCACCCGGCTGGGGGATGTGCCCGGCGGCCCGGCCAGCACAGGAGGGCCTGGGCACGGCACGAGGGCGCACAGGGCAGGGGAGCCGGGACCCGGTCAAAGTGCCAATCGTGGCAACGGATGTGGGAAAAGCACCCGCAGGAAAACACAGCTCCCCAAAACAGAGCGGAAGCACGCAGACGACCTCAGCACGATCGCAGTACTGATTTTAGGAACGGAATTGACAGTTTCACATTTTCCTCCCGCCCCCAAAAGAAAAGGAAAGCAGACAGTTTTTCAGAAGAGCTCGGCCACTGGAGGACCAGGCAACGCAGCCCCTGCCGACAGCCGGGGGCGAGGGACGCGGACGTCCCGACACAGGGACGCAGGGCAAGGCAGAGGCCCGGCTCACGGGCGAACACACTCACGAAACAGAAACGACGCAGCAAACCGGGTCCGTTCGGGTATAAAATGACACCGCCCGCCACGAGCAAGGGGGTCTGTCCCAGGAAGCCAGTGTGCTCTTGAGATTACAAGTTCTATCAGGACTCACACAGCGACAGACTCGAGGGCAGAACATGACGATCTCAACAGGTGCGGAAAAGCAGCAGGTCAACCACCACCCACGACCCAAGACTCACAGTGAGGGGCAGGGGCGAGGGGCGAGGGGCCCGCCGGCAGGGCTGGGAGAGGCTCCTCCCCAGACCCGGAGCGACAGGCACGCAGGGAGATGCTTCCCAGGATGGGAACCAAGACCAAGAAGCCCACCCTACCGGCTCCCGCGAGAACAGCGGGCACGAGAGGCAAACGAAGGACCGGAAGTGCAAGCCTTCCCGAGGGAAGAAAAGTGTAAAACGTCACTGAGCGGCATCGAGGAAGACTTCCGCGGAGACGCTCAACGATCAGCAGTGCTGGCGAGAGAAGGACGAGGCATAAGAAATACACAGATCGCCTCCAAACCGGTCTGCACCCTCCGTGGAATTCCCAAATCCCGAGGGGCTCCGTCAGGAAACCTGACAAGATGCCTCCAAACCGTGCACGAAGGAACCGCAGGTGACCAAGAGCCACACTCGCATCTGAAGAGCCTGCCCTGGAGCCACAGGTGGCCGAGGGAGCAGAGCTGCCCGCCCACCGGAGGAAACCGGCCCGGGGCTGGAAGAGCTCACGGACCTCTCGGGAAAGGAGAAATTACTCAACGGCGAGCGAGAACTCAGCTCTCCACGGAGACGAATCGAGCCACACACATACCTCGTTAAGAAACGCACCCCCAAGTGACTGAAGACGTGGACTGAGAGACACAGATCCGACAGGTGGCCCAGGCCTCGACGGACGTGCTGGGACACGTCGGGGAACTGGCCGCCCTGGGCGCTGACCCCCTGCAGGGAGGCCAAGCACAGCCAAGATACAGCCAACAAATCAGGAGACTGGTCAGCGCTGGGGCCAGAGGAGACAGGAGGGACATGGACAGGGAAGCCGTGTGGAAGCTTTTAGAAGAAAACCCCGAGGTCTCCAGGGAAATGAAGGGTTATTTAAACAAGATATGACGGCACAAACCATAAAACAAAGCAAATACACACCGATGGAAAATAAAAGTCAAACCCTTGTAAAGTGCCAGGACCGAGGCAAGCATGTCCGCTCCAACCCCCTCAAATCAACTCCGGGCTGGCGGACCTGGTCTGCACCGAAGTCAGATAAAGACCGGAAAAACCAACGGGTGGCAAAGCCTGCTCACACCGTCATCTTCTCGGACGCTGTCCACAAAAATAATCTAATAAACCACAACATATTATACTAATCCAAAAGAGTTAAAAAAAAAAAAAACAAAAAACAAAAACAAAAAAACAAAAACCTGGACCTATACAAACAGCAAAAACACAGCTAATTGGAAAAAACACACTACTGGGGCACCTGGGGGCTCATTCGGACTCTTTTTCGGCTCAGGTCATGATCTCACAGTTCACGGATTTGAGCCCCACATCGGGCTCTGTGCCGGCAGCAAGGAACCTGCTTGGGATTCTCTCTCCTGCTCGCTCGCTCTCTCTCTCTCTCAAAAAATAAACTTAAAAAAAAACCACACTACATTTTTTATGAGAACACCATGAACTCCCCCAAGACATTAAAGCAGCCCTGGTGAGGCAGCGAGGCAGGCCTGCTCGTGTCTACGGGAGACCAGTGGCACGGAGTCCAGGCTTCAGCAGGGGCGTGGCCATCCCGAGAAGTTAGGCCTGGACCCGCACGTGGGGAGGGTACTGAGTAACAAGTGGGCCGGCCCTACGCGGATCAGGGTTCAGCAGCGATATGGTGTCCTTGTCAGGCAGGACGGCCAGAGGTCCAAGGACGGGACGTGAGCGCCGGGAGCCGTCAGAACTGGCCCCGGTGACCAGCCGGGAAGGACTCGTACTTGGGGGAAGACCCAAAACCAGACCCCATCGCTCCCAACATTAGGCTGCAGGAGGGCTACGGAGGGTTTCCTGCTGGAGGACGTCCAGGGGTGGGGAGGGAGTCCTCAGGCCAGACCCAGGACGAGACGGTAAAAGTAACAAAGTTCAGTTCATCAAGACACCGCACGTCACGGTCGTGTTCTTAAGGATTCTTACCTGTTCTCTACACGGACGTGTTAATGGATGAAACGAGATGACCGGGGTCTGTCTCCAAACGATGGGAAGGAAGAGACAGGCAAGGGTGGCCGCGAGTACAGTGACTGTTGGGGGCAGGCTCTCCCTGCTCTGCAGATTTCCAAATTTGAGAAGACTTTTTACAGACAACGGCACCTGGATGGCTCAGTCGGTTTAGCATCCGACTCTGGCTCAGGTCATGATCTCAGGGTTCAAGGTTCGAGACCCACACCAGGCTCTGTGCTGACAACTCAGAGCCTGTCTTGGATCCCCTGTCCCCTCTCTCTCTGCCCCTCCCCTGCTCACACTCTCTCCCTCAAAAATCAGTAAACATTTAAAAAAAAAAAAACTTTTTACAGACCTAAATAAGAATGAGAAGTCAAGGGAAAGAGAAGTGGAGATCCGCGATGAGCACAGCGTAGCCGCCTCGCCACGCAGGCCTCCACGGCCACACGCACGCGCGCAACCCCCACCGTCCCCGCAGGCTGCAGCCGAGAGGACACACCAGCTCGCATCAGTCCCCAAAAACGCCTGGCTCTGAAGCCAGCCAAGAGAACTCCCACACCAGCAGCGTGGTCGTCCGTGATGCCACCCACCCACCTCCAGACCCAGGGTGACACCAAAATATGAGACGCACGACAGCACTGTGTTCAAAGTCAGCGTGTAAATCAGCAGCAGACCGCATAGGCACAAGCACACCAAGACCAGAATACGGACCGGAGGAAGTCACCCCGACTCACAGTGAGTGGCGGCCGTGAGGGGCGGAAGTGGAAGGGCCCAAAGGGACTTGGAAGTGTTCCTTCAACGGCATTTTTTTTTTCAATGCTACATTTGATAAACACGCGTGTCAGTCTCCACTTTTCTTTTAATTATTTTTAATGTTTATTTCTGAGAGAGAGAGAAGAGAGACAGAGCATGAGCAGGGGAGGGGCAGAGAGGGAGGGAGACACGGAATCCGAGACAGGCTCCAGGCTCTGAGCCGTCAGCAGAGACAGACGTGGGGCTCGAACTCATGAACCACCGGTTCATGACCTAAGCCGAAGTCAGACGCTTAACCGACTGAGCCACCCAGGTGCCCCTCTCATTTGGTTTTAAAACTTTTTATATAAAAACTGTGGGAAACAAAAAAAATGCAACTAAAAAGCTCCACGTGGCAGTCACTGAAAGACGGTGCTCGTGACGCCCTGGGGCCATCCCTGAAGAGTCTGATTTTAGATCCCACCCTCCCAAAGAACACAGTCTTGAGTCCTTACGAGGGACACAACTCACTTTTGCAACAGCTCAGAGGTCAAATGGAGGTCAAGGTGGCAAGAGTGAAATCCAACCCCTGTGGCCTGCAAAGGCCAGAAGTTGCCTTGGGAGGGAAGTGGTTCTGCACCATGTGGCTCCCAGGAGAAGCTCCTGCACGGTTCAACACAGGTCAAGACCCCTCTCAGGACCCCTTCGCAAAGCCCAGAAATGGCTGGGGCGCATGTGTCACCCAAGGTCACGGTGAGGTGGCCGTCTGCAGCTAACTAACCAAGAGCCGAGTCCCCCAAGGTCAGGCTGCCAGTGACAGCCAGCTGGGCCACCCACCAGATGCTCCCCTCCCACCCATCCAGGTCCTGCTGGACAGACCTCTGAAATCACAAGGTCAGGAGAGGGGAAGGAGCCCACTGACGAGAAACTGGAGGGCTGAGGTGGTCGACTCCGGGCCTCCTGGGGAACAGGACCAACAGGCGGGACCCTGGGCCAGTGTGAAGAGGTACCGGGCAGCTGGCGCCACTTCCAAGGGCCTCCCAGACCTCAGGCCGCGAGCCGGGAGAACACAAAAGCAGAAACTGTCCCGTGGAGGCTCCAGCAACACCTTGGTCACTGAGAAGCGGGGGATGTCACTACCTCCGGGGGGAGGGGGGGCACACGGCACCTCCATGGACACCAGACAAACCCAGAACAATGCTCACTGGCTCTGCGAAGGCACAAGGGCTGTCTTCTCCAAAAATGGCCAGTCTCAGAACCTTCGAGTAGCTCCGGAAGCATCCAGATCACAGCCGGCCAGCCTGACCGGGACGGGGCCTGAATGGAGGACAGGGAGGCTACGGCGAGCCTCACCATGTGCTCGCCCGGAGGCCGGCCCTGTCCCGGCACACACGTGCGGACACGTGGGCCACCTCTGTGTACAGGGTGAACCCTGGGATTTGAGTGTCTCTCTCCTTCTTATTTTTGTAGCATTTTATAAATTTAGAGCTATTTCCAAATAAAAAACCGAAATGATGACCCCCAACCCGACCCAGTCTCCACGTGTGCCTGTGGAGAGCGCGCCATTGTGAGGCCCCATCAGCAGTCCTGACACCATCCGTCCACCTGCCGCGGTGAACGGGTCCGGACTCGGCGTGCGCACCGTTCACATTTTGCACTTTATCAGCCTAGGTGACACCCAGGCTGCGGCAGTGGTGACACTGGGTGGCATTCGTCCACGGCTAGTATTAAAGAAAACTTCTAAAAAGTTTCAATCCTGTTTCTGCCCAAAGTGAGCAAACACAAGGCATGTGAACGGAAAGGACCAAAGTCGCTACTCCGGCTGGTTCTTCCCACGGACTGAGCGCCTGCTCTGCAGGCCCGGGACGCTGAGGGAGAGACCCAGGCCCCGAGAGACGGCGAGGACGCACGCGCAGAGCACAGCAGCTCCCTGCAGAGACCACCACCGAGCAAGGCACCCAGGCCGAGGGCCAGCGAGGCAGGGGCCGCACAGGGCACAGGCCGAGGTATCCAGACGCTCGGGTGACCGTGGACCGCGGCCCGCAGCGCTGCCCTCGCGAGCACAAGGTGCTGGAACACCTGCCCACACGCCGCGAAACACCGAGTCCCCACCAGAACTCTTCCCACCCGCCCCAGCAACGTGGTCAGAACCAGCCTGCACGGCAGCCGCAATCCTGCCTCCCGGGAAGAGCACCCTCCGCAGGCTGCGGCGCCCGGAGCCGGGGGGAAGCCGCACCCCGGGGCGGACGTACTCGCGGGATGAGACGCCCAGCGCCTCCATCCGAATTCACCTCCAAGGAAAGCGGGGAAGTCCACTTCGTGAAGTCACGGCGGGTGGGAACGAGAATATTCGAAGAGCGCGTGGGAAGCCCACCACCGTGGCGCTTTCTCGGCGTGCCAGCTTCCGAGCGGCGGGGGGCAAAGACGACCACCCTGCTTTTCCATGTAGCGTTCGATTCACAAACCAAACGCTTCGCTTTCCGGTCTGGTTCTCGGTGCTTCTCTCCAGAGCAGCTGCTGCTTTAGACACCATGCAGGCCCTTCCCCCGAGGACCCCGACGCCCCCGATGCCGGCAGGGGCACCGTGACCTGCCTCCGGCACCACGTCCAGGAGGCAAACCCAGGGGCCCGTGCAGCTGTGGGGTGGCCAGAGCAGGGCCTCCACCTGCCCGGAAGGGCCGAGCCACCCCCTCCCTCACTTCCCCAATCCACAGCCCAACAGAACTTTTCTAAATCATAGTCACGCTAAGGGCCAGAAACGTGGGGAAAAAAAGACATACAAAACTCAAGTCCGGACTTTCCACAGTTCTATTCAGCAAACATAAAATCCCTCGGTCGAATGGCTACTAAGCATTCACTCTCCCGTTTCCGTCCTCACCCGGTGTCTGAGGGCGCAGCACCCTCCGGGAAATCGGGCTGTGGACCCGATCCTCCCTCCACCCTTCTCGTTGACTCAGGTAACTCACTAGGGGCGCGCGTGCCCCGAGCAACGCACATGTAAACGACCCAAGTGGCCGAGAGGACCAGGCTAACGTCCGGACCAACACCGCACATCAGCCTCTGCTCGTTAGAGGCCACTCTCCTCCACACATAAAGAGCGACTCCCACCAAAGGGCAACAAGAGAGAATTACCAGCTCTGGAGCTCTGGGGCAACTCAGTGAGTCCCTGACCGCCCCCCCACCTGCACCCTCGCCTCACAAGCCTCAACCGGTCCCTCCCTCCCCCACGAAGCAGCGAGGAACGGAGGAGGGACCAGAGAAGGATCTAATGGGAAAAGCGGCTACTCAAGAGCTAGAACAGCACAGCCAAGACGCTGATCGTTCTCGGAAGGGAAGGCAAAAAGGGAGGGGAGTGGGATTTCGCGCACACCCCCAGGAACAGGGGCCACCAGACCGGCCACACCGTGGGCCACGGCAGGATCAGCGCAGCGGCTGGCGAGCCCGGGCCACCCCAGCACCTGCCCCGACCACCCACAGGGTGGTCCAACAACAGCTTACCAACCGGCCGAGGGCGACCAGAAGACCTTCCAAGGATGGTGCTGTGGCCCACAACATCAAGGTCGCCCAGCAGGTCTGGGCGATCCACACGGCAAGGCCACGAATCTCTCCCCAGCCACATCTTTTATCTCTACTCCAAACCGAAACCAATTTTATTCCTAAATTAAGAAAAGAAACAAACAGGGGCCAGACTACACTTTCAGTGCGTGGTTTACTAACTATATCACCCGCTTTCAAAGATTCACATCCGAAGCCGGCATTTTGTCCGTCGGGCTGGTCACCCAGGACCTGCGAGCGCCCACATTTTCCAACTGGAAATGCTTTCTCCTGCAAGTGGCCCCGCAGCCCCACAGGCCAGCCCCTCCTCAGCACCGCTCATCAGGAGCGGGCAACCACGAGGCGCTGGGCACGGCCAAGGGAGACCAGACCCTTCTGGATTCTCAATTTGTTAGGTCACGTGGCTTCCCTTTCATTTACTTCCATTACAGCAAACGCTAAGACCCGGGGCTCTTCCACAGAAGCTCTGGACGCAAATCTCACACTCTCTGCCCCACAGCTAGAAACGCAAGTGAAATGGTTTTTTAAAAGTCCAGCTGACTGATCTGCAAAGACACACCTTGGTTTCAACAATGGTTTCCTCCGGATAAGAAGGACGAGCAGTTTTGATCACTTCTGTCTGAATCTACTGATTCTACGAGAAGTATGTGCTGCTCTAGAAGACTTCACTTGGGGGAAAAAAAAAAAAACAAAACGCACCTCTAACTCTTAATACAAAGTAAGTGCCCAGACTCTTGGGATCGAACAGCACTCCAACGTTGAGGTCCCACTGCCCCTTACAACCGAACCGGTGAGCTCGACGAAACTCAGGACCCGTTAAAACCACATTACGATGTCCAATCGCAACGTGCCGGTGTTCCCACCGCAGATACGCAGAAGCACGACACCAAAAGCTACCCTTCAATTTGCTGAACGTTCTACTTCTCAACAACTGAAACACCCGCGAGTCTGTCACACGCTCAACTTGTGAGATGCGCAGGTTCGATCCCCACGCGACTCACTCACCAACGATCCGCAGTCCAGCAACAACAGGTACCCCACAAGCTGCTCTCAGGGGCGGACTTCATCACCTCAACGCTTCGCTTCCTTCACCGAAGGGTTTTAAAGCCCTCGTGCCCTATTATCAAGCGTGCTGCAGCCTCAAAGCTCAAGGAGCGTCTGAGCGAGGGGTCTGCTGTCCCACCCTCAGGCTCTGGCCTAAGACCAAACGACTTACCTCACATTCCGAACGAAGTAAGAGCGAGTCGGCAGCAGGAGGAGGAGCAAGGAGGAAACAAGGGCAGGGACCAAAGTGGGCACAGCTGGGTGGGGACTGGCCTCTGTGACACGTGTAAGAGCAAGGCCAAGGGCCTGACCCCACTACCAGCCCCCCCAGCGCCCCACCCCCCCACCGCTGCGATCCTCAACCACTGCAGACTGCTCTGTTGGAGAGCCCTACACGGACCGGGCAACATCCACACCGCGAAGGAAATGGTCAGGAAACCCAGAAAGGCTGTCACAACAGGAAGGAGACCAGCGTCTCCCTCCGTGAAGCTCCCGTCAGCCCCACTCTGATCTCCGCGCCTGTCTTACCCTCCTTCACTTTACGACAGATTCATTTTAAACGCTACAAGGTTCTCGGGGGCTTTGGGTGGCTCGCCGGTTGAGCATCCTGAGTCTTCGTTTCGGCTCAGCTCACGAGCTCATGGTCCGTGAGACTGAGCCCCGTGTCAGGCTCTGCTCAGTGTGGGGTCTGCTTAGGATTCTCATTCTCTCTCATTCTCTCGGTCTCTCTCTCTCAAAATAAGTAAACGTTAAAAAATAATAATAAAGGGTGCCTGGGTGGCTCAGTCGGTGAAGCGTCCAACTTTGGCTCAGGTCATGATCTCGCAGTTCCTGAGTTCGAGCCCCACGTCGGGCTCTGCGCTGATGGCTCAGAGCCTGGAGCCTGCTTTGGATTCTGTGTCTCCCTCTCTGTCTGCCCCTCCCCTGCTCGTGCTCTGTGTCTCTCTCAAAAATAAAAACAAAGGTTAAAAAATAAATAATAGTAACAAAGCCAAATAAAGCGCCACAAGGTTCTCCAACTCAGTGGGGAAGCGGAGCGAGGACCGGCATCTTACCGCGTCAAAGGTGGTGACCGCACCCGCAGTGCTCGGGGCCCCCGACCCTAATTACTGCAGTCAGCGTGGCCCTGGGCTCCCCGAGCCCCGCGTGGCAGGGACCAGCGGAGGGCCACGTAAGCAGAAGGCGCGAGATCCTCTGACACAGCCGCGCCGCGCCCCGGCCCCCCCTCCGGCCTCCTCCTCTACCCCACGCTGGCACGCACTTACCTCTGAGGGGGGATATACGGGGCGCACACGGGCGGCAGGACCGCACAGGGCTCACTCAGCGTCTTCTTCGCCTTTTTCGCTTTCTTCCTGACCTTGGACGTGGACCTGACCGTTTTGACGGAGCTCTCTTTTCGACAGACACCGTTTTTCATCTCCACCTCCCCGTAAATGTTCAGAGGCCTCCGCGTACAGCCCGGGGGCGTGTGGGCGTCACAGTAAGCGGTCTTCCTGACAGAGAAGGTCGTGGCGCCGCCCGCGAGTTCCTTCACGGGCTCCATCTTCATGTAGAGGCCGGCCCTCTGGGCGCACGTCACGTGGAAGGCCGTGTAGCAGTTTGCCTTGTGGCACTGGATGCAGGCGCCCACGCCCTTCTGCTTGCAGAGGTAGCACGTCAGTTTCCACCGGGCCGGGGGGATGTTCCTCACGCCGTCGATGGGCTCGATGAACACCGTGTTGGCAAAGCCCACCTCCGGGATCCACAGGGCGCACACCACGTGGCCCCAGCGGTCGTCGTCTGTCTTTTTGAAGGCACCTCCCTTGTTCGGGCAGAGCACGCAGTCGGCGGGCCGGGCCCGGGACTGCAGGCAGTGTCGGCAGAGCCACTGGCCCTCGGGGATGTAGGGCACCCCGTAGCACTCCTGGTGCACGGCCAGGTTGCACATGTCGCAGAAGAGGATCACGTTGCTGTTCTGGCACTCGCCGTCCATGCAGATGCAGCACACGGCGTCTTCGTCGATCAGGGACTGCTGCTCCCCCTGCTTCTGGTTCTCGCAGTAGGACTCCTTCTCGAAGCGGTCCATCAAGAACTCGAACACGCTCTGCGACACGGCCGACACGCAGTCGCCCTTGCGCTTCTCGTTGACGATCTCCAGCCAGGCGTAATCCTCCTCGTCCATGTCGTACTCCACCTCGTTGTCCAGCTCCTCGGCCGACTTCTCGATGAACTTGTAGTACACCGGGGGCCTCCTGGGGGCGGACGGCGGGCTGTACTCCACGATCCGCACCTTGGGCTCGGGAAGCGCGCTGGCCGAAGCCAGCGTGCCGTGGGCACTGGGGAGGGCTTCATTTTTCTTTTTGACTCGGTTGTTTTTGTGGCGCTTAGTTCTTAAGCACACCGGTGGCCTCTCGCTATTTTCTTTATTGCTGTTGCATTCGCTCATTTCTTGCGCCGTGAGGTCATCTTCCAGTATGATCTCCAGGGGATCAAAAATACTGATCCGATGGAGGCGCCCCTCGATCTCTATCTCAACCATCCTCTGGGCCTGCGCGTAGGTCAGGGTCTCTCGCGTGGGGGAGTGCTTAGTACTGCACGGGGAGGAAGGGTGTCTCGCTGCAGCGCCGCGATGACATCGTCCTTTCCTCCTCATTTGGTACTGACTCCCTAAAACAGAGGGAAAGGCCAAGTTAGCTCCGTGCAGAAGACACAGGACGAGAAAACCACCAGACGCGCCGGGGGCAGAGCTAACCGACCAACCCAAGCTCAATCAAAACGAAACTCCCAGCTAACACCTCTCTGCGGAGTCCCAGATCACTCGTCCCCGGGACTCACGATCGTGTCCGACAACCTTCCCCACCAGGTCCCTCCCGGACCAGAGGAGAGGACGAGGAGTGAGGAGGGGCCTCTGAGAGGGACAAGAGCCTCTGGGCCGCCCTGTGATTCCCACAGCTCGCCGAGCACCTTCCTGGACCCAGCTGACAGGTCACCACGATGACTGCAACATCCCTCACGAGTAGGGAGCCCCAGCCCTGAGCCCAGAGAAGCCCACACACAGGGACGGACCCCAGCAGGCGCCAAAGGCAGGACAGCAGGGCAGGCGTGCTCGGCGGCTCCTTCGCCCCTGACCAGCACTCCCCTTCGCAGGGTCTTCCCCTGCAGCCCAGTGCAACAGCCCCGCTGGGTGCCGGGAGCCTAGGCGGTGACAGCACAGAGCACAGCCGTCCGTCCTCTCCGTGACGCGCCTTCCACACCCACGTGGAGATACAGGGCGACTCGAGCACATCGGGACCAGAGAGAGGAGCCCCGTACTGGTCTGGGGGGCCGACCTCACCCGGGGAGGCCCCCGCCCAGCTTCCAGAGTGACCACCACAGAAACCCCCGCAGCCCAGCCAGCCTGCCCCGCCCCCACAAGGCCACTCCTCAGCTGCCGCCCCAACGGTGGCACCGGGCCGTGCCCTCCTCGTCCTCCGGCACACCCAGACGAGACGTGCCATATACCACAGGGGGCATCTCTGCCCTCGCGCCACACTGAGGGCCGCCCCTGAGAACCACACGCTGCCCGGGGAACCCCCACCCCGGGGTGGCCGGCAGGGGCTCAGGTGCCTGAAATCTTGGCCTCGGAGCTCTAGGAGAACTTGCTCTTCTCAGAGCTCCACCCTCCGACTCAGTAACCGAGTCTATTTTCAGTCTCCCTCATGTGAAGACTCCGGGGTCTGGACCACCACCCGCCAAGCCAAGTGTCACCTTGGGAAATGATGCCGAGGACCGAGGACTCCTCCCTCCAAACAACTACACTGTACTGACTGGAAGCAAAATGACTTTAAGCGACTGGCTTACAAATGAACATTCCACAGTGGAGCCCCAGGCCCACTGCTACACACGCCAAGACTGGGAAAGCCGGCACGGGGGCGCCCCCGGGACCTGACTGCCTCAAGGCAGCCTAGCTGATCTCCCGGAAAAGTCCTCAAGGAGCGCTTGGTAAGCCCCAAAAGGCAATCCCAGCGAACCCTAAATGCGCTTTTTAAGACAGACCCTTCTGATCTTCGTCAAATACAAACCCACGTTTTACGTTGAAATTTAACAAGAATTCCCTGCAAGGGCAAGCCCGGAAAACACTCTGGCCGGCCAAAACCCAACTCACCTGCGTGGCAGGGGTCTCCAGGCGCCCACTCAACCCCGGGCCCCCCAGAAATGGGCCACAAAGTCACCGACCAGCCAGTCCTGCACCAGCAGTGCCCTCGGAAGGGGACTGGGTGCAGCCCCCGGGGTGTCAGCACCACAGCCTACACGGAGGGGACCCTAATGCCCCCGGGGACGGACGTCATTAATTTTTACATTAATGCACGTCATTACTGAGATGGGGTCACGGGGTCCAAGTGACAACCGGCTACTCAGCGGATTAAAAGCAAACACGTAATTTTCTCCTCGCCGCCAAAGTACCAGGTAGCTCTATCTGTAACCAGCCTCCACAACCCACGCTCTCCCGATGGGCCCCTCAAGCACTCTGCACACGAACTTCGCCTAACAACGGTCCCGGCAGCTCCAGCGTCTGAAGACGGAACCGTGACGGGGCAGGAGGGCAGTTAGCGGCACAGAGTGACCGACTGCTCCTGCCTCCTGGCTTCCCGACACCCTCTGTCACTGCCATGTGGCTCCAAGCACACTTGGCGCTTCTGCAGAGGGACAAGCAGTCCCACCAGGACGTGGTCAGCGAGGACCAGAAGCCTTTCCAGCCGTGATTCAGTGAAATACACCCAGAAAAGCCGCGTGGGCCGCCAGAGAGGAGGCCTGCACGCTAAGGAGCAGCAAACGTCTTCAAATCAGTTCATTTCCTGCCTGGCTGGGAACAAGTCACTTCAACTGTCCCGGCCCTGCTCCCGCTAAAGCAGAAACAGGACCAGAGCCGGCTCCCGCTGGTGTGAACACTGCCCGACCTCCCACGAGGAGCTCGGGGCAGCGCCTGGCGGAGCAGGTGAGGGCATATACCACCCTAACTCCCCAAGCCCACCCAGGCAGGGGTGAAACTTCGGGGTGACGAAAACCTTCGGGATGGGCGTGGCAGTTTCCTGGGCGGACGTACTTGTGTCAAAACTCAAGTGTGCCCTAACAGGGGCTGTGTCTTCCCCGAATCACACCTCGGTGAGCTCACTTCTCCTACGAGGGTCCAAGGGAGCCGAGCGGGGCTCAGTTCCCCACAGTCAGAGGGACGAAGGGACGAAGGGATGACCGACTGTCCCTGCAGCCCGGTCCGGGGCCACCCACCTCCCCACGGCCAGACCCGCGCGGCTTCCCCGGCTTCTCTGCTGGGAAACGTTTAAAGTCCGGCCCTGTTACAGGGAGTTTCCTGTCTTGGCAAAACAAACCGACTGTATCTGTTACATAATGCGACCCGCTCGGGCACAATGACTCCCGGCCGCGTTGAAACGCCGACTCTGGGGCAGAGGGGCCGCCGCGCCCGACCCACGGCCCACACGCGGGGCCGGCTGCCGGGTCCCGATCTGCCGCCCGCCATCGCGGCGGCCGGCGCGGGGCGGCCTCCCGGACACCGGGGCCCCGGCGCCCCGGCACCCCGGCCCCAACCGCCCGGCCTCCCCGGCACCCCGGCCTCCTCAACAGCCCGACCCCAACACCCGGACTCTCGGGCCTCCCCGCCCAGCCTCCCCGACGCCCCGGCCTCCCCGATCTCCCCCGCCCCGGCCTCCTCGCCACCTCGGCTCCCTCCCCCCCGCCCCCGCCCGGCCCGGCCCGGCCTCCAGGCCGCCCTCAGGCCGCCCACCCGCCCGCCCGCCCGCCCGCGGACAATGCGCCGCCCGCCGCGGCCGCCAAACATGGCGTCGGCACAGGCACCCGAGAGGCCGGCGGGCGAGGCGGCGGCGGCGGCGGCGGCCCCGGCCCCCGCCCACTCACCTTCGGGGCCGCGGCCGCGGGAGCCCGGCGGCGGGCGCGGGGGGCCGGCGCGGCCAAGGCGGCGCTAATGGCGCCCGCGGCTCCTCCGCCAACGGCCGCGCAGGCCCGGCCCGCCGCCGCTCTGGGCGCGGGCTCCTGTCGGCGGCGCCCGGCCCGGCTCGGCTCGGCGGCCGCGGGCTCGCGGGCTCTCGGGGTCTCGCGGGCGGGCGGCGGCGGCGGCGGCGGCGGCGGGCGGTGCGGGGCCCGGCGGGGAGGCCCGGCGCGGGGAGGGGGGGGCTCGGCCGGCGGCGGCGGCGGCGGCGGCGGCGGGGCGCGGGGCGCGGGCGCGGGGAGGGTCGGACGCCCGGGCCGGCTCGCTCGCTCGCTCGCTCCCCAGCGAAGCAAACAATGCGGCGAGCGCTCCGCCCGGCGCGCTGCGTGCGAGACGCGCCCCGCCCGCCGCCGCCATGACGCGCGCCGCCGGGGGAGGGGCGGGCTGAGGGGCGCCGGCCGGGGAGGGAGGGGCGGCCGGGCGGAGGGGGCGCGGGGACCCCGGGCTGGGGGCCTGAGGGGACCCCGGGCTGGGGCCTGAGGGGCGCGGGGACCCTGGGCTGGGGGCCTGCGGGGACCCTGGACTGGGGGCCTAAGGGACCCTGGGCTGGGGCCTGAGGGGTGACGGGACAGAGGGGCACGGGGACCCTGGGCTGGGGCCTGAGAGGACCCTGAGCTGGGGCCTGAGGGGTGACCGGACAGAGGGGCACGGGGACCCTGGGCTGGGGCCTGAGGGGACCCTCGGCTGGGGGCCTGCGGGGACCCTGGACTGGGGGCCTAAGGGACCCTGGGCTGGGGCCTGAGGGGTGACCGGACAGAGGGGCACGGGGACCCTGGGCTGGGGCCTGAGAGGACCCTGAGCTGGGGCCTGAGGGGTGACCGGACAGAGGGGCACGGGGACCCTGGGCTGGGGCCTGAGGGGCGCGGGGACCCTGGGCTGGGGCCTGAGGGGACCCTGAACTGGGGCCTGAGGGGCGCGGGGACCCTGGGCTGGGGCCTGAGGGGTGACCGGACGGAGGGGCGCGGGGACCCTGGGCTGGGGGCCTGCGGGGACCCTGGACTGGGGGCCTAAGGGACCCTGGGCTGGGGCCTGAGGGGCACGGGGACCCTGGGCTGGGGCCTGAGGGGTGACCGGACGGAGGGGCGCGGGGACCCTGGGCTGGGGCCTGAGGGGACCCTGAACTGGGGCCTGAGGGGCGCGGAGACCCTGGGCTGGGGCCTGAGGGGTGACCGGACGGAGGGGTGTGGGGACCCTGGGCTGGGGCCTGAGGGGACCCTGAACTGGGGCCTGAGGGGCGCAGGGACCCTGGGCTGGGGCCTGAGGGGTGAGCGGAGGGGCGTGGGGACCCTGGGCTGAGGCCTGAGAGGACCCTGAGCTGGGGCCTGAGGGGTGACCAGACAGAGGGGCATGGGGACCCTGGGCTGGGGCCTGAGGGGTGAGCGGACGGAGGGGCACGGGGACCCTGGGCTGGGAGGGAGAGGATTTTTGAGGTGGAGGTGACTGAGGGGCACTGTCTGGGCAGAGGTGAGCCTGAGGTGTCCAGGGAGAAGCCTAGGCGGTCAGCACAGTGACCATGAAAGGACCCTGGGGCGCTGGGGGAAAGGACCTGGCAGGGGCCCCCCAGCTTGTGGCTGCAGGGGAGGCCCCCCAGGAAGAGAGGGACACCCCCCCCCCAGGGCAGAGGCTGGGTCCTTGTGAGCTGATACGGTCTTCTCCTCATATGGGCAAACAGGGCAGGGTCCATCAGAGGCCTTACCAAGAGTGGGCGGGCTGGCCCTGACCACCCACGTGTCCTCTTGCTGACTGCTGCTCGAGCTTCACTGCACCCAGCCTGTAGGTTGAGAGGCCACGGCTTGGAGAGTCGCTTAGGGTTGCAGCCAAGGTTCCCCCCTTGAAGCCGGTGTCCCCTCCAGACACACCCTTGGGTGGAGAAGGGGCTGGCCTGCCGGGGGGGCTGCAACCACATGTGCACCCAGGCACCACGAACACCTCCTCTGCTCTGCAGATGTCTGCTTACCGCAATCCGAACTCACCAGGGCATCCAGTAGTGGAGGACAAGCGAGCTGGGCCTGCATCCCTTGTCCTCAACCTGGGGTGACCCGATGCAAACGGACAGGCTGGAGTATCTTACAACACGGAGCAAAAGTAAGAGGCTCACGAAGAAGACGACGAGAACCTCACAGAATAGGACACGGAGAATGATCACAGGAAACTTCTCAAATGACAAGTAATGCCCAGGACACGTGGAGAAAAAACACCCACAGAGGCACGTCAGAGTGACATTCTGGAATTCAAAGGGTAAAGAGAGTAACTCAAAAACCTGCAGAGAAGAAGGATCTTCTTTAATCAGACTGAACCTGATTGTCAACTGGCAAGGGAGCACAATTGTCAAAATTGTAAGAGAATTGAACCTAGAACTCCTAGTAGTGAAACTCATTTGTGGAACCACAAAATAAAGGTGTCTTCACAGTCTGAACATCCAAGTTCACCATACACAAAGTCTATTAAAAAAAAAAAGCTGGAAGATAGATTCTAGCAAAACAAAAAGCGTATCCAAGAGTAAGACATGGATGCCAGCAAAGAAACCAGTTGGAATGGTTGAAAGAAAATCATATAACAGCTGGAGAGAAAATCCCAGATGAGCCTAACATGACATATGGCAAGGGGAGGTCAGAGAAGGAAGGAAAAAGCACGCTAAATTTCTTGTATTGTTAGAAGACTTCAGAGTTGGTGGGGAATTGAAATGAAGACTGACAGTATCAACAAATCAGAAAAGAGAAAAAGATAAATGCATGATCAGAAAGGAAGATAATATGAGATGACAAGAAGAAATCCAAGCATTCATGTAATCACAAACATGACTACATTAAGTTCATGTATTAAAAGAGACTCTCGAAATGGCATATATCATTAAATACTATTTACAGAAAAATATATCTGAGAAAGTCACACAGATTGAAAATAAAAGGATAGAAAGTATGTATCATACAACTCTTGTTCCTCAAAAGACCATAAGAGAATGGACAAAAACAAAAACTAGAAAATATTTGCAACATATATACCTTGCAAATTATTCAGTGTCCAGAATATATGAAGAATACTTTCAAATCCATTAGAGAAAAACAAGCCAGGGGTGCCTGGCTGGCCCAGTCAGTGGAGTGTATGACTCCTGATCTCAGGGTTGTGAGTTCAAGCCCCACATCGGGTGAGGAGCCTACTTAAAATAAAATTTTAAAAAATTAATTTTTTTTTTTAAAGAAAAAAACAAGCCAATCGAATGACGGGGAAAACCCATAATCAGGGTCCTTGCAGAGAAGAATGTGGAAGGGCCGATAACCTCACCAGTAATTTCAAAAATGCAAACTAAAACCACCAAATGAGCACAAATGTTAAACTAAACCCAGGGATGGCAGGAAGGTAGATCAACAAATATGCATACCCTGCTGGCTGGAATGTCAGGTGGTACCATTACCTTAGTGAAAAATAAGGCATTACCCAGTGAAGTTGGACACGTGTATCAGTTATCTATCGCTGCATAATAAAGCACCTGCAAAACTTCATAGCTCAAAACAACAATAGTCGTTCCCTTTACACACAGATCTCCTAGGGTACTAGGGTATCCCTACTGGGGACTGGAGGGCCCATGTCCAAGATGGTGCATGCATGGCCAGTAGGCCCGTTCAGGCTATGGGCTGAGCCGGATGGTGGCCAAGTTCCAAGAGCAAGAATTCTAAGAGAACTAGTAAGGACCTGTTATCACTCTTCATACCATAGCCCCAGAAGTCACATAGCATCACTTCTGGCCAAGCCTGTCCGGATTCAAGAGACACCTCTGCTTCCTGGGGATAGAAGTGTCAAAGTCCTATTTTAAGAGGAAGGAATACATGAGCACATGTGCACACCAATTCCCAGCTCGAGGGTTAAGCTGATATATTCCCAGGTACTTCCGTGCCTGAAAGTATGCCAAAGAAACCTGCCCTTGTTCATGGGGAGATGTGCATCAAAGTTCAAAACAGTATTGTTTTTAGTAGCAAAAATACTGGGAGGGAAAATACCTTAAATGTCCCTGGACGATAAGACAAAGTGATGTACGTCCATATAATGGAACAGCACACGATGGCTGCAGTGAATGAACTGTACCGCTTGAGCCATGTGGCTGAATCTCAGACACGATGCCGAGTGGGAGTAACTCAGGACCGTAATGTAGAGTGTGATTCCATTTACGATTAAACAGAGTGAGGTAGGAAATATGTGGCTGAGTATGTACCCACAAACCCCGTATCTTTTTTGATACCTGTTAACAAACCTTGGCGTTCACACTGGTAGCTCCACTTCCAATCCAACAGATTTCATTCCATCCTCTTTTTGTTGAACTCTTTCAACAATGAAAAACCTACGCATTCACTTCATAGCTGTCTCCACGTGTGTTGAGGCTGTACCAGCCGGAAAGTTGGCCCAAGACACACCAACCACCACCCCCCACCCCGCCTCTGTTCGATGCACCTCCGAAAGATGTACAGCCGAAAGCCTGAGCCCCACAAAAGCAAGGAGAGGGCATTGGTGTTATTTTGTCATGTTCTGTTTTCTGGCAGAAGTCAGATAATACCCTTTCTCTTTGTGCTTGATCTATCTCTATAGTAGATTGTGCTTCCGTAAACAAACACAACATACTCAGAACGTCTCACTTCAGAACTCAGGAAAAATAGTTTCTACTGACGCTTTTAATAAAATTTAGTTATTTGCATAGTTTCAATAAAAATCAGTCCTTTTTACCAAGATATAATTAAACAAACTGCCACCAAGGCTTTATGCGGGTGTCTCATTTGAGAATACGTTCAGTATGACCCACCCACCTTAGGCACAAGGTTGTAGCATCTGTGTTGGGTCAATGCCCACAGAATCCTCTGCCCCGCACTGCTCAGGTGCCTGTCCCACAGTGTACCATGTCTTAATCGTACAAGTAGTAAGGAAAATGGGAACTATGACAGACACCGTGGTCTTTGAGAAGGTACGAACTTCCCTATTTGCACAGGTATTGCAGGCAAATCAGAGGGAGATTACTTTGGTTCCATTTCCTAACCTAGGAATAGAAGGGCAAATGAGAGAAAAATCTCAGGCATAATAGAGGCTCAACCTCACATTCCTAATGATGACATCTCCAAACAGAAGTTGATTTTCTGGCCTTGATCTTTGGGTAGCACCATATGACTTAGATGTGCCAGCCCAAAAAGGAGGCTCATACACGTTAATTACCACATCTTACAGCACCTGTGTAGGTGAATCAAGGCCAAACACAGGAAGACCAGCTTTGTGTGGTCAAGAATAACCCTCGTAGAGAATTTATCATCACACGTAGGGACTAATAAAACTTTTCCAAAACTTAAGAATGGGTAAGAAGGATGGTGGCGGGTCCCTTGGTGGGAGGCTGAATGTCGTCTGGCAGAACTGCCAAGGGAAATTTGTTTTTATTCTCTAGAATGTGCACCTGTTCAACTTGCTATTTACTATCGATGATGATTTTTTTTTTTTTTTTTTTTTTTTTACAACTCATTGAGGGTAGACTTCACCTTGTAGAAAACACACAGCTAGGTAAAATGATCCTTGTCTGATAACAATGCAAATGAATTTTGCTCAGTAGTAAGTGATAGAAATGATTTCTGTCTGGTGAAAATGATTACAACTAGAAGAGGTTGCAGTTTTACGGCCCTACAGAGTATTAACCCGGTTTTAATCTAAATCAGCAGGTTTACTCAAGCAAGCTCGTCTTCAGCCACTGTCAATACTTCCTTCCGTCTTCAGTATTTGAAACTAGCCTCATCATCGCGCCGGGTTCCTCATTAATGATTTAAATAAATCTTTGACGCATTCTCACTTTAGAGCTGTGGAGTCATATTTTTAACTTTTTGAAACTAATGCTTTGATGGCTCCTATATCTAGCTTCCCCTCAGTATCCCCCTACAATGTCTAATAGGCATCTCAAACTCAAGACGCCTGATACTCAGCTCCCGGCCTTCATCCCCAAACTTCTCCTCTGTTGCCTCCCCCGTCTCTCATGGGTTGAACTGGGTCACCCAAAAGATACGGTGACATCCCAACCCCAGTAGCTGTGAATTGGGCCTTGTGGCAATGGGGCCTTTACAGATGATCAAGGGAGGGTGAGGTCACTGGGGTGGGTCCTTATCCAATGACCGGTGTCAAAATGGGAAGAGGGAAGTTTGGACACAGGCCATGAGAAGGCCATGTAGACAGAGGCAGAAACTGGATAGATGGAGCTGTAAGCCTAAGGAATGCCAAGACTCACAGTCACTGGAAGGCGGAAGAGGCCAGGGAGGATCCCGCCCTGCAGGTTTCAGAGGGAGTGCTGGCTTCCAATCTATGAGACAATACATTTCTGTTATTTTAAGCCACCCAGTTTGTGGCACTTTGTCATGGCAGCCACAGGATACTAACCCACCTTCTCAGTAAACGGTAACCCCGTGTTTCCTGCGCGAGAGGCATTGCCTTACTGGGCACATCTGATCCATTAGCAAATCTTGTTGGCCCTCCCTTCAAAATGTGTCTGGAACCAGCCCTGTGTCAGGACTTCCTGTTACTATGCCAGGGCCAGTCACTATTATCTCACACCTGGATTATCTCAGTATCTCAACTAGTGTCCGTTTTACCTGTGAAACTATGTACTTTTTCTCTACACAGCAGCACAAGTGATACTGCCACTTCTGTGCTTCGAACGTTCCAGCGGCTCCACATCTCTCTCAAAATAAAAGCCAAAGTCCTCAACAACCAAAAAAAAAAAAAAAACAACAAAACCAGATTAAAAATGGGTAAAGAACTTGAATAGACACGTCTTCAAAGAAGATACACAAATGACCGATAAGCAAATGAAAAAATGTTCAGCATCATTGGTGTTTTGGGACATGCAAATCAAAACCACAAAGAGAAACCACTTCATACCCACTAGGATGGCTGGAATCAAAAAGTCAGATAATGGGGCGCCTGGATTGCTCCGTTGGTTAAGCATCCAACTCTTGGTTTCAGCTCAGGTCATGATTTCATGGCCGTGGGATAGAGCCCCATGTTGGGCTCCACACTGAGCATGGAGCCTGCTTGGGATTCTCTCTCTCTCCCTCTGCTCCTCTTCCCCGCTCACACATGCTCTCTCTCTCTCTCTCTCTCCCAAGTAAAAAATTTTAAAAAAGAAAGTCAGATAATACCAAGTGTTGGTGAGAATATGGGGAAACTAACCATCACATGTTGCTGGAGGAAATGCAAAAAGGTACCTCTGCTTTGGAAGATGGTTGGACACAGTTTCTCAAAATGCTAAACTGAGAGTTACCATATGGCCCAGAAATTCCACTCCTGGCCATACACGCCAGAGAAATGAGAACACATGTCCACACAGAAACTCGTACAGGGAGATTCACAGCAATGTTATTCACAATAGTCAGTAAGTGAAAATAAACCAAATGGCCGTCAACTGATGAACAGACGGATAAAATGTTATGTGTCCACAAACAAAGGAACAAAGTACTGAAATTACATGGGTGAATCTTGAAAACATTACGCAAAGGAAAGATGCCCACAGGCCACATATTGAATGATTCCATTTATGTGAAATGTCAATGATAGGCAAATCTATAGACACAGAAAGCATATCTGTGGTTGTCGGGCCTCAGGGGAGGAAGAAATGGGGACTGACTTTTAATGGGTATGGGGTTTCTTTGGGGATGATGGTGTTCTAAAATTGAGTGGTGAGGGTTTCACAACCCCACACATACACTACAAACCATTAAATCGTACATTTTAAATGAGTGAATTGTATGGTATGTGAATTATATCTTAAGAAAGCTGTTGTAAAAATACGTTGAAGAAATAGTTACATAAGTAAAACGAAAAAATAACACCAGGGACTTCTGGTTCAAGAGTAGATGATGTGCACTCATCTCTCTCTGTACATCCAACTAAATACAACTTTTAAAACGGGGAAGTAAGAGGTGCCTGGGTGGCTCAGTTGGTTGAGCATCCAACTTAGGCTCAGGTCATGATCTCACGGTTCATGAGTTCGAGCCCCGTGTTGGGCTCTGTGCTGACAGCTCAGAGCCTGGAGCTGGCTTCGGATTCTCTGTCTCCCTCTCTCTTTCTGCCCCTCCCCTGCTCACGCCCTGTCTCTCTCTCTCAAAAATAAACATTAAAAAAAAAAAAAAAAAAAAAAAAATAAGAAACCTGGGCAAGATACACATCAAATTGCTTTTGAGATTACCCTTTTGGGGTGGGATTGTAGAGTTCTCACTTTTTATTTTCGTGTTAGCTGGATTATTTATACCTGTTATGGTTACATTTGCTAGAGGAAATACGGTATACCCAGATAAACTTCAAATTTCAAATAAGTAATTTTTTAGTGTGAAGATGTCCCACACAACATGTGTACTTTTATTTGCTACATCCGGCAACCCTAGAAATGGCCATAAACTGCAAAGCCATTTCCACCTTGGAAGATAAAATGGAGCCAGCTGCCGCAGGCTGGTGTCCTCCCGAGCGAAGGCCGGGGCCAGTGCGGGCGTCCACCCGAGTCCCTGCACCACTCGGGGTCTGCTCCCACCGGCACATCCCTTCCGAATTCTTATCTAGGACGCCTCTTGGGTTCCCTCGGCTCCTTCCAGCAGCAGCCACAGCTGCTCCCCCGGGGTTATGTCACCATCCAGTCTGGCTTTACCGCCTCTCCTCCTCCCTGGACCCTTGCCCTCTCCAACCTTGGAAGACCCTCAAGCCCCTTCCTGATCTGGCCTCTTCCTGCTCGGCTTACTGGTTCCTGTAAGGAAGCTGTAAGGAACCACAGGAGCTGGTTCCTGGCCCAGGGCCCTGGTGCTTGATGCCCTGTGTGCTCCCTAGGACCCCATCCCAGCCACAAGGCCCCTCCAGGTAGGCGCTGCTGTAAGCTTCCGGCTTTCACTCCATTTCCCCTGAGGTCATCACTGCTGCTGGTGCCCCATCTGCAGCTCCTGTCTGCCTGGGTCCCTTGCCAATTCTGGCATTTCTGTCCTTAGGTCCCTGCAGGGTCTGCTGGAGATGCCACGGTCCACCCCCTGGACCATCACCTCAGCACCTCCCCGCACCATGAGCGACCTGACACGGTCATCCCCAGTTCTCCTCCACTCCCCTCTTCCACACCCCAGGAAGGGGCCAAACCCCAATGGAGCCTCCCAGGGCTTATTCCCAGCTGCTTCCTCGTCCTCACTTTCCCAGCCAGCCAGGTGCCTCCCCCTTTGGGCCCCTACCTGAACAGGACCCGTCCACCCTCGGAGCAGAGGGGCAGGTCTGGAGGTGTGGGGGTTCCAGCGGGCACAACTCCTACCCTCCTGCTTCACGCCGTCCTCATGCCCCTCACTACATCACCTGAGAGGTGGGGAAAGGGAAGCCCTGAGGTCTCAGCGGCAGGGCTGTGGCTGGGGACTGGGGGCTGGGGGCGGGGCGGTGGCCCCGGGCACACTGGGTCGCCTGTCCTGATGTCAGCTATAGGCAGCCAGTGTTCACGGCACACCTACTCTGTGCCAGGGGCCTCTGGACCTTCCTGTTTCTGGCCGCGTCACTCCCCAGGCTGGCGGCGTCATGACATCAACGTCACCAAGGCAAGAACGATCTGGCACAGCTCCGAGGTTTCAGGGCTGCATGGCAGGCTTTCCGGAAGCTCATCTACCCCCAAAAAGGAAGGTCACTCCAGGCCAAGAGTCCCCGGAGGCAAACTGTGGGGACACCCTCACACATCTACATCAGCGGTCTGGAGTTCTCTAGCCTCTAACAGCGAAGGGAAGATGAAACACTTCACAGGTGGTGGCCGCAGGGGCGCTCCCTCTTGCTGGTCCCGGGGGCCCTGCAGCCTCCGTTCCAGCCCCCACCCCAGGAGGCCTGAGAGGTCCCGGGGAGAGCAGCAATGGAGACACCCGGATGCGGGGAGTACTGAGAGCACGTCGATTCCGGAGTATAGAGCTTTGGGGTTCAGCTGCTGTCACTGTCCAACTGCACCCCGGCGGCCACAGCTCCCCCTCCCAGGCCAGGCTTGGCGTCCACCTGCCGCCAGCCCTCACCTCTCGACCCTGCCCCAGTCTGGCACAGGGTGGAAAGTGCTCATCAAAGATTTACTAAATGGATGGACACAGCCGTTCGATGCAGTCACCGTGCATCCCGACTCACTGGGACGGTTCCAGTTTGTGCTGGTGCTGGCTTCGCCACTAGAAGTAGCACTCCACTTCGTGCCCAGAGTGCCCCGTTCAGGCATTAAGTTACACGGCCGCCATGTGGACTCAATCATTCCTACGAAGGGTCAGCGCGGGCCACACCTGGCTGACCTGTAGGAGGGACGAAGAGTCGCTGCCGTTCTGCTAGCAAACCTTTCACGTCCCCACCTAGCTTGGTTCCTGGCAGTCGTGGGGACTCAGTCAACATCTGCCACGACTTAGGACGTGCTTGGTCTTCTCGTGCTGGGTGGCACACGTCAGTGCACACGACAAACAAGGCCCTCCGCTCTCGGAGCATTGATTGTAGTCAGGGAGGCCGGCCACGAAGCTGGGAGAGGGGGTGAGGGGAGGGACGTGCCTCACAGAGTGGTCAGAGAGAGCTTCCCCAGTACAGTGACATGTGGGCAAAGACCTGAAGAGGTGAGGGGGGAGGCAGCCACAATTGAGGAAAAGCTTTCCGGTTGGGGGGAACAGCCAGAGCCAAGGCCCTGAGGTGGGGCACAGAGGACAGTGTGGCTGGAGTCAGGTCAGCGAGGGAGGGCAGTGCGGGCCTGGTCACCTCGACTGTAAGAACTCTGGCTTTGGGGGAAACAGAGAGCCCCCCGAGGGTGTCAGTAGACAGGTGACCACAGCAGGGATGAGGCAGGAGGCTGTTCATTCATCCAGAGCAGGAGTCCGCAACTTCTGCAAAGGGCTAGATAGCAGGTATTCATAGCTGTTGCGGTCACGTGTCTCTTTGGACTCCTGAACTTGGCCTGTGCCTTGGGAAAGCTGCTGTAGGCAGGACGTGAGTGGGCGGGCTTGGTCCTGTTCCAGTACAACTCCATCAGGACACTGACGTTTGAATCTCCTGTAATTTTCACGTCATGAAATATTATTCTTATTTTGATTTTCCCCCAGCCATTGAAAAGTGAGAAAATATTCTTAGCTCCGAGGCCATAAAAACAAAACAAACAAACCAGACGGCTGGCTGGATTTGGACGGTGGCCATAATACGTATGCTGCCCCCTGAGCTGTATGACAAGGGTCCACCAGGACTCTGTGCCAGCAGCATTCTAGAAGGTGGGACCCATCAGCGAGAACAGAAGAAATCAGTCGCTGCCATTGGGATTTGGTAGCAGACAAGCGCGTTACAGCGGGTCTGTGAAGGTCCTAAGGCCAGTCGGCCTCGCTCAGTCACGGAAGTCAAGCCCCCACCCGCCGAGGCTGGAGAGGAAGGAACGGCCCAAGAGGGCGCAGCCCGGGAGGAGAGGGTCGTGGAGGCGTGCCGGGCGCTGGGCGGGAGCGGGCACAGCCTACTCACCTAATCGTTCAGACTTTGTAAAGTGCACGCTTGTCTCACGTTCGCACAACACAAGGTAAATTCAGTGTGCACCATCTGTGCGGCCCGCACACAAGTCTGTATTCGGCAACTGCACGTTACACGTCCAGAGGCGTACACACCCCGAAGCCCGCCCGCGTTCCCGCGCGCTCAGCACCTGCTGGCGCCGGGCCTTCCCCCGAGGGGCTGCTCAGGACGAGGTCGCCGGGGCGCCGGGCGCTGCACAGAGGGTCTTTCCCCGGCCCCCCGCAGGGCTTAAGTTTTAATCCCCGTGCTGCAGTGAGCGAGGCCGCGCATGGAAGCACCTTATCGTCTTAGAATTAAGGGCTTAGACGCACGGCGCACGAAGCCGCGGCAGCCCTCGCAGCACCATGCACGAAGGAGGACACTCGGCGCGGCTTCAGGGTAAGCCGGGCTCCCGGCGCGGCCGTCCCGCGACCGTGGGCCCCGCGGGAAGGTCGGCCCCGCGCCCGCCGCAGGTGGGGGGGGGGGGGTCCCCGCCCCGAGGCTCCGCGGCTCTGCTGCAGGACGGGCCGGGCGCCGGGCCACCGCGAGCGGGCCGCCGCCAACAGGCGACCCAGGAATGCGGCGCAGGCCGCCAGACCCGCCACCGCCCGCAGACGTTCCAGCCGCCCACCCGCCAGCCGACCCGGGGGCGGGGCCGGGACGCCCAAACTGCGCCTGCGCCGTCGCCCAGTCGGGCCCGGGGACCGGGCCGGCGCGAGAGGACTGCGCCTGCGCCGTTGGCTCAGCCGGGCCCGGGCACAAGGCCGGCGTGCGGAATCGGCGCCTCAGAGGCCGGTCCGCAGCAGCCCGGGGGCGGGGCCGGCGCGCGGGGACTGCGCCTGCGTGGCAAGCCCGCTCCGGCCTGGGGGCGGGGCCGCGCCTGCGTGGTCGTTCCGGCCGGGTGCGGGGGCGGAGACCGCGCCTGCGCGGTCGGCTCGGGCTCGCCCCGACAGTCGCGCCTGGGTTCCCTGGTGCCGCCCGCCCGCCCGGCCCCGCCCCCGGCCCCGCCCCGCGCCGCGCGGGGCTCTGGGAGGGGCGCAGCGTCCGGCGGCGTCGCGGGCGGCGGGCGGGCGGCGGCGGCGGCGGCGGGAGGGGCCGGCGGGGGCAGACAAAGCCGCGGCTAATGAATGGGAGCGTCCGCCCGCGCCGGCCGTCGTCCGCAGCCGGGCGGGAGCCGCGCCGCCCCGAGCCCAGCGCCCGCGGTGAGTGCGCGGCGGGCGGCCGAAGCGGGCTGTGCCTCGGCCGCGAGCTCGCGCCCCGGGCCCGACCGTCCCGGTGCGCCGTCGGAGGTCGGGGTCCGGGACGGGGACGGGGGCAGGGGACGGGGGTCGAAGTGGGGTCGGGGTCGGGCTGCGGGGCTGGGGGGCTGGGGGCGCCGCGACATTGTCTGCGCCGGGCCGGGGGCGGCTTTGGGGGCGCGGCCTGCGGTGGCCTGGACCCCGCCCGCGCCCCCGACTCGGCCGCGGTGCCCGGAGGGCTGGGGTCGACGCCGACCCCGCCCCCCGCCCCCGGGACCCCCGGCCCCGGCCCCGCGACCCCGGCCCGCGCCCTGCGCCCCCCGGCCCCCCGGCTGACAGCTGGCGTGTGGCGGGCCGCGCCGGTTGCGCCCGAGACGCGTCTTCCGGACGGCAGGATTTTGTTGACAAAACATCTCAAGTGGTAGAAAGTTGGTGCGGCCGGGACGGGGTGCGGAGCCCCGAGGTGCGGGGCCGGGGGCCGGGGGTCCTGGGCGCGCCTTCTCCCAGCGCTTGGCCCCCATCACCACAGCGAGTTGCCCTACAAATCGCATTTGGGGTTTTTTCTCGGTGTAGCTCGTCTTCAGGGGTATTTCCAGGAAGAGACGGCCCGTCGTCCTAGTGTCTTAGGAGGCGCACGCTTGCGGGGCCCTCGGTCGTCGTGCCTCTGGGCACCGCCGTTCAGATTTAATCAGTAAGGCAGGAATCAAATGGCAAAGCGTAATTTCACACGGGTTTCAATTGTGGTTGTTGGTCTGGACCCGGACCCGGGCATTTGTGTCTCTGTCCCGCAGCGCCTGCAGCGCGGGGGCTCCCCCAGCCCAGCCCTGGCGACCCCCTGGCGCCCTCCGCGGGTGGCGGGTTTGGGGTGACATTCGGGGACCCCGCGCGCCTCTCTGGAAGAGGTCTCCGCCAGGCATCAGGACCAGCTTCTGTTGGCATTCTTCTTTTTGTAAAAAAGGGAAGTTATTTGTTTTGAAGTCAACTCTGAGTAAATCGAGTGCATGGTTTAAAAAAAAAAAAATGCTTTTCAGGCTTGAACGAGGCCAGTTCGTTAGGGCAAGGGCATCCTGGTGACTTTTTATTAGAAATATTAATGTTTGTTTTGTCTGTATTGTGGTGATAAAATTGGGAGGCTTGGAAGGAGTTAGTTGGAGTTTTTAAAAAAGTGCTTTGACTAAGTCAGATTTCACTTAGGAGTTAATTTTGGTCACTCAACAAAGTTTTCTTTTGAGAGGAAAGTGCTCACAGGAGCTGAACTCTATCTCCTTGGAGGGCTTCCTGTGGGGTGTTGGCGCCCATCCCTGTGCTCACCTCCCTGACCCTTGCTCGGGGCATATCTGCTTAATGTTTTCTCACTGAAAGACCTAGCACGGGGTAAGAGAAGTTCTGGGCGTCCTCAGAAGTTCCATGGGACCCGGTCAGCCTCCTGTGTCAGAAGGGAGCTTGGACTCAGTCTACCTGACAGGTAGTCTCCTTGACAGCTACCCCTTCCTGATACCGTTCTGGCTATTCCTGGTATTTTGGGTGTGAAAACACTGTTCTCTAACGTCCCTGCGTGCAAGTAAGGAGGTTGGCGCAAAACACAGGCTGCGGAAAGAACGTCCTAACAGCTCGGAGGGAGATTTAAAGTAAGTTATTGGAGCGGTTGATTGCATCCCATTCCGCTGCGGTGCAGCGGCACGCAGGGTTCACGGAGCAGAGGCAGCGCGAGGACCTGCCATCCGGACCCCGTCCCCACGGCGCAGAGTCTGGAGACTGAGCGGCAGGGGAGGCCTCTCTGCACCTCGTGTCGCGGTTTTCCTTGCCTGGCGCCAGCTCCTGTGGTCTCCAGACTGCGGTCTGACTCCCTTGCGGCGATGATCGCGTGGTGAGGGGAGGGAAGCAGGTGCGTGACGCCGGGCGTGGCGCGGACCTGGTGCGGGGGGCCTCGGACGGGTGGCCAGCGGCCCCTTGGACTCCTCCTCACCAGCATTCTCTGCACACGACACACCGTTTCGAGGCCGGACTGCCTTTCTTCTAATTACTGTTTGGCGTTGAAGACACTACTTGAATCTCGGGGCTTGAGAACAGAAGCAGCCGGAGTCCGTGGCTCTCACTTACCTTCTGCGTTTTACTGAATTTAGCTGCGCGGAAATGTCACAGTGCGCCGCCGGCCCCGACCGTCCTGCGGCCTCGGGGTCTGGACTCCACGGGGTTCCGGTCCTCTCCCCTTCCAGGGGCTCACCCTTGGTACAGCCCTGTCTTTCCTGCCCTTCTCCCTCACCCCGCTTTCCATCGCCCGGATTTTTCTTCATTCTGAAATAGCTCACATCACTTCCTTGCCGGTTATTTGACAACGAGCTGTGGGTAGTTCAAATTCTGGAAGCGTTGCCGGGAGAAAAATAAAGCCTTTCCTTCTCGTGCTCCGTGTTTCTGAGGCAGGGGTTCCTGAGAGGGACAGGTGCTTGACTGTGAGGTATGCCGGCCTCTCACGCGGTACCTAGCAGGGTTCTACCTGCGGGGGGCAGTAGTGGTTTTGAAAAGGAGACCTGAGCGGTGACGCTGGGCATAGACTTACACCAGAGAAGAAGGCCCGGCCAAGAAAATACGGGCAGGTGCAGGCAGAGGTGAGGGCAGTTTCTGCTTGAGAAGTACGTTCCGGGAAGACCCCTTCTTGGACGGAGTCCGAGCCCAGGGGTCTGGGGGCTACAGACGGAGACCCCGAGGAAGAAGGGGCAGTGTGGCGGAGAGGCTGACCCGTCTGCTTGAGCCCAAGTCCCGCGGGTCCCGCCCGGTGTGCGGCAGGCTGCGCCCCTCGTGGGCACCTGCCGTGTGAAGGCCTGTCCGCGGCCACACCCGGCCCTTCCCCAGCGGTCCGAGTGCCCTGGAAACCGCTGCTCCTGGGCTGGGGAGCGGGGTGAGGGGGCTGTGCCCTGCTGGCCCACCCGAGTGCCCTCCGTGCGATGGCTCTTCCGTCTGGGTGGCCCCGCACGTGCTCTGTCCTGCTTCAGCGCCCCCACAGAGGTGAAGCGTGAGGGGCTGCGTTTTACCCACGGCCGCCGCAAACTGACCGTCCCCTCGGGGTCTGCTCGCTTGCTCTCCACTCGCGGGAGCGGCGTCGGGAGCAGGGAGCTCTTCCCGGACGCCTCCGGTCTCCCTGTCACAGAGGCCGTGTTCCACATCCTGTAGGTAAAAGGACGCTTTCAGGACTCTTAGCAGCTTCAGCCTGTCCCTCGCGGGACCGCCCTGGACCGCACGGGAAGGGGGAGGCAGCGAGCGAGGGTGCTGGTGTTGGGTAAAGGGGACCCACGAGACGAGTGAGCGGAACCGACCAAGGAGCCCTGGTCTGCCACCCAGAACGTTTCAGGGACAGCACGGGGACCGGCTGACCTTAGCACAGTCTGTTTGCTTGCTTTGGAATGTGCTTTGTTTCCAAGGTAGCCTTATCGCCGTGTCTGACCGCGTCTCACGGGAAGGGCTCTGGTTCTGGGTTTCTGAGGTTAACCCTTAGCAGCTGTCTGTGCTCTCGGATCTGTCCCCCACATCCGTGGAGCTGGTACTGGATGATCCTTTTCCTTTGTGTGAGCGCAGCGGCCCTGGTGGAACTTCCGGCTTTGAGGCGCGTGGTGTTGTGTCCAGCCCTAGAACGTGTCGGTTACGGTTACTCCCGCTCGGGGTGTGTAAAGTGACTCGCCCACGTGCACCTGGTCCCGGTTTATGACCTTGTGGGAAGACGGTCGTGTCCAGGTGTGAACCGGGCGGGCTGTCGCTGTGGCTCATTGATTCCCTGGGCGCTGGACGGCTCACGGAGGGCTGGATGCAAATACGCTTCAGTGTTTTCAAGGTTACATGTGGAGTTTCTGACAGCGCTTGGCGGCGTGTCGCCATCACCGCCACCTTCGGCCCGTCTGGCGCTGGCTGCACTTCTGCAAAGGCAATTGCGTGTTTTCCAGCGCTTCACCCCTAAATGCCCTTTTCTCCCAAGAAGAGGCAAAAGGAGACTCTTCTGTGTGACCAGCAGCACCATCGCTGATCACGTCTAGAACGTGGAACAGTGGTCTCTTCGCACCCGTGGGCCGGCCGCTCTGAAACCAGTAGCTGATTTCTCCAAACCAGAGCCTACTCTGTGTCATTGCATTGGCTGTCATATCTCTTTAGTGTCTGTTCTTCTGGAATAATACCCCCCACACCCCAGTTGTTTTCCGCGACATTGACTCTTTGAAGAGGCTAGGACGGTCGTCTTGTGAGTGCCTCGTGTTCGGGATCTGTTTTGCACTGTGTCATTTAACTTGGCTCCCCGTGTGCTGTGATCTGGCGGGAAGAGGGTGGGAGTCGGGCGGCACGTTCTCCCAAGGGGGATGCCGCCTGCCGCGCCGTTCTCGGAGGCCGTCCTGCCACCGAGGCCGGCTTCCTTATGTTGTGTATTTTATCCGTGTCCCTCTCACCCGGGCATCCTGGGAAGAGGGGACAGACGCCGGGCCCTCTCCCTTTATCACCGCTCGTCAGGGGGGCAGACAGTCATACCTTCACCGTGGCAAACACTTTTGTTTTTCCTTTTTCTGTTTTGAGTATCAGTGCAGACTGATGGATTTTTATTTACTCATTGCATTAGAGTCTATTAATGTCTTCTGTGTTTCGGCGTTCACGCGGTGATAGCTGAGCAGCTGTGAGCCCCCGCGATGTGGCCCCTGCCCCTCACTCGGCATCTTTGTGAGAGCACCTCTCTGGCCCTTTCCTTCCCTCTCCCGACCTGCCATCAGCCACTGCTCCAAAGTGCTTTGCTCCCTGTTAGTGCAGAAAAGTGTTTAGAAGCCGAGACCTGGGTGTTGGATGTGTTCACTGTGTTTGCGCATGATTGCTGCTCTAAGCACCTGTCTCGTGGACAGAACTATGAAACATTTTTTTAAAACATTGTAAGATCATCCTGAGTTTTTCAGTACAGATTTGAAATTATTTTAAAGTTTTACTTAATTTCTTTGATTTATATACATACATTTTTTAAATTAGAGCGTGCGTGCACAGGCTTGTGGGGTGGGGAGGGGCAGATGGAGAGAGAGAGAGAGAGAGAGAATGAGAATCCCAAGCAGACTCCATGCGCAGCCTGGGGCCCAGTGCGAGGCTCAGTCCCACAACCTGGGATCATGACCTGAGGCGAAATTAAGAGTTGGACACTCAACCGACTGAGCTACCCAGGCGCCCCAAAAATCTTGATTCTTAATATCATTGGCATAATTACTTGTTTTATGGACAAGTATACATAAAATAGGGTGTGATGTTACAATACTGGGTTACTACTAACGACACTACTTAGCCGAGTTTAAGGTGCTTTCGCATTTGTTTGTTTTTAAGATTTTATTTTTAAGTAATCTCTATACCCAATGTGGGGCTCGAACTCACAACCCTGAGATCAAGAGTCCCGTGTTCTTCCAGCTGAGCCAGCCAGGCCCCCATAAGGTGCTTTTGTTTTTGAGGGTTTTCCTTTTGTTCTTAGTACGTATTAGTAATAAAACAGTGCGTTTTAAAACAAGCCTCTTGATGGATATTCTTTTGTCTGTCATTATGTTGCTCGTTTGATACAAAAAATTCGGTTTGTTTGTTTCAGATGAGGAAGTTTTAGATTTTATTTTTACGTTCAAAATAATAACCCGGCTCAAAAGTCAAAATCCTATGGAAGACGTCAGAAATTCTACCCCGTCCCGTTTCCTCTACTGTTTACAGGCGGTCATCTCTGTGTCTGCTTCGTCCCGCAAAGCCAAGTATTGACACGTCTATGTGTAGCTCCCGGCTGGTCTTTCATAAAAGGTAGCAGGTACTCTTACACTGCGTGTGTGCCTCGCTGTTCTCTTCGGCACCTATGAATGTGTCCGTCCTTCCCGACGGGTGTTGGAGTGGCGGTCCGGCCTCGGTAGGACGCTGCAGTCACCAGCCTTGGCAGGTGTTATTTTATATTGCATGAGGGCTGTCTTTGGGGTCTGGTCCTCGCGGTGGGATTGCTGCGTCCAAGGATGTCACTGTAGCAGGGGTTCCCAGATTCCCCTCCAAGCGTGTGGTCCCCTGAAGGCTTGTCACAGCCCCGCAGACGGAGGGTGTGTCCGGCACCCGGTCTTTGCCGGCCCGACCCAGTGAGACCTGGTATCTCGGAGGGGTGTTCGTTTAATATGTTTCGATGTGGCTGTGAGAAATGAAAAATACTAAAATGGCTGTTTGGCGCCCAGAGTGTCTGAGATCGGTAAACAGACGGCTGTGTTAGCAAGCGGCCCCGGGGTGACAGCCGGGCAGCTCTGCCCCCCGGACGCTGACTCTGCTCTGGACTTCAGCGCCGTGGAGTTGGAAGGTGGTTTCTTTCGTCCCGTTGGTAAAAGAACAGCAACTTCTCTGAGTCCGAGCACGTCCATACGTCTTACTTTGTCTAGCCTATGGAAAGGAACCTCTGAAGCTACCGTTTACTTTTTGGTATTTTTGTCTTTGAAGCTAAGAAACGTACCGTAAGTTGAAGGAACTTTGGTTTTGGGGTGCCTTCTTTCTGTCTCCCCCCCGCCCTTCATCGCTCTGGAAGTTGAGATTGCTGTCGCACCTTCCGAGGGGGCCATCGCTTCCTTAATCGTTCAATGTTCAGTCAGCATCAGGGAGCCCCAGGGGCTGCAGAGACCTGGGACGGCCTCCTATCTCGGGGGCCCGGGGGCCCTGGGCTGCAAGCAGCGGCAGCCAGCCGTGGACAGGGTGATGAAGTTTGTTCTAGAAGGATTCTGGGTTTGACACGTTGTCATTGGTCACCCTGTTTCTGTTTGCTGGAGAGTAGGGTCAGAACCATCCAGAGAAATCCTCTCCAGGGGTAGGTGGCAAAAACCTACTGGTCCTTTTTATCTATGCAGACTGATCAAAACTGCCACAGTAGCATAATCCTTTTGTGGTTTGAAAACCAAAGATAACACGCTTCTTTTTTTCCCCTTTAATTTGTACCAAAATAGTAGGAAAAGCTGATTTTCTTTAGTAGTAAGCTGCTAGATCAGATGACAGTGGTTTTCTTAAATTAGCAATATCATTGCTACTTATGATTATGAAATAATATGCACAAAATTAGTCAAGCAACAGAGGACTGTATAAAATAGAAAGTGAAAGCCTTTCACGATGACTGCAGTTAAGTTGCGCATCCCCTTGTAGACGTGTGTCTGTGTGGGCGGCCACCTGCACCGGGCACGGTCCTGGCCGACCTCCCGTGCGCCAGGAAGGCAACCGTGGTGGGCACTGGGGGCAGCTGCCGGGGCTGTGTGGGTGATTTCCAGAGTGTAAGTCTTGTGTCGTGAAGCATAAGACACGCGGACAAGTGCTCATCTCTGTGAATCGTCACCAGCTCGAGAGATGGACGCCACCCCCGTGCTCCCCAGTCCCAAAGTCCCTTGTTTTCCGGGCCTGTGCCACTGTCGTTCATATACGGGGGTCATGCAGCGCGTGTTCTGCTCACTGTCGTGGTTGCTGGATATTAGGACAGTTTCTTCGTTGTCGTGGCTGTGGGCTATCCCACGCACGGATCTATCGCAACATGTTATCTGCGGTCGGGAGCCACTCACACCTCTGTGATTACTGCCACAAACGTTTTTGGATTTGTCCTTTGTTGCAGGTCTCCAGGCATCTTGTGGGCGTGACCCTGTGACTGGTCACACGATAGCGTGGGGGGCTGCAGTGTGTTCCAGGGTGGCCGGGCTTGCGTGTCCTAGTCCGGCCCCTGGCACTGTTGGCTCAGTGTGTGTGTGTGTGTGTGTGTGTGTGGCCGCTTTACAGGGTGTATGGTGTTCTGGATTTCATTTGTATTTCCTTGATTTTTAAGTTTCTTAATTTTAATGTGGCCTGGTTTGTCCATCTTCCCTTGGTAGTTCTGTTTTGCTCTAAGTCAAGGTCGTAAGAATGTTTTTCCATCTTACGTTCTTTATTGTTTTGCCTTTAGCGTGACCGTCGATTTGGGGGATGGCGTGAACTAGGGTCAGCTGTCATTTTTTCCACACGGAGATCTAATTGTCGTGGCCCCATGTATTTAAAAGATCCTCCTTGCTCTCTGCTCTCCAGCGTCTCCAGCGTCAAAAGTCTGCCGTGTGCAGACCTTGTGCGTGGGCCTGTCCCCGGGCTCTCCAGTCTCTGCCAGTCTCTTGGCCCCTGGAACCAACACCACAGCACCCTCGTCAACATGGTTTCATACGGTTTGGGTTTTTAAACCTTTTTAAAGTATAGCGCAGACGCGGAAACCAGGAAGTAAGCGTGTGGTTTGATGGGTTGTTATAAGGTGGACACTTTTGTGACCATCACTTGGGTCAAGAAACGGACTTCTGCTGGCTCCCCAGACCCCTCATCCGTGTCTCCCCCACCGCCCCCCGCCGTCCTGACTGAAGTAACTGCCAGCCTGGCTTTTGTGGCAAGTCCGTCCTTGCTTTTCTTCGTAGTTTTGTGACCGAATCACGTACCTCCAAGTCCTAGTTAAGTTCTGCCTGTTGACTTAGATGGCATTTCAGTATTATCTGTAGCTCGCCCCCCACCTCCCGTGGAAGTTTTTTGTGGTTGGGCTTGTGGTTCTCACAGTCTGGATTTCGCTGATGGCGGTCCTCCCGTGTAGTGTCATCTCTCCCTGGTTTCCTGGAAAGGGGTGGTTGGATATAGAGGTTTGATCGGATTCGGGTTTGACTCGGCAAGGCTCCTTCACGGGGGTGTTGTGGTCCATCAGGAGACACCTAACGCGCAATGTCTTTCTTTTTCGATGTTGGCAGCCAACGACGCACGGACGACGTGCGTTAATTCCAGACAAGTGACAAAGCGGTGATGCTCCTGCCGTTACTGCAGCTGCGTGTATGAGCTGGACTTCCAGTAAGAGAACCCTGTCATCGTCGTTTGGTTATCTAGGGCTCGGGTTCACATAGGACACCCGAGATAAATGCTTGGCTCTTCTCTCTGCCAGGTTTCAAAATAATCCATCTTCTATCTTCCTCCAAAGGTGACCAGTTGAAGATTTTATTGTTGACGTATTTATTTTTTATTTTTGAGAGAGAGACAGACAGACAGAGCATGCAAATTGGGTAGGTACAGAGAGAGAGAGAGAGAGAGAGACAGAGAGAGAGAATCCCAAGCAGGCTCTGCGCTGTCATTACAGAGCCCAATGTGGGGCTTGAACTCATAAACCATGAGATCATGACCTGAGCTGAAGTCAGATGCTTAACTGACTGAGCCACCCAGGCGTCCCATGAACTCAGATTTAAGCATATTAAATGCGTTTTAAAGATTTTATTTTTGGGGCGCCTGGGTGGCTCAGTCGGTTAAGCGTCCGACTTCAGCTCAGGTCACGATCTCGCGGTCCGTGAGTTCGAGCCCCGCATCGGGCTCTGGGCTGATGGCTCAGAGCCTGGAGCCTCCTTCCGATTCTGTGTCTCCCTCTCTCTCTGCCCCTCCCCCCCCCCAACACACATTCTCTCTCTCTCTCTCTCGCTCTCAAAAATAAATATAAACATTAAAAGATTTTTTTAAAAAGTCAGTTTGACTGGATATAAAGTCCTCGGCTCACATTTTCTTCCTTTGAATATCTTAAATATGTTATTCTCTTCTAGCATAAAACATTGTTGTCAAATGCATGATAATTTTACTTTCTTTCCAATATAAGTGACTCTGTTTTTGGCCAGAATGGCATTCTCTTTTAGTGTTAATTGTTGGGCATGGATTCTCATCCACACGGCTTGCTCTGTCAATATGTAGGTTCACAAGTTTTACTTCAGGAAAGGTTTTTAAGTTTTCAGTGTTCTGTTCCCTTGCTTTGTCCCCTCCGACTTTACGGGGAGGAGAGGGGCTCTCATTACGTGTGTTGTTGGATCTTCTCATCAGCCTTTCAGTCCATTTCTCTAGTCTTTTTTAGTCCTTCTTTTTTTTTCCGTTAAAAAAAAATTATTTTTCTTTGCTGTTTGTCTTAAGTGATCATTTGTGGAGTTTACTTGTTCTGATGGTGCTTCTAGCTTAGTTTTTATTCTTTTTTTCTTTTTAATGTTTGTTTGTTTATTTTTGAGAGAGAAAGTATGTAGGCAAGTGGGGAGGAGCAGAGAGAGAGAGGGAGAGGGAATCCCAAGCAGGTTCCATGCTGTCAGCATAGCTCGAAGCCACGAGCCGTGGGATCGTGACCTGAGCTGGAGTCAAGAGTGGGACACTCAACCGACTGAGCTACCCAGGCGCCCTGTAATATTTTCTTAGGATCCATAATCTCATCTCTGTATTCTCCTATCCTGACTTAGATGGTTCATTGTTTTATTTTTAAATATCTTTAGTTTCTTTTGAAATACATTACAGTTTTCATATAGTTTGATTTGAGGTTATGTTTTTCTGATGTGCTTTCATTATCTGTAGAGATGCTTTCTGCCTTTTTTTTTTCCCCCCCCAGAGAGAAAGAGAGAGAGAATGAGCAGGGAAGGGGCAGAGAGGAAGAGATTCCCAGGCAGGCTCCGTGCTGTCAGCATGGAGCCGGACATGGAGCTCGATCTCGTGACCCTGGGATCATGACCTGAGCTGAAATCAAGAGTCAGAGGTGAACCACCTGAGCCTCCTAGGGGATGCTTTCTGCTCTTTGTTATTTTTTCTCTCATCCTTTTGTGAGATTTGGCCATAATTCTCTCTGTCGCTTATCGTGTTAGTTTTCTGGTGCTGCTTTAACAGACTATCACAAACTTGGCTGAAATCAGTTTGGAGGTCACATCTGAGACGGGTGTCACTGGGCTTGAAATCAAGGTGTTGTCGGCAAGCTGCCTTTCTTTCTGGAGGCGCTAGTGGTGAGTCTGTTTCCTCACCTTTTACGCTGTCTGGAGGACACCCATATTCCGCGGCCGATGGGCACCCATCGTCAGAGGCAACAGGGCCACGTCACGCGGCCCTCCTTCTGAAGGCGTCACTCCCTGTCTCTCTCCTGCCCCTTCCGCTGTAAAGACCCTTGCGATCACACTGGGTCCATCCAAACAATCCAGGATGATCTTACTGAACTCCACGTGCAGCCTGGTTAAGAATTCCTCCTTGCCGTGTAACTCGGCATACCCTGTCACTCTGTCTGCCACGTTTATTTTTATATAATACTGGCTTTTCTGAAATGTAAGGAGCTACGACTCACATGACGTTTTCTAGCTTCCTGGTGCCCCCCCCTCTGCAGTCCTGTTGTACTGTGGGAAAAAACGTGGGGCTTCCTTTGCGTATGTAGTGAGCTGTTCTTTCTTGCTGTTTTTGCCTGACTTTGGTATGGAGGTGGTGTGGCCTCTTTCTGCTCATTCTACTGCAAAGGCTTCCATCCTCTTCTGTTTTCAAAGAATTCATGGAGTGTCGGTAGTGTTTTTTCTGTAAGTGTTTGATAAAATTCACCAGTAAAGCTATTAATCGGGCCTACGATTTTCTTTATGGGAAGATTAAAAAAAATTTTTTTTTAATGTTTATTTATTTTTGAGAGAGAGAGTGTGAGCGGGAGAGGGACAGAGAGAGAGGGAGACACAGAATCCAAAGCAGGCTTCAGGCTCTGAGCTGTCCCCACAGAGCTCAACGCGAGGCTCGAACCCATGGACCGTGAGATCATGACCTGAGCTACAGTCGGACACTTAACCGACTGAGCCACCCGGGCACCCCTCTTCTTTTCTAATACAGGTATTTAAAGCTATAAATTTCTCTCTGAGCCCTTCAACATCTAAATTTTGGTGTGTTACTTTCATTTGGATGAAAATACTTTCTAATTTCCCTTGTAATTTCTTTCTGACACTCGGATCATTTAGAAATGTGCTTTTATTTCCAAATATTTATTGATTTCTCAAGTTCCCTTCTGTTATTGTTTTATAACCTAACGGCATTGTGGGTGAAGGACACTTGTATAGTTTTGGCCCTTTGAAGTGTAACCCGTGTTTTCTGGCCACGTGGGCCATGTTGGGCAGGTGTGTCGAGGGCCGTGCTCCCCTGCTGGCTTTCCACGTGGCTGTTCTCGCTGACTTGCCTTCAAGTGTGCTGGTTCCTCTAGTGAATGTGTCCATTGTCCTGCAGTTCAACATCCCGTAATTCCTGCTTAGTTCTCTTTTATGATTTTTCTCTGTATGTTGATGTTTATTTGATGAGATGTTATATGTTTTATACATCGTCTGTGTATATTGTTTCCTTTAATTCAGCTCACACATTTATAATGCCCAATTTAAGGCCTTTGTCTAGAAAGTCTAACATCTGGGTCCTCTCAGGGACAGTTTCTTTTGACTGTTTTCCTCTGTGTATGGCCCATGCTTTCCTGCTTCTTTGCATGTTTTGTAATACTTTTGATTTTGTTGAAAACGACATCAGATCCTCCTCCCTCTCGTGTTTGTTTTTGTGGCTGGAGTTTTGTTTTGTTTCAGTCTATTTCTTCCATGGCTTTCCCGAACTAATTCTAGAAAGTCTGTGTTCTTTGTAGCGTTTGGCCACTGCTGTCTCTGCTTGGTGAGCCTAGTGGTCAGTTGGTCCGAGACTTCCTCCCCCCGACCCCCCACCCCTGGTCCGAGACCTCCTTAAACGCCTCGAATCGGTGTGTCTGCCGTCCCTGCCGGGGGCTGTGTGTGTGCGTCTGTCCCGGAGCACTCTGTCGTCACCTTCACCCTCTGCTTGCGGCCAGAGGGCAGGGGTTGGGGTGGCCGCTCACATCTTTCCTGGGCTCGTGCACCGTTCTGCACATGCGTGTCCTCTGCATCCCTGGGAGTTGGCCAGAGTTTTTCAAAGCTCCCTGTAGACCTCTTGTTCCCCGGATCTTCCCTTTACACCTGTGACCAGGCGCTTGCTGGCCCCAGCCGGCCCTGCGGCCTTGGCAGCTGTTTTCAACAGACTCCCCGGGGAAAGGGTTTTTGTCACAAAGCGAGCTCTGAATCGGCTCAGGTGACAGCCGTGCCCTGTGAACGGGGCTTTTCGAGGGACCCGTGACGGAGGTCAGGTAGCGGTCGAGCTGCCGAGTGGGACTCTGCAGGGCCGGTGCTTCCATGGCTCCCGCGGGGAAGGGGGATGGCAGTTCCGACGCCACAAGTTGTGTCCTGAGCCTCCGGTCCCGCCCTGGAGCGCTGGCTGGTCTGACGCGGACGACGCGGATTCCAGAGGCCCTCGTCCTGACGCTCTGGAGCAGCGGCTGGCTTTCGGAGGCCCCTTCTCGACCCTTTGCTGCTTTTCTCCCCAAGCTGCTCCGTTTAGTCTGTTCCCAGCAGTTCCACGCAGCTCTCTGCCCCGGAAGGAAGTTTCTGGCCGCTTGTTCCACTCCAGCCTCTTTGGACCTCACCTCGGACCGCCGACACACATCAGCTTTATCGTGGGGCGGGAAACGCCGTCCTCCGGACGTCCAGTGAATACCTGCGGCTGCTTTGCGGTTGCCATCGTGTCACCCCGGGCGGCTCCGTCCCGTGCAGGGCTGCTACCTCGTACACGTAGGCCTTGGACACGTTTTTGGTTTGTTCTCTGTGCTTCTGTTTTGGAGTGAAGGAAATTGCTTGTTGGTTTTGCCTCGTTGGTGATGTCCTCCTCGAGATCTTGGTTTTGCTGTTCTAGTTCTGTGCTGTGTTATCGACAGAAACAAGTGAACCTAATTGTGTTTCAAAGGAATAAAATAACTACGTTTAAGAGGGAAGACCGACCCAAGAAACTCTTGGACCCAGTGCTAAACCCACAAGCCCGGACACAAACGTTTATAAATCACCGTCTCGACTTCAAACGCTTGTTTTTCCTCGGTGGTCCGCGTTAGTATTCTGAAACTACTTTCTGGATGTTGTAGGATTGAGCAAATGGGCAAATCTTTAAGGATAGCGGGAGCCAGAAAAAGAAGCCACAGATGCAGAAAGGGGGAGACTCAAGGATCTGTGGTGTTGGGTTGAGGTGGGAGCTATCAGGGTGAACTACGGTTTTTATTCACGATGCACATGCGCGTAGGTTTGCGGGTGTCTTGATGGCTTTAGTTGATTCCACTGATCAGTTTCGAGAAGCACGGGTCCCCAGGTGTGAGGGGCGTACCGAGCACCCACCACTATTTTTTTTTTTTTTTTCAACGTTTTTTATTTATTTTTGGGACAGAGAGAGACAGAGCATGAACGGGGGAGGGGCAGAGAGAGAGGGAGACACAGAATCGGAAACAGGCTCCAGGCTCCGAGCCATCAGCCCAGAGCCTGACGCGGGGCTCGAACTCACGGACCGCGAGATCGTGACCTGGCTGAAGTCGGACGCTTAACCGACTGTGCCACCCAGGCGCCCCTATTTTTATTATTCTTGTCGTCGTCTCCGCGTCACTGAGCTTCCCTGCGGGGCTGCGTTATTCCCGCCTGAAGGAACCCCGTCCGCCTTTCCTTCGGTACAGGCACATCCGGCGTTTGCCTTGTCTGACGGGGTTTCTATTTTAGATCAGTTTCTGCAGGAATATTTTTGCTGAGCGTTGAATTCTGGTTTGGCCTTTTTTCAGAACTTTGAAGGTACCATTCCTTTGTCTCCTGGTTCACATTGCTTCTCTTGAAGAGTCGGCAGTCCGTCTAATTGGGGTTTTTTTTTTCCTTCTTAAAATAATTGTCACGGAAGTGAGAGATTAGGACGCGCCGTCACCCAGCTGCAGCAGCTGCTCGCTCGTGGCCATTCGTTTAGCTGTATCCCCCCCTCAGTTATTTTGAAGCAAACACCAGAAATCCTATTTTACCTGGACGTGTTTCAGTAAGTGTCTTGAAAAGATAGCATTCATGGGGCGCCTGGGTGGCGCAGTCGGTTAAGCGTCCGACTTCAGCCAGGTCACGATCTCGCGGTCCGTGAGTTCGAGCCCCGCATCAGGGTCTGGGCTGATGGCTCGGAGCCTGGAGCCTGTTTCCGATTCTGTGTCTCCCTCTCTCTCTGCCCCTCCCCCGTTCATGCTCTGTCTCTCTCTGTCCCAAAAATAAATTAAAAAAAAAAAAAAAAAAAAAAGGTGTTAAAAAAAAAAAGAAAAGATAGCATTCTTTCAAAAGTTGTATTTGCAATACCTTTATCACAGCTTTAAAACTAATAGTAATCTCTATATCACATACCTGGTATCCAAATTTCCCACATTGTCTAAAAAATATTTTTATATAGATTTGCTAGTTCAGGTCAGGTTTCAAGTGGAATTTGTTTGTTAAGGAAACTGGGTTGTTTCCTGAAGAATTTCCTGTAATCTGGGTTTTGCTGATTTCATCATTCTGGTATTTTTGTTTTGTTTTTTAAACTTTTTAGGTTTATTTATTTTGAGAGAGACAGAGACAGCACAAGTGGGGGAGGGTCAGAGAGAGAGGGACACACAGGGAGAGACGGAGCCGAAGGAGGCTCCAGGCTCTGAGCTGTCGGCACAGAGCCCAACGCGGGGCTCGAACCCACTAGCCGTGAGATCTTGACCTGAGCCAAAGTCGGATGCTTAACCAACTGAGTCACCCAGGCGCCCCACAAATTTAATTTCTTAAAGGCTATTCGGGTCATCTCTCTATTGAGTTTCGGTAATGTGTCTTTCCAGGAGTTTGTTGGTTTCCTAGAAGTTGCCGATTTTGTAGTCATACAGTTGCTTGTGTATTCCCCTATCATCCTGACCATGTGCGAGGTCTAAGGTGGCACCCCTCTTTCGTTCCTGGTGGTGGTGATGTCTGTCTTTGTCTGTGTAGAAGTTTGTCAATTGTATTGATTTTCCAAAGAACCAGTGTTTGGTTTCATTGATTTCATGTCTTTTCTCTATTGTTTTCTTCTCTCTCTGCTTCCTTTGCGATTAAATTTGTTTTACTGTCCTTGTGATTTTTGTCTTTGACCCTTTGCTTAATATAGAAGGGTTATTGATTTGAACATATTTTGGATTTTTCTAGATATCATTCTGTTGTTGGTTTCTCGTTCAGTCCCCCTCTTATCGGAGACCTTTCACATTTACGGAGGTTTGCTTTATTGTCCTGGAACAGTTGATCTTGATGAATGTTCTGTGTACCTGTAAATAACATGTGTTCTGTTTTTGTTGGTTGGACATTCAATAAATGTCACTCGGGGCATGTGATATAGTGTCCGTAAAACTCCTGTTATCTTTACTGACTGCTCGTTGAGCTAACTGTTGCATTAGACGTGTTGAAATCTCTGTAATTGTGACTCACTCTAGTCTCCCTTTAGTTCTGTCCGGTGTGCACGTCTGATGAGCTGGCCCTCTGTCACTTTACGTAGCATCCCTGTTGTCCCTGGCACGTCCCTCTCAGTCTCCATTGGAGGCTAATGTGGCCACTGCAGCTTTCTGTGGATCAGTATCAGCGTGGTATGCCTTTTCCATCTTTGGCTCTTAACCTGTTTGTGTCTTTATGTTTAAAGTGTGTTTCTTGTTGGGGTGCCTGGGTGGCTCAGTCGGTTAAGCGTCCGACTTCAGCCTAGATCACGATCTCATGGTTCGAGCCCCGCATCAGGCTCTGTGCCGACAGCTCAGAGCCTGGAGCCTGCTTTGGATTCTGTGTCTCCCTCTCTCTCTGCCCCTCCCCTGCTCATGCTCTGTCTCTCTCTCTCTCTCAAAAGTATAAATATTAAAAAAGAAAAAAAGTGTGTTTCTTGTAGGCAGAGTTAGTCTTGCTTTTTATTCAATCTGGCAACTCCTGCCTTTTATTTTATTTTTTTTTATTTTTTTATTTTTTAATTTTTTTTAACGTTTATTTATTTTTGAGACAGAGAGAGACAGAGCATGAATGGGGGAGGGGCAGAGAGAGAGGGAGACACAGAATCCGAAACAGGCTCCAGGCTCTGAGCCGTCAGCCCAGAGCCCGACGCGGGGCTCGAACTCACGGACCGTGAGATCATGACCTGAGCCGAAGTCAGACGCTTAACCGACCGAGCCGCCCAGGCGCCCCAAATCCCTGCCTTTTCGAAAGCATCTTTTTATCTGTGTGTCTAGGGAGGCTCTCCGGTTTGTCCTTTACTCTTACTCTGAGCTCACAGAATACTTCGCTTCTGGCCACCAAATGTGTGGGTGCTTTTCCCCGCAGTGACCTGTTCTCCAGCCCCCACGGGGTGTCCTACAGCTGAACTCCGTTCTGACACCGTCTGCCCGGAGTCAGCGTCCCATCCCCCAGGGAGCGTCTCAGTCCCACGAGACTGCCCCCCTCTTCAGACGCCATTCCCAACTGGCAGGTTCCGGGTTGCCCACGACTTCTGTCCGACTCGGCTCCAGATGGCATTCCCGTGAGCCCCTTCTGGGGTTCGGTAACCTGCTCGAGCAGCTCACAGAACTCAGGGGAACGCTGGCGCCGTTCGTCCGTCGATCGCGTAGGGAAGGGTTCGACGAAGGACACAGACGAACAGCAGACGGAGAGGTGCAGGGTGTGTGCGGGGAGGGTCCCGCGCACAGGAGCTTCTGTCCTTGTGGACTTGGGGCGCGTCACCCTCCCGGCACACGGACGTGCTCACCGACCGACAAGTTCCCTGGAGCCCACACTTCGGGGATTTTTATGGAGGTTTTGTCACATCGGCGTGATCAGTTATTAACTGGATCCCCCAGCCCGTCCCCCTCTCTGGAGAATGGGGAGCAGGGGTGAAAATCCCAGCTTCTAATCATGGCGTGGTCTTTCTGGTGACCAGTGCCCACCCGGGAGCCCACCCAGAGTCGCCTCATTGGAACAGAAGACACTCGGGGCGCCTGGGTGGCTCGGTCGGTCGAGCGTCCGACTTTGACTCAGGTCATGATCTCACGGTCCTGAGTTCGAGCCCCGCGTCGGGCTCTGTGCCGACAGCTCACAGCCTGGAGCCTGCTTCGAATTCTGTGTCTCCCTCTCTCTCTGCTCCTCCCCCACTCATGCTCTCTCTCTCTCTCTCTCTCTTTCAAAAATAAATTTTAAAAAAATTAAAAAAAAAAAAAAAAAAACAGAAGACACTCGGGGCGCCTGGGTAGCTGGGTCGGTTAGGCGTCCGACTTCGGCCTAGGTCACGATCTTGGCGATTCGTGAGTTTGAGCCCCGCGTCAGGCTTGGTGCTGACAGCTCGGAACCCGGAGCCTGCTTTGGATCCTGTGTCTCCCTCGCTCTCTGCCCCTCCCCCACTCATGCTCTGCCTCTCAAAAATAAACAAACATTTAAAAGAATTAAAAATAAATAGACATTAAAAAAAAAAAAAAAAACACCCAGCCTAGTAAAAGCTCAGGCAAATACTTCACAAAGACGCAAAGGGCAGAAAGGCACGTAAGAGACGCAGCCTTGTCAGGCTTTGAGGAACGTCACTTCGATTTCTGCGCATCTTCGTTAACACTTTTTCTTCATCTCTTTCTGACTATTGTGTTTTAGTGCTAGCTCTCCTGGTGGGTACAAAGTGATCTCTCCCTGTGTGTTTGGTTTGTACTTCCGTAACGATTGATGGTGCGGAGCATCTTTGTGTATCTTCCTTGGAGAAAGTCTAGTCCAGCCCTCTGCCCGTTTTTGAACTGGGTCCTTGTTGAGTTGTAGGAGTTCTTTGTTTCTCCTGGGTATTAAGTCCTTCTCAAATACATGATTTACAAATATTTTCTCTCATTCTGCATTTGTTCACCCAATAATCTCATTTAATACACAAAGTTGTTTGATTTTTTTTTTAAGTTTATTTTGTGAGAGAGAGCGTGAGCAGGGGAAGAGCAGAGAGAGAGGGAGAGACAGAGAATCCCAAGCAGGCTCTGCTCAGCATGGAGCCCAATGTGGGGCTCGATCCCATGACTTCGAGATCACGACCTGAGGTGATACAAGAGTTGGATGCTCAACTGACTGAGCCACCCAGGTGCCCCTGATGCACAAATTTTAAATTTCTCAGTTGTTTTTCTTTTTGTTTCATCCTGTTTTATTTTTTTTTTAATTTTTTTTTAACATTTATTTATTTTTGAGACAGAGACAGAGCATGAACGGGGGGAGGGTCAGAGAGAGAGGGAGACACAGAATCAGAAGCAGGCTCCAGGTTCTGAGCTGTCAGCACAGAGCCCGACGCGGGGCTCGAACTCACGGAGCACGAGATCGTGATCTGGCTGAAGTCGGACGCTTAACCGACTGAGCCACCCAGGCGCCCCCATCCTGTTTTATTTTTATCACTGTGTCTTCATAATTATTGGTCTTTTGTTGTGTTTAAATTGCTGTTAACCCCATCTGGTATATTTTTCATTTCAAATACCGTATTTTCGTCTCCAGAAATTTCATTTATAGTTTCCCCTTATCACATTTATCGTTTTGTTTACCTCAAATGATATATTCATAATACCTGTTTTAACGTTCTTCTAATTTTATCATCTATGTCATAGCTGGGTCTCTGTCTACTGATGGTTGTCTCCGGTTAGGGGTCATGTTCCGCTTTTTCGTGCATCTGGTAATTTTTGTTTGATGTCGGCCATTTTGAACACTCATTTCCTTTATTGGGCGCGGGACGCCATACATTCCTTTCGGTGCCGCTGAGGCTTGTTTTGGGGTACGACTACGTTAGCTGCAGTGTGCCCCTCTTTGGCTTGTTCGGGCGGCCTTTCTTCTCAGCCTCCTGCTGGGTTTCTTGCTGTTTCCTCTTGGGAGCCCAGGCGGTCCTTCCATCGGCTTTTCCCACTGATCCTCCAAGAACGGTTTCCTTAAATTGACGCAGATCCATCAGCCTGGGACAAGGGAACCCTGTACGGATCTCCCGGGCTCTGTGTGCAGGTTCCAGCCAGACTACGCAGGGGGAGCACCAGGGCCGCGTCGGGTCCCGCTCCCTGCACGGTAGGCTGTGCTCAAGGCGGCGAGCTTGACCGTCGCTCTCCGCGTCCTGGATCGCCGTCCGGTGCTTCCAGTTTGCCTCTCGTCCCACGTCTGGAAAACATCGTTTTGGGTGTTTTATCTGGTGCGCTAGTTGTCGAATGTGAGCGGGTAAGCCCCCCTCCTTCGTGGCCAGAAGCAGAACTCCCTGTAGGTCCTCCAGTTCCATTCTTCTTCAAAATACACATAACCTGTAAAGTGTGTGTTAATCGGCTGTTTGTGTTACATTTATCATACACCACGTTCTTACAGTAAGGTGAGCTAGAGAAAGGAAAATGTTAAGAAAATCCTAAGGAAGAGAGGAAAATGTTAAGAAAATCCTAAGGAAGAGAAAATACACTTACAGCGCTGTACTGTGGTTACTGGGAAGCAAATCTGTGTATAAGGAGTCCTCAGACCCATGTTGTTCAGGGTCACTGTGTTTTTCTGGTCAACTGTAGGCTGTTTGTAGTTGTTTTGGGGGAGTCAGAAGTTACATGCAGATTTTTGACTGGGGCTCGGCCCCCCGCACCTGCCTGTGTTACACAAGAGTAAATTATTATTTTATTTATTCCTGGTTCTTTATATTTCCATATAAATTGTCAGCTCTGCTTATCAGCTATGGCAAAAAAAGAAGAAATTGGGGGATTTTGATTGGAATTGTACTGAATTTATAGGTCAGTTCAGGAAACACTGATGTCTTACCAATATTGGATTTTCCACATTGTGAACTCCGTCGATTTAGTATTGTTTCACTGTTCAGCCTACAGTCTTACGCACATTTTCACGTTATCTGTACACATTTTATATTTTTGTATGTTAAATGTAGAATTTAAAAATTTTTTGTCTTTCAATTATTTCTCTATACAAAAACAATTGCTTTGTATCTCATAATTTTCTAAATGACTTATTATTTTTAGTAGATTCCTTATGATTTTACCCACACAAACATGTTTAATATGAATGAAGACAGTCTTACATCTACGTTTTCAGTTCGTATGTCTTTTGTTTCTTCTGTTTGACTCACCACCCTGGCTCCTGCTGCCAGTGTGGTGCCAACTGGACGCAAGGAGAACAGACACCCTTGTCCTGTGCTGATCTTGGGGGGGTGGCGCTCCGCCTCTGTCAGTAGCATGCGTGATATTGGCTCCAGGCTGTTTTTGTATGTCCTTTATCAGGTTGATAAAGTTTTCTTTTGGTTTTCATTTGCTGAGAATTTTTATCATGAATGGGTGTTGAATTAAAAAAAGGTTTTTTTAACATTTATTCACCTTTGAGAGACAGAGAGTGAACAGGGGAGGGGCAGAGAGAGAGAGAGACACACACACACACACACACACACACACACACACACACACACAGAATCAGAAGTAGGCTCCAGGCTCCAAACTGTCAGCACAGAGCCCGACGCGGGGCTTGAACCCACGAACCGTGAGACCATGACCTGAGCTGAAGTCAGACACTTAACCGACTGAGCCACCCGGGCGCCCTTGGGTGTTGAATTATATCCAATGTTTTTTCTGCGTCTACTGAAATGATGGTATGGTTTTTGTTCATTTTCCTTACTGTGGTGAATTGTATTGACTTATTTTCAAATGTTAAATGAACTCTGTAGTCCTGGATTAGCCCTGTTTAGTCCTGGTGTGTTACACGTTTTTACTACTGAATCTGATTTGTTAAAATTTTAAAAGGAATTTTCATTTACTTTTAGGAGAGTTGTTGGTCTTTGATTTTAAAGTCTTTTTCTTTAAGGGGGCGCCTGGGTGGCTTTAGTCAGTTAAACATCCAGTTCGTGATCATCCACTCAGGTCATGATCTCAGGATTTGTGGGTTCAAGCCCCATGTCAGGCTCTGCGCTGACAGCATGGAGCCTGCTTGTGATTCTCTCTCTCTCTCTCTCTCTCTCTCTCTCTCTCTGCCCCTCCCCTGCACTTATGCTCTCTCTCAAAAATAAACATTACAAGATATCTTTTTCATTATGGAAAATTCGAGCATACCCACAAGTAGAGAGAACCGTAAAGTGCCCCCAGTGACCGCCACCCTGCGCCTGCTCCATGATCGTCCATACGCGGTCAGTCTCGTTCCATCTGTAGCTTCTGCCTGCCCCCACCCCAGACTGGATTATTCTCAGGCAAAACCCCAGCAGCGTATCGCTTCATCTGTCAATACTTGAACATAAAAGACCAAACACCATTTTCACTCTCCACATAAATACTTTCTTAATAGATTCAGAGGCTCACTTAGTGTTCAGGTTTCTCCAGTTGTCTTCATAATTTTTTAGATTTATGTTTTTTGGATTCCAGCTCGTCTCACCGCTTGACATCTCTCTCCCACCTTGTTCTTCGCTTTCATTAACGTGTCAGTTTGGATCAAGATTCAGATAATTGTCCCTCGGTCTGTGTGGTGTATTTTATGCTTGCATGTATTTCCACATCTGTCCGTCGTTCTGGACACTGTCGGGAGCCCATCAGATGCCACCTCTCCGTCCCCGCCTGCTTCTCAACCGTGTGACTAGCCGGCGCGCCGTGTCTCCCGTCTGCTCCCGTGGCAGCGCTGCCTTCTTGGGAACTTCTTTGGCTCCGTCTTCAGTTGATTATTTTTTCCTTCAGCTGCTTTTAATCACCCGTTTCCCTTTATTTTCATTCTGTAGTTACGCATTTATAATTTCTTTTTATTGAGATGTCATTCACACACCACAGGTAAACCTTTCTGCGGTATATTGGTAAGGTTGCAACTGATCCCAGAATTTGTAATCGCCCCGAAGGAAGCCCCCAGCCCGTCAGCAGTATTGCCGTTGTGCTCCCGCACCCCCTGGCCTCCTCTCCCCTCCTCTGTCTCTCTCTGAACATTTCGTATGAATTCGGGCACACGGTGTGCCGTCTTCTATGTCTGGTTCCTGTAGCTCGATGACCTCGAGGTTCGTCGAGGTTCGTCTGTGTCGTGGTGAGCACGGTCTTGCCATTAGAGGAATACGTCACGTTTTTCATCTACTCATGGGTGTGGGGTGGGGGGGTCGTGTCCGCTTTTTGTCTGATGCCGTCCACGTACAGGTTTTTGAGTGAACACACATCTTCACTTCTCCGTATTTACACAGAAGCGGGATTGCTGGGTCACGGGCGACTTTACGTTTGAGACGCTGCCGGAGTGGTTTTCGAAGAGGCCGCACCGTCTTCATCCCCGCCGGTGGTGGATGAGTGTTTTTCCACATCTGTGTCCGTGCTTGTCACTGGCTGTCTTTTTGATTTCAGCCGTCCTGGTGGGTGTCTCATTGATGTTTTGATTTTGTATATACTCGTAATTCTACTTCTTAAAAAGTCTCCTCCAAATCTGGGTTTTCGTTTTTATAGCGTCATACTTTTTGCTCATTTTTCTTCGTTCTCTGTGTTCTCTGTGTAATTATACGTGTGAACCGTGTAATTACATGCAGTGTTCTGGAAATGCAGTTTGTGTAGTGATCTTGCACTCTTTGCCGACTCCCGCCCCTGGTGGCCTGCTCCTGTGTGCTTACTGATAGGGATTCACAAGCTTATTTTTTATTCTGACCATGTGGCCGAACTTTGTGGAGTTCGTTCTTTGGGATGCCTTCTGAAGAACCTGTGTTTGCTTCTGGTGAGAGTAGCCGTTTTGAAAGGCGTGCACAGTGCGTCAGGGCGACCGTCCACCCTGCTCTGCCCGCCGGGCTCGCGTGAGCAGGTCTTGCGGCATCACCATCGACCGTGCTTCCTTCTCTCAGAAGCGCGCTGGTCCGGAACGCCTTCTGGGCCGGCGTCGCCGCTGTGGCTCCTGCACTCGGCGATGGCTCGCCTGCTCGGTGTGGCCGCCGGTGGGCACTGCCCGTGGACAGCCTCGGTCTGCGCGGCAGGGCCCGGCTCAGCCCCCGCTCAGGCGTCCGTGTCTGTGTGCCCGGCCACACGTTGACGGGTGAGGTCGAGGGGCCGGGCAGCTGGCCGAGGCAGGGGCACGGGCAGGGGTACAGACCGGGTGGCTCTCGGCACTCACATCCCACCAGCACCGCCGCCCGTGGCCAGAGGCCCCGGCAGGAGGGCCGTCCGCCCCTGCGGGGAGTGGCTGGCTGGCGCTGGCTCCGGCAGACCCGAGATGGCCAGCTGGCCCTGGCAGGGCCTGAGCTGGAGCCCCAGGGCCCGGGCTGTCCTGCAGCTGCTGTGACGAGGACGAAGTGTTCCTCACCATGTGTTGGGACGCAGGCCCCGCCGGCTGGCACCTCATCAGATGGTCGGCCCTGGGCACCCGGTGCCCTTTGGCGGCCTCATCCAGGCCGTGCCGGCCCCGGGTGGGCCGGGTGGGCCCGTGGTGGCCGAGGACGCTGTGTCTGCCCAGACGCTGGAGGCCACGGAGTAAGTCTGGGGCCAGACAGTAACCGCGTCCTCTCCCCGGGCCGCTCGGATGCTGAGGCAGCACCTGGGCCAGACCCCAGCCCAGCAGGCCCGGGCAGCCAGCAAGTGACCCCACGGGGCTGGCGCGCGAGCGCTGCTCTGGGCTTGGCACGGCCTCCCAGCCAGGCAGGGCCCCAGCGCCCCGGGCGGCTCGGGTTTGGCCGAGTGTCGCTGAGGGGGCCTGTCCTCCCTGACCCGGGGCCTCCGTGGCCACCCCGTGTGACACACACCCCTCTCTTCCCGCAGGTTGTTCGCTTCGCGCATACTCGATTTCTCCTTGTTGGTCTTTATTTGGGGGCTGGCTGAGCCAAAGCGTCAGACATCAGCCTTTTGTCCTCCCGTGGGCCATTCTGGTTTTGATTTATGTATAGTTTTAAGTTTTTGTGCAGGTTGTATTTATAACAAACCCCTGGTTGTTGTAGCAAAAAAAGTAAGCTTCTTGTACTTTGCCGGGGTCCACTCTTCACTGGCAAGCGCGCTGGTGCTGGTATTTGTGCCCCCTTCCTGTACTTTCCCATTAGCTGCTCCTTCCCCCACGTGAGCCCCACGTGAGCCCCACGTGTCCACTTTGTCCCTGTGTGCTGACCCCACCTCCTGTTCCCACCCATCCTGCCCACGCGCCTGCCTTCGCGGTTGCAGACCGGCTCCTGATGTCTGCGCAGCGTTCGGGTTCCCAGGGGCCGATCCCACCCCCTGCCCGGTGCCCGGTGCCCGTGCGGCACCGCGGCACTCGGGGTGGATGCTGCTCGGCCCTCGTGGACTTGGCTCCCCTCTTAGATGCTGGGAGTCCCCGCTTTCTCTGTTCTGTTCGGTGTTGAGTCTGTGACCTGATGACCTGACAGGTTAGCTGGGTTCAGTCCCTGCTCTGCGTATTGGCTCTTACGGCAGGGCGGGAAGAGGGAGGGTCTCCGGCGGCTCCTTACACCGGGGACCCAGCGGCCTCTTACGCCATGTTAGCGTGCTTTCAGTCCTGCAACCCTTTATGAATAGGCAGTTGGAATTTAAATTCATGTCTTTATTTTGTGCTTATTTTGCAGTTTTAAGGTATTTGCCTCGTATAAGGGGACTGTAAAACGTCAAGGAACAAGTTTTTTAATTTTAATTCACCGTCATAGAATCTTTTCTTTGCGCGTTGCCGATCTGTTCACAGCAATAGGATAGATTTGAAATGTATGATTCAGGTCAGAGCTAACCTTCGTCTCGTCTTCTTTGATAGATCATGCACAAGGGTCATCGTGCTGTCGGGATGACGGCGCTCCGGTCTCCGAGACAGGACGCGGGTCTGCGCTGCGTCAGCTGGTGTCTGTGCCGAGCGGCGGGCCGTGCCGGGGCCCCTGGCAGGCGGTGCTCCGCGCCCTGAGATGAGACGGCACGCTCGCCGGTCACAGGCCCTCTTCTCCAGTCAGACTGACGGTCGGCCACACTCATGCGCGTCTGGGAAGACGGCATCGTTTTGAAAAAGCTGAAGGCGACATACGTCTGGGGGTGCGGATGAGCCTTTGGATCAGGTTTACGCCCACCTAAGGTGACGCGACGAAGCAGCCAGAATAGTTATGGTCAGTCATGGAGAATAACCAGGAGCCTCGTCCCAAGGGGGATGGCCAGTTTGTTTCTGCTAAAAGAAATTTTAAAATAGAAGGGGAAGATGTTCGACTCCCGAATCACGGTCTGGAAGGAGTGGAGTTTAAAAGCGAGCAGGACAGGAAACGGGCCGGCGGCGGCGGGGAGCGGGCGGAGGCCGGGGGGGCGGGCGGGGGCCGCGAGCCCCCCGGCCAGCGCCTCCCTGCCGACCAGGAGGAGGAGTACGGGTCCCTGTTCTCCCAGTACAGCGGCACGCTGTACGACGTGGCCATGGAGGCCGTGACGCAGAGCCTGCTCTCCGGCCGGGGCGCGAGCTCCCGGAAGAAGTCTCCGGCCTGGAAGCATTTCTTCATCTCGCCCCGGGACAGCACGAAGGCCATCTGCACGTACTGCATGAAGGAGTTCAGCCGCGGGAAGAACGAGAAGGACTTGAGCACCAGCTGCCTCATGAGGCACGTGAGGAGGGCGCACCCCACGGTGCTCGTCCCGGAGAACGGCGGCGTGCCGGCCCCGCCCTCCCTCTCGCCGCCTCCGCCGCGGCTGCCGCCGGCGCCCGCCGACGCCGGGGACCCGGGCGCCGTGCTCTCGCCCGCCAAGCTCGCCCCCGGACTGGCGTCCAAGGCCCCTTCCCGCGACGACGCGGCGGAGGAGTCCGCGGTCTCCCCCGAGGAAGTGCCCTCCGACGCGTCCGCCTCCGAGAAGGCGGGCAGGGAGGAGGCCCCGGGGGGGCCGCCGCCCCTCCCCACCCTCCACTGCGAGGAGACCTCGGACAACGGCCCGGAGAGAAACCCCCCGCTCCCGAAGAGCGCGTCCGGGTCCCGGCGGCGGTCTGCCGTGTGGAAGCACTTCTACCTGTCGCCGCTGGACAACTCCAAGGCCGTGTGCATCCACTGCATGAACGAGTTCAGCAGAGGGAAGAACGGGAAGGACCTGGGCACCAGCTGCCTCATCAGACACATGTGGCGGGCGCACCGCTCCATCGCGCTGCAGGAGAACGGGGGCGGCCCGGGCATCCCGCCCCCGTACGCCGCGCCCCCCACCCTGCTGCCCGCCCTGCCGCCCCCGGAGGGGGGCCCGGGCTCCGTGTCGTCCTCGCCCGGGGCGCTGGCCCAGGAGTCCCCCTCCGCGTCCCCCGACCGGCCGGCCGAGGACTCGCAGGGGCGTCCGAACCCCGGGGACGCGCTCCCGGAGGACGCGTCGGCCCTGTCCTCTGACGACGTGGGCGAGGCCTTGCTGGCGTCCTCCCCCGAGAAGCCGCAGGGAGACGGGCTGAGCCCCGGCCTGTTGGAGTCCGGCGCCGTGTTCCAGCAGAACAAGAAGGTCATGAAGAGGCTGAAGTCGGAGGTTTGGCATCACTTCTCGCTGGCGCCCACGGACAGCCTCAAGGCCGTGTGCCGACACTGCGCCTGTGTCATCAGCCGGGGGAAGAGGGGCGACGTGGGCACCAGCTGTCTGATGAGGCACCTCTACCGACGCCACCCCGAGGTCGTGGGGAGCCAGAAGGGCTTGCTGGGTGCGGGTTTGGCAGATGCTCCGTACGCGACCTTGGCCTCCGCGGAGGGTTCCTCCTCCAGGTTGACGGACCTGCCAGCGACGGTTTCCAAACACAGTCAAGTTATGTTTCCCATTCACAGCAAAAAGACCTCCAAGCTATGGAACCACTTCTCCGTCTGCTCCGCAGACCCCACGAAAGTCGTGTGCTTGCACTGCGGCCGCACGATAAGCAGGGGGAAGAAGCCCACCAACCTGGGCACCAGCTGCCTTCTGCGGCACCTGCAGAGGTTCCACGGCAGTGCGCTGAAGGCCGACGCGCCCAGGGCCGCGCGGCCCTCCTCGCCCGGCCTCCGCGGGCCCCCGGGCGCAGAGCTGTCGGGGGCTTCTTCCTTGGATGACACCGCCGAGAAGTTTTATGATTCCCACCCGGTTGCCAAAAAAATCACAAGTCTCATAGCCGAAATGATTGCACTTGACCTCCAGCCATATTCTTTTGTAGACAATGTTGGCTTTAACAGGCTGCTCGAATACTTGAAACCTCAGTACTCCCTGCCCTCGCCCTCCTACTTCTCCAGGACCGCCATCCCAGGCATGTACGATAATGTGAAGCAGATAGTCATGTCCCACCTGAAGGAGGCGGAGAGCGGCGTGGTCCACTTCACGTCGGGAATATGGATGAGTAACCAGACCCGCGAGTACCTGACGCTCACCGCGCACTGGGTCACCTTCGCGTCGTCGTCCCGGCCGTACCGTGAGGACCGCCACTGCTCGGCCCTCCTGGACGTGTCGCAGGTCGACTGTGACTACGGCGGCAACGGCATCAGGAAGCAGCTCGAGTGCTGGTGGGAGGCCTGGGTGACGTCCCCCGGCCTTCAGGTCGGGATCACGGTCACCGACAACCCGAGCATAGGGAAGACGCTGAGCGAAGGGGAGCGAGCGAGCGTGCAGTGCTTCAGCCACACGGTCGACCTCGTGGTCGGCGAGGCCATCAAGAGCCAGCGGATGGTCCAGAATCTGCTTAGCATCGCGCGGAAGATATGTGAGCGGGTCCACCGGTCGCCCAAAGCGAAGGAGAAGCTGGCGGAGCTGCAGAAGGAGTACGCGCTGCCCCAGCGCCACCTCATTCAGGACGTCCCGTCCAGGTGGAACACGTCTTTCCACATGCTCGAGCGGCTCATCGAGCAGAAGCGGGCGATCAACGAGATGTCCGTCGAGTGCAACTTCAGAGAGCTGATCAGCTGCGACCAGTGGGAGGTCATGCAGTCCGTGTGCCACGCGCTGAAGCCCTTCGACGCCGCGAGCCGGGAGATGAGCGCTCACGCGTCCACGCTCGGCCAGGTCATCCCCATGATCCACATCCTCAACAGGAAGATCGAGATGCTCTTCGAGGAGACCATGGGCATCGACACCATGCTCAAGTCTCTGAAGGAGGCCATGGTGAGCCGGCTGGCCGCCACGCTCCACGACCCCAGGTACGTCTTTGCCACGCTGCTGGACCCCCGCTACAAGGCCTCCCTGTTCTCGGAAGAGGAGGCCACGCAGTACAAGCAGGATCTAATCAGGGAACTGGAGGAGCTCAACTCTACCTCAGAGGACGCGCCCGTCTCCAACGGGTGCCACCCAGGCTCCCCCTCCAGAGACTCGGTTGGGGAGGAAGACCTGTGGTCGCTCGTGGCCAAGATGACCAGGAAGGGCCCCAAGGAGAAGACGAAGGTGCCCGAGGACATGGTGCTTGCGTATCTGGAGGAGGAGGTGCTCGAACACAGCTGTGACCCCCTCACCTACTGGAGCCTGAAGAGGTCGGCCTGGCCAGGCCTCTCCGCTCTGGCCGTCAGGTTTCTGGGCTGCCCCCCGAGCATCGTCCCTTCCGAAAGGCTGTTCGGCACACCCACCGAGAACGGAGGCTTTGGCCAGTCCAGGCTCACGATGGAACACTTCGAAAAACTCATCTTTTTGAAAGTGAATCTTCCCTTAATATACTTTCAGTATTGAAACTCACCGCGGAGCCACCGAACGGAAAATACTGTTGGTTACTAGGCACCAGCTGTTTGTCCCCGGGTGGTGGCGCGCTCGGGGGGTGGGGGTGGGGGCGCGTGGGACACCGCGGCCGGCACCCTGAGGTGGCACGAGCCTCACCGTCCAGCTTCACTGTAATGTCTCCGTGTGCCTTACTCCCAGCACCGCAGGCCGGGTGTCACCGCGGGCTCTCGGCCCGCTACAGAGAGCCTGTCTTGCCGATCATGAAATACGATGACTAGGGTTTCATTCGTAACTGTAAAGTTTTTTAAAAGTTGGGGGTTAGTAATTTGTTTTACTAGACTGGCAGAGAAGATGCAAACGATTTTATCCTGTAGGCTTTTTATTCAATTATGTAAAAACCACAAATCAGGTACTGTATTTTAGTTAAAAAATTGCTTTAATTCAACAAAACAGCTTTTGTGGCTGTTTAATGAAATCTGTAAATAGGAGGTGGAGTTCAAGCCATCCTGGCTGAGCAGTTTTTAACTGCAGGCTCTATAAAGTATGTCGAGGAGTACAGAGAATATTCTGGAACATACCTGTTTACTGCAACAGAGGTGTGGCATTTGAAGACAAAACCAAGTTTAGATGTGTCCCGCGATGTTGGTTGTGTAGTGATGTGGTAAAGAGAGGGTTCCGGTTCATGCTTTTCATTCAGGTTTTACACGGTCGGCTCGCTCCGAGATGCCCCGACCGCTGATCACGAGCCCCCGGACGCCTGCCGTCGGCCGCGCGCAGTGGCCAGTTCACGGCGGTCCTGTCGGGGACGCCCCGAGCCTCGGACCTGGTGTCGCGACACCACGAAGCTATCCTTTGAAATTTGTGCACTGACCCCGCTGACCCCACTTTGATCAAATTATGTATAAAATTCTTTTTAGAAGAGATGGCTTATTAACAGGGAAGAAGATTGTTATATCGCAGTTGTAAGAATAGCCTTAGGTGTTTAGATTTTTTTATATATAATAGGGAAGAGTCAGCCATCACGGGGGCGTTTCAGAATCCCAAGGACATCAGAATGAAGCGTCAGTTGTCAGATTGTTTGAACAATGATACGTCTTCACAGTTTTTGCTGCAACGTCCAGAAAAGGGTTCATTTTCCTATGTCAAACCAATTAAATGTTCTGGATGAAGCAAGTCACTTGTTTGCCTGTGACCTTTTAGAAAAATTGTTTTGTTAAAAACCTGTACCTGTTATTAATCTGGATTTGCATTGACTATGTTTTAGTGTATTTATAAACGGCGAACTCAGTTTCTGAAATTAAACTTTTTATTTGCAATTTTCTGCTGGAGGACTCTGGCTTTTTATTCTTAGGGTGACAGAAGGGTCCTGCTCTGTGGGGAACCACACTCGTGCAGCCTTTGACACTGGTTCCATCCTGGCCCCAGACGGCGGGGGCCGGGGGAGGGGGGGCGGGGTGCGGTGGAGACACAGTTCTCACAGTGGCGTTTCTGATAACGGGAACCACCTGGCGAGACCTCCGGGTCTTGTGTCCACAGTGAGCCCTGTTACGCATTTGGCGCGCGGGAGAACCTGGTGGGCAGCACACGGTCGCCTCCGCCGTGTAGCCTGAGCGCGCGTGCACGCCCGTCCCACGCGTCTCTGCCGTGTGGCGGTGCACGCGTCTCCCGATGGCAGCCTCTGTGCCAATGTCCAAGGAGCGCCAACCAAGGACACAGCAGGGGATCGCGCTGCCATGGTTTCCGCACGAATTCCCGCAGGTGTCGAGAGCGATGCCGTATGGAAGGCTTTCACCAGTCTTCCCCACCCGGGGTCTAACCAAGCTCCACCAAGTGAGTCCCGGAGGCCAGGACGGATGCTGCCAAGTTCAGTTGGAGCCCCCGGCTCTCCCCGCAGGAGTTCTCGCGCCCCCCACTTGGGACACGGAGAGCAGCGCGCGGCTGCTAGTGAGTTCGGGGGGGCGGGGGGGGGGCCGGGGGGGGGCTGGGTCGGGGCCAGGGCAGGCTCCGTGTGCTCCTCTGCGTGCAGGCGAGCGTCTGGGACGGGTGTTGGCGCACTTTCCTCCTCCTCTGTTCGCGCTTCCAGGATTGACTCCGGTCTCCGCGTGTGGGAGGGTCCGCCCAAGGACCATGGACCCTGTCGTCCCCGGCCCCCGCTGGGACAGCCTCCCAGTTTGGTGAGCAGGGCTGCACCCCGGAGGCGCTTGGAGCCCAGCCGTCCTGGCTGCGGGGCTGCCCGAGCGCAGGAGGGGGCAACCCGCTGACCTGCTTTTCTTAAGGTTCTGTCCCGAGAGGGAACATCGTGAGAATCGGGGGACGCCGAGCATCGTGGATTGTGCCCCCAAATCAAGGGAGCACAGCGTACCTGCAGGATGTAACCGGTCCGCTCTGGGACCGAGGGGCCCAGGCCGGCCGCTGGCGCGTGGCGGTGCTTAAAGGGGTCGTGGTCCCTGCTCCTCGGAGCCCGCCGGCGGTCTGCGCTGTTGCTCAGGGAGGTTTTCTTGGAGCGCAGCCCGGCGGTCCACCCCGCCCCTGAGCTGCGATGGCAGAGCCGCTGGCCCACAGAGCTCAGCGTCCACAGGACAGACTTGTTCTCCTGCTTCTCAGCGCGTCTGCCTTTCTGTCCAGCCCTTAACTCACGTGGGCCGGGCTGCTGTTGTCCGGTGAGGCCGAGTGACCGTGTGCACGGGGGGCGTTCAGAGGGGCTGCGGACAGCGCGGGCTCATCCTGGGGGACGGAGCTCGGCCCCCCGGGTGCCGGCCGCACGGAGGTTCACCACCTCGTGAGCACGTGTGCTCGTCCTGCGCCAGGGCCGGCAGGTGTTTATGGAACTGGGTGCCGCGGGCACTGTGGGAACAGCAGACCGTGTGTGTTCCTGAGCTGCTGACGGTCCTGCAGGAAGGAACGGCCCACGTTGACAGCAGTGAGCGAGGGGGACGTGGCGAGACTTTTCAGGAAAGTGGGTCTGTCCTCCCGTGTTCCCGCCTTTGCTCTCCACGCAAACCCAGATCGTGAGCTGCGTGTTTCAGATGCTGCTCGATTTCTCCAGTCACTCGTAAGAGAAAGCCCTTATGAAATGAGCTCGGGATCTCATTTCAGTGAATAAATGTATGTTAAACAAACACTGGGCCTTCTTTAAAGTTAAAATTCCCTTCTCCTCCACTTCTGGCTTTGAGGCAGCAGCTGGTGGCAGACCAGGGCTCCCTGAGAACCAGCCAGGCCGGAGGAAGCAGGGTTTTAAAAAGGGCTTTTTGAGAACTGCAGAGGGCAGGCACCCAGGATCTGCGGGAAGAGTCCAGCTTAAATGTGGGCCCTGCAGCCACAGCGTCCCCACGGGAGCTGGCGGGCCAGCGGGAGGCCAGCCTGCACGTAGCGGGCTCGACCGCACCAAGGTAACCTTTCCGCCCAGAGGAACGTTTCTGTTTCTTTCGGTGAAAAGATCCAGAGCTTCTGTGACTTTACGTAATTCATTCGGACTCTTGCTGAGAAAATATAAGAGTCACGGGTGACCCAATCCAGTTTTCAGACTCGGACTTGTGATTAATCCACTTGGGAAAGTTGACGGAAGGGTAGGGATTGTCACCAGCGAGTGACAATCCGTCAACACAGGGACATCTTAAACTGAAACGGGACAGGTCAGGGACCCGGTGGGTGCCGGAGGAAGCACAGCAGAGGCCGTCGAGGGTGGGGACGCCCGGGGCTGTGCCCGGTTGACCCAGACCTCAGCCGTCCGCGTCAGGTGCCTTGAGCCCCAAGCAGGATAAACTAAAACTAAACATCACAGCTGAGTGCCGGGAACCAAAGACAAAGAGGAAATCTGAAAAGCAGAGAAAAAAGACACGTTCACGTTCAGAGACTTTTCTAACAGAAGCCGCGGGGGCTGTCGCTGTGGAGCGCGTCTGCCAAGGGTCCTCAGGAGTAACGGCCAGCCCAGTTCATGCTCCTGGAAAGGGGCCTCAAGATGAGACAGGATTCGGGCGTTGAGACAAAACAAGCCTGAGAGAATCTGTCACCACCAGCCCTTCCCTGAGATGCCCCAAAGGGAGCCCTCCAGACAGAGGGCAGAAGGGAGAACGTTTCTGGGTAAAAAGTGGGGAGATCGAAATGACTCCGAAACAGGAACATCTTTCCAGGGTTGAAATACAGCCAGACTTAAAAGCGTGTCACACAGGTAGCAGCAGAGAAGGGACCGTGTGGGGCCCTTGCGGCCCCAGAGGCGGTAAAGGTAGGAACCCGAATTCTAAAGACTCAGATGCACATACTCTCAAAGACAGACACTAAAGGCAATAAAAATGTTTAAGAAACTGACCAGGAGAAAAATGGATTAACAATACTTCAGGGGCACCTGGGACGCTCGGTCCATTGAGTGTCCAACTCTTGGTTTTGGCTCCGGTCATGATCCCAGGGTCGTGGGATCGAGCCCCATGTTGGGCTCAGTGCAGAGCCTGCTTGGGATTCTCTTTCTCTCACAAATAAATAAAGTTAAAAAAAAGAAATTTAACAATCGCTTTAATCCAAAAGAAGGAAAGGAAGGAACACATGAGATAGCAAGAAGCAAACAGTAAACGGGGGCGGGTTCGGCCCAGAACGGGGGGGCGTTTGGCCGCTAGGGAAGAGCCCGTCAGGTCGTGCTGGGTTGTGCACAGCAGTCAGCGGGCTCCAGGCAGGAAGCGCTTCCAGAGAGCTGCACGTTCGGTGGACGACACCGTCCTCGGACCCCCAAACCCCAGAACACGGCCGGCATGGGCCGTGGGCTTCAGTGTGGAAACGGGTCCCGCCCCCTCTCCCCCCCACCTGGGCTGCCTCAGTTTCCACCCCTCACCCGGGCCGGGCACTGGCAGTGGTGCGTGGCCCCCAGGGGACGAGGACGGTGCAGGGGAGGAGCGAGGGGTCGGCCTCCACCCTGCAGAGGCACTGCTGGGCCGGGCTGGTCAAGGAGAAGCGGAGGTGGGAGAGGTGGAGGGAGAGGTGGGGTGAAGGCCGAGGGCGTCGAGGAGGGAGGCGAGCGTCCACACGCACGAGTGTCGCAGCCCCGTCTTCCTGTCGCTGTCAAAGATCCGGCTCCTCCCGTGGGCCCATCTCTGGGCCGTCGCGCCCAGGCTCCGATGGCGCGGCCTCCCGGCGGCACGGCCGTCCCCCCTCCGTGCTTCGGGGCGGACACATCGCGCTGTCGTGGCGCCTCATCCTCGCTTGCATACTTTGTGACGTAGGTTGGGCTTGTACCCGGGAATTTTTCCCGTGACGTTTTCAGTTGGCGCTGGGGTTTTACAGTTCAGTAAGCACTCTGTCACGGTCACCAATTCAGAACCGTGAAAGGAGTTTCTTGTATTTATAAACCTACTGAATTTTAACCTCGGGAAGTGAGTCGCTGAGCGACAGCTGGGTGGGGGCCAGGGTGAGGTGGGTGCGGGGACACAGCCCCCTGCCGTGGGCACTACCGGGCCCCACTGCTGGCGGGCTGGCCCTGGCGCCCGTGCCGGCCCCTCCAGGAACACGCTTGCCCGCACAGGCCACCCCACCACTGTTGGCGGGCCCGGGTCTCGAGCACAGGCTTCTGGGGCCACAGGGCCCCGGGCCTGGACCTCCAGTTGTCCTCCCTCCATTTCCAAACAGCTGCCACAGACCCAGGCATCGTGCCTTCGTGCTCGCGTCCCGAGCGGGGACACCTAGGCTGCCGCTCCCCTCGAGACTCAGACGTGGTCTCCGGGGTTGAAAGCTTCTCCAGAGACCGACTGTCCTGCGCGCCCCGGTCGGCTTCTGTCCACTCTGCCGGTCTCTTCCCATTTGTCCCCCTGCCCCCGGCACCGTGGCCTGATCTCCAGAGTGCCACGCCTCCCCCTCAGCTTTTCAATTTTCCATGGTACTTTATGCTCTAAAAGTTCTAAATTGATTGCCAAGTTCCACGAAAGATCCCAACAGTATTTTGATTGTTTAATTGAATTTACAGATCAATTTGGGGCACATAATTGTGTCATAGGTATACTTCAGACGACGTCTTTTTTGTACTGTTTACTTCTGATCTCTTTAGAAACGGAGTGGGGCCCTTTAGGAAACAAAACAGGAACAGAAGGGAAGGCAAGCAAAAGTAATATAAAAACAGGGAGGGGGACAAAACATAAGAGACTCTTAAATACAGAGAACAAACTTAGGGTTGCTGGAGAGGTTGGGAGTGGAGGGATGGGCCAGATGGGTAAGGGACATTAAGGAGGACATGGGTTGGGATGAGCACTGGGTGTTATGTGTAGGGGATGAATCCCTGGATTCTACTCCTGAAGTCATTTTTACATAAACTACCTTGGATGTAAATGAAAACTAAACAAGTTAATTCATTAATTTTTTTAAAAAAGAAATGGCTCGGGGCCTCTCCCGGCGTTGCCAGATGGCTCGCGAGGACCGACCCCGCCGTGGGGGCGGCGCGGGCCTTGGCGGCTCCCTCACCCCTCTGTGGCAGGCGGTCTTGCTGGGCCATCCCTAACGGCTTCTGGAGTTTTCAGAGAGGGAAGTGGAAGAGCTGCAGGTTCTGTCCCCACGGCAGCATTTGCCAATAACCATCGTAACCGTGGGGTCAAACACCCCGCCACTGGGCACCAGGGCTTGGCGTCCTCACGCGTGCCCGATGCAGCAGCAACTAAAGTCCACGTGGGAGGTCCTCGCGCCAAAACGATCTAGCCTGAATTTATTCAAACCCTTAGACCTCATCTCCAGCCCACAAGGAGCACAGGGAGCCCGACGCCAGGAGGACGCCGTCGACAGGACGTCTGGACACCCATTTCTGAAGCTGGCGTCGGAGCGAGAGGGGCCCGCGGAGACGGCGGCGTGGGCGCCGGGACGGCAGCGGCAGGAGCCGTGTGCGGTGGCTCTTCTGGAGCCGAGGAGAGCATCGAAGGTTTGCGCTTCCCGGCGAAGACGTGCACGGTTGTGTGCGTTCTGCTCCGTGTCTGCTCTGAGCACAGGAGCAGCCCCCCGCCCCCACCCGGCCCCCGGCAGGCAGCCGCACGCCTGTTCCCGGAGCGGCTCGCACGCGGCTTGTGGGAGCCGGGCTGGGAAACGGGCCCCGGCCTCCAGGTGCCAGAGGCCCGCGCTCTGAAGGCTGGTCACTCCTGATGAGGGAGGTGCAGACAGAGACGCAGAGGCAGGTGGCCATGCGGCGGGCCCCTTCTCCTGAAGCGACCTGCAGGGCGGTTAGAGGAGGCAGACACAAAAGACGTGCAGTTAAATGCAACCACACGTGCGGGAGAGTTAGAACGGGACCCTGCTGTTGCAGGTAAAGGCTCTGAAAGGCCATGAGAAGGCACTAAGTTTACCCGTCACGCTGCTCCTTGGCCCCAAGACAGCCTACGACCATCAAAACATTTAAAAATAACCAAAAACAGCAAACCCTGGGTAAGGGGAACTCTGAGTTCACAGTTACGGCACCAGTGGGTTAAAATGTCCCTGCACGAGGCACAGAGACAGGAGAAGATCACCGCCCGAAGGGGAAAGAAGTCCACAGCAGCTGTTTGTGAAGACCTGATGGCGGACCTACTGGACAAAGACTTAATGGCCGAAGATCCTCACAGAGCCACACGTGGATGTGGAGAAAGCCAGGAAGGTGACACGGGAACAAGATGGAATAAACAATACCAGACCTAAAAAGAAAGCAAAAGCAGATTAGGGGCTGGCAAGCGCCACGACTGCAGCGCCCTGTCACCGGGACAGACTCGGGCAGAAGAAAGAACGTGTGAACTTGAAGACAGGGCAGTGGGGTTTAGCGAGTGTGAGAAACAGAAGGAGATGAGACCGGGGCAGCGCACAAAGCCTGGGGACCCATGGGACGCAGTCAAGACAGCCACCGTGCGCACCGTGGGGGTCCTGGAAAGAGAGAGACATTGGAAAACAGAATGGCGGAAAACTTCCCAAATGTGATGGAAAACACGAATATGAACATCCAAGAAGCGTGGTGAACTCCCCACGCCGTGAACTGAAGGAGATGCACGTGGAGACACATCGTATGATCGAACTGTCAAAGACACGAGTCCTGGAGCAGCGAGCATCCTCACACATGAGAGCCTCCACAGGCTCACCAGCAGACCTCCCCCAGAATCTTTGCGGGACGGAAGGCACCGGGCCGCTGCCATCAAAGTGCTACAAGAAAACACTGCCCATCGAGAATCCTGCATCCGGCAAAACTGCCCTTCCAGACCGAGGGAGAAATGAAGATGTTCTCGGCACCCAGACGCCGAGGCAGCACGTGAACAGCACACCTCCTCTGGGGGTCACGCCGGCGAAGAGAAGGACACGAGCTGGAGCTGGAAGCTGCACGAAGAAGCACAGTCACAAAAGGTAAGCACACGGGCACCTGTTGTAAAGATGCTTTGTAACTCCTCTGTTTTCTTTTTTCTGTTTTATGTCCAAAGTAAGCAGAAGAAATAAGAATCAGAGAAGAAATTCATGAAATAAAACAGGAAATCAATAGAGAAAAGCAATGAAACCAAAAGCTGGTTCTTTAAAAAGATTAATGAAATTGATAAGCCTGTAGCCAGGCTAACTAAGAAAAGAGAGAGAAAGGACACTAATTACTAATAATACAAATGGAAGAGGAGACATCATTACAGATCCATGGACTTAAAAGGATTATAAAGGAATATTATGAACACCTATGCACACAAATTTGATAACCTAGATGAAATTAACCAATTTCTTGAAAGACACAGTCTGCCAAAAGTCACACAAGAAATAGACAATCTGAATAGGCCTATATCTATTAAATAAATTGAATCAACAATTAATAACCTGAAACAGAATGCACCAAGCCCAGATTAGTTTACTGTTGAATTCTACCAAACATTTAAGGAGAAATGATACCAATTCTCTACGATCTCTTCCAGGAGATAGAAACAGAGAGAATTCCTCCTACCTCATTTATGAAGCCAGAATTTCCCTAAAACCGAAACCAGGGAAAGACAATGTAAGAAAACTACAGACCAAAATCACTCATGAGCATAGATGCAGGAATCTTAAAAAAAAATATTAAATCCAACAATGTATTAACAGAATTATATACACCATGACCAAATGGGATTTACCCCGGTTATGCAAGGTTTGTTGAACATTTGAAAATCAAGAATGTATTCCATCAGATCAACAGGCAAAATGAGAAAAATTACATGATCACAATAGATGCAGGAAAAGCATTTGACAAATCCTACAGCCATTCATGACCAAAGCTCTCAGTAACCTAGGGATAAAGAGGAACTTCCTCAACTTGATAAAGAACATCTACAAAAAGCCTACAGCTATCATTACACGTAATGGTGAAAAACTCAGAAGTTTCCCTTATGCTCCAAGGATGTCCTCTCCAATCCTTTTCAACACTGAACTGGAAGTGCTAGCTAATGCAACAAGACAAGAAAATGAAATAAAAGGTATACAGATTGGTACGGAAGAAATAAAACGGTCTTTGTTCACAGGTGACATGATCATCTAAATAGAAAGTCTAAAAGAATTGATGAGAAGACTTCTGGAATAAAGCAGTTATAGTATGGTTGCAGGTTGCATGGTTAATATACAAAAGTTAATAGCTTTCCTATATACTGCCAATGAACAAGTGGAATTTGAGATTAAAAACATAATACCATTTACGTCAATTAGCACTCAAAAAAGTGAAATATTTGGGCATAAATCTAACAAAATATATACAACATTTATATGAAGAAAAGAACAAAATTCTGATGAGCAAAATCAAGTAAACAATTGGGGAGGCATTCTATGTTCATAGATAAGACTCAATATTGTCAAGATGTCAGTCTTTCCAACTTGATCTGTAGATTCAATGCAATTTCGATCAAATCTCAGCAAGTTATTTTGTGGCTATTGATAAAAATTCTGAAGTTTACATGGAGAAGCAAAAGACCCAGAATGGCCAACAGAATATTGAAGGAGAACAAAGTTGGAAGAGTGACACTACCTCACTTCAAGCCTTATATAAAGCTACAGTTAATCATAACAATGTGGTGTTGACAAAATAATATACAAATTGATGAGTGGAACAAAATAGCCTAAAAATAGATCTCCATAAATCCAGTCAACTGATCTTTGATGAAGAAGCAAAGGCAATACAAGGGAGTAGAGATGGGCTCTTCAACTAATAGTGCTGAAACCACTGGACATCCACTCACACACTGATACACACACACACTCACACACACACACACGCACGCGCACACACAAGAATATAGACACAGACCTACACCCTTCGTAAACACAATGCAAAATTTATCACATACCTAAATGTAAATGCAAAACTATAAAATTCCTAGAAGGTAACGTAGGAGAAAGCCTGGGCGACCTTGAGTGTGGAGAGGAGTCTTCAGATACAACCCCAAAGGCATGATCCGTGAAAGAGAGAATTGATAGCTAGACTTTGTTAAAATTAAAATTCTCTGTTCCGTGATGGACAATGTCAAGAGGACGAGAAGACACGCAGACTGGGAGCACCCCTGTGCAAAAGACACATCTGATAAAGGGCTGTTATTCAAAATGTACAAAGAACCCTTAAAACTCAACAATAAGGAAAGAGTTCAGTTGGAAAATAGGCTTAAAGACATTAACGGACACCAGAGATGTACAGATGGCAGGTAAGCATCACATCATGTGCATCCGGCAAATGCACGTTAAAACGAGGGACACCACGCATGTCAGAATGGCCCAAATCCAGAGCACATACAGCACCAGTGCTGGGAGGATGTGAAGCACTCCTTGCTGGCGGGATGCAAAATGGTGCGGCCACTGTGGAAGGCAGTTTGGCGGCTTCTTGCAAAACCAAACATTCTCTTACTTTATAGTACTCCTGCTTCCTGGTACTTCCACGAAGGAGTTGGAATCATGGGTCCTCAAAGGAGCTGCACCCAGATGTTTATAGCAGCTTTATTCATAGTTGCCCAAACTTGAAATGTGCATGTTCGGTGTGTGACTTCAAATCTCTGAGGCAATGATGGGCCTTCAGTAAGTGGACAGCCGCTCGGAGAAGGATAAAATAAGGCCTACCTTCACACAAACAAAAGTGAGCTCCAGACGGACCCGAAGTCTACATGCAGAAGAAACACTAAGCAAACGTGGACAGAAAACACGGCGGAACTGACTGTGGGAAAAGCTTCCCAACCAGGACTCGGCACAAAACGAGCAATAAACCTGCAAACAGGAAACCGGAAACTTCCACACGGGAAGGTACTTCCCACTCAGAGTGGAAAGAAAAGTGACAGATGGAAAGAAAAGTGACAGATGGAGGCTGTGCAGCATATACTGGAGATAAAGGGCAGTCACCCAAGCGTGTGCACATAATGTGAGAGGAATATGCCCCAAGTCCAATGGGAAATGGACAAAATATATGAACAGACAACTTATAAAAACAGATGGTTGGTTCTCAAACCTATAAAGATGTTCGCCTTCACTCATGAAGAAATGAAGCAAAGGGGCGTCTGGGGGGGCTCAGTCAGCTAAGCGTCTGACTCTTGATTTCGGCTCAGGTCACGATCTCACGGTTCATAGGTTCAAGCCCCGCATCAGGCTCTGTCTGCGCTAACAGTGCGGAGCCTACTCGGGAATCTCTCTCTCCCCCTCTGCCTGCCCCTCCCCCCCTTGCTCTCTCTCTGCCTCAAATAAACATTAAAAAGAAAAAAAAGGATGAAGCAAAGTCCAGAGACACCACTGCCCCACCACCAGACCAGCGAGGGGAGAAGGGCAGGGCAGTGTGGCAATACCCAGCCAAATGGATCCACGCTTCCCCGTGACCCCGCGTTCCCACTTGTAGGACTTCGCCATAAAGACGCACCTCGAACAGCATGAAAACACACGTGCGTGAGGTTATTCAAACAGCTCTGTTGGGAGTCATGAAGTCCCGGCAACCACGAAAATGCCAGCATGCGGGAGGCTGGCTGAGTCGGCCATGGTTCATCCACACGATGAAGCACTACGTGGCTCCAAGAGGGAGTCGTCCCCGAGTAGAAGAGTGCTTTCCAGGAGAAGAAACAACGTGCAGTCAGCACACAGGCATCTTCACAAAAAGGACAAACCAGAAAACTGACGCTAGTTGCAAAAACGTGGAGGAGGGACAGGAGGGAGCCATGTCCCTGAGCGTGCCTTTGTGAAGAGTCCAGACTTCTGGAAGCGCGATCACGTTCTACCAATAAAGAGGATGGGAAGCCAGATCCTGAGACTGAAAGCAAACGGAAAGACGAGAGCCCAATCATATTTTAAATGAAAACCACCACAGTGAAGCAGGAGGGTTCATCCGAGGACCGTGCACACGGTATTTGACCACGAACCTGAAGTCACTGGGGACGGAATTCTCGCTGTGGAGGGCAGATGTACAGATACAGACAAGGCAGGCAAACGAGCCCACGGAGGTGGAACTGGAGGTGTCGGCATGGCACCGTGGTCTCTCAAAAGTGCACATAGGTGTGTGCGTGTGGGTGTGCCCGTCCTCCCTCGCTGTCCACAGACACGGCCTAAAAACAGACATCTTGAAAGCAGCACGCAGGTTTTGCACCCAGGCCTCAGTCTCCACGACCATTCCCCAAGAGGAGGCAGGGCCCCTCGGACAAATGGCTGATTTCTGGGCTGGGACAGAGGGACCCGAGAGCCTTGTGCCGGAAAGTAGGGAAGCAATGACACGTCACAACATGACAGCTCCCCGTGCGACCCCGGCACAGCGTGAGGCCCGGCAGCGATCCACGGATGCATGCTGATAACCGATGACAAATATCTGAGCCCCGACCAATTATAAATGAGTGATAAATGCCGGTAATACGTACATAATAAACACTGGGACAATGAGACAAAAGGGGAAAGGCGGGAGCTGGCTCGCATAGAGTGTTGGGCACCAGCCGGAGGCGGGGGGTGCTGCAAAGGCCAGCCTCCACGGGGATCGTCGGACGACATCGAGTCGGGGAGAGGCTGGAGCAGGTGCGCCCAGCGGACATGTCTGCGCCCACACTGCCTGTCGGCTGCGGTGGAGACCCAGCAGCTACAGGGGGGTGAGGCCGTCGCCTCCCTCCTAGGACACGCGGAGGTGCTCCGTGCCGAGAGCTACTCTCTCGAGTGGCTCGGAAAAGGTAGCCTTTCTTTGTGCACGTGAGCACGTGTGTGTGTGTGGCACGAGTGCATGTGGTAGGGTGCACGTGACGTGTGCGCGTGTGCGGCATGAGCACACGGTGCACGCGTGTGTGCAGTATGAGTACGTGTGTGTGTGCATGGTGTGTGTACACACGTGGTACGTGTGTGGTATGAGTGACGTGGATGAAGTGTGAGCACGCGTGGTGTGACGTGTGCCTGTGCGTGGTAGGAGTGCGCGTGGTGAGTGTGCACGGTACGTGTGTGCACGTGGCGTGAGCACACACGGTGTGTGCATGTGTGTGCAGCGCACCCGTTTCCCTGCATCGTCTTCGGCGTCTGGTGGCATCAGATGCATTTTGGGTCCTTAATAAATTCTCGGGCGATGAAGCGTAAAGATGCCGAAGTTACCACATAAAACGCAACCTACGCGGAGGCAGCCTCTAGAAATACCACGTATCGTTAAATCTCTAATAAGGAAACATTCAAATTTTTATTCTCCATCCTCTTTAAATTCCCACAATTTCACGTGAGCTGCCACGCCATGGCGTGTCTGTGCCCACGAAGGATTCTCCCTGCGGCTCGGGGCGTGGGCGGGGGACGCCGTCCAGCGGTGCTGCCTCGACACCAAGTCTCACACGAGCTCCCCCGAAGGGGCGCTTTTTCAGGTGCTCCGAGAGGCCCCCGGGTGAGGCCCGCGGTCCCCGCTGGCCGTGCTCGGTCTGGGCTGGCCGTGGAGGACCCCGGCCTGTTCCCTGAGGGCTACGTCCGGGGCACGTCCCCGGTTCGGCTCTCCGCATCGTCTCATTTGCCAGGAGGCCGGCGGAGCCTCTCGAGGAGCACCAGCTTTGTCTGCAGGTTGACGTCAAATGGAGGCAGTCGGGTCAGGTTCAGACTCACCCCGGTGGTGCCCGCGATGCTGGCCAGGACCCGGTGGGTGTCCCTGTAGAGGGCCAGCTGCGCAGGGGCCGCCTCCACGAGGAGGTGCGTGTAGGCCAGCATACGCCCCGACCCAGGCTGCACATCTTCCTTTTTCTCGTACCTGCGAGGGAAGAGCGTGACCGTGCACCTGTGGTCCCACGCCAGTGCCCGGATGCCCCCAGGGAGCCCCCACGTGGCCTCTGCGAGGAGCGCCACCGCCCGCAGTCACAACTGGCGGGAACGTACCTCCAGGCGCTGTTGACTTCTAGAAACCGAGACACACCGGTCTGTGCGGCGGCCACGTCGATGTGCACGACGACATCTGTGGACAACCACGCGTGTTCAGTCAGCATGGCGAGCTGGGGTTCCCCCTCCCCCCCCCCGCCAGAGCCGCAGCTGGCCCAGCTCGGCCCCAAGCACCCACCTGTCCCGGGGGCCACCAGCTCGTGCAGCCGCTGCATCGCGACACCGCCAGGATAGTTGAAGTGGGACACGTACAGGGCCGTGGCCGAGTACATGGCATTCACCACCAGGTGTCCTACCACAAGGGCGGAACCCACTTTATACAGCCAAGACTTCCTGTAGTTGTTCAGCCTGGAAAGAGCGCGTTTCACGGAAAGGCTTGCTCTCCCCCGGCAACACCAGCCTGTGGAGTCTGCGGCCTCGTTTCAAGAACTGAACCCCCTTCCCGCACAGTCACGGACTCCTGAACAGTCTGTCCATGGTTCGCCCCAGCTTCGCTAACCTGAGACGCCCAGATTTTCCATGAACGGAGTCCTCCTCCCTCCCGTCCCAGCCCTCGAGATGGAATCCGCCCGCTGCTCTGAGCAGCTCCCCCTGTGGCCTCGGGCCGGGTGCACGTCCCTCCAGCACCACGCCCGCCAGTGAACCCAGATGGAGCCCGGGGCTGAGCCCGGGCTGAGGCCCGGAGCAGAGCGGGCACAAGGCGCTTCCTGCCCTTCACGGGCGTTAGTTCTCTGACAGCACGGCCTACTCCTGGCTCCCGGCTCCTGCGGGGGCCGTGCGGCGGGGCCTCCTCTCCCGGCCACACCCTCTGCGCCCTCAGCCCGGCCGAGCGGCCGCGTCACTCCTGTTCCTACCGTGGCAGTGACCGCCGTGCTCCAGGGAAGGGCAGCCCCGCTCGACCAGCCTGCCTTATCCCGGGCGCCCTCCTTGGGGCACCTTCGTTCTGTCGCCGGGCCATCCCCCTCCCTCGGAAACCCCCACACCACCTTGTGCCCCACGCCCGTGGGTCGAGCGCTTCCCTGACCCTTCCCCTGTCATCCGCTCTGCCGCTCTCTGCTCGGTGGGGCCTGGCCCTTCAGCGAAGTCAGCCCTGGAGACCATCCGCCCGGCCGAAGCCCGCTCGGCCGCCCCGCGCGGGGGCCACTCCGGGCACGTCCTCCCCCAGGTGACCGAGCCCGGGACTGTCAGCACAGCCACGCGGAGACCAGCCCGACTGACCACAGCCCCACCGACACGGTGGGTGGGAGGCCAGCCCGTCCCAACCCCGGGCCCTCCTCCTTCAACACCTCCCCACGTGACAGCGGGCGCGTGCGGCGCGGCTGCGGGGGCGGCGGGACGCTCACAGGCAGGCGCAGCCCCTGGCGGCCACGATGTTGAGCACAGGGAAGGAGTAGATGATGAACCGCAGCTCCTTGTGCGGCAGCAGCGAGTACAGGGCCACGAAGCCCAGCGAGGGCAGCAGCAGCGCCAGGGCCCGCCTGTCCGCGGCGCCCAGCGGCACGAACAGCAGGCTGCAGCCCAGGCCGCGGGGCAGGGCCGAGTAGAAATACCACAGCAGCGGCGAGGTCTGCGGGGGCAGGGTCAAGGAGCCGCACGCCGGCGAGCCACGGCCGACAGGCGCTCCTGCCCGCGGCACCTGGGACCCCCCGCCACCCGTCCCTCCCCCTGGCTGCAGAACAGCTCGTGCCGGTGGGACGGGTGTGCCGGGGACTCGCGCGCTGTCCTACCCGCCCGTGTGTACGCTGTCGGGTTCCGCAGCAAAACGCTACGGGCTCCCGCTAAAGACCGTCCCGAAGGCTAAAGGGGAAATGGCGCCCAACAGCAGGGCGGTGTCTCGGCAGGTGCGGCTGCCTGAGGACCGGGGAGGGGAGGAGGGGAGGGGGGGAGGGGAGGGGGGAGGATGAGGGGGGAGGGGGGACGACCACCCCGCCCCACCCTGCAGGCTGCCCCGCAGACACACGGGAAGGATACTCCCCAGTTGGAACTTTTGTTCAGGATGGTGTTGTACCAAAGCACCTTTCCCTCCGGCCACACGAGACTTCGCCAAAAACAGGAGTCCACGGCGACGGTCAGTCCTGGTAAGATAAAGGAGTCCCTCAGGAAAGAACACGGCCACCTGAGCCACTCGGACGTCGCCGCCGCGGCGTGAACAGCAGCCCCAGAGCCCCAGGTCGCAGGTCAACGTCCCGTGAAGCAGCCGCGTCGGCCACGAGCCCCCTGCTCCAGAGGGGCATGGCGCGTCGGGACCTCGGCTCCCCCGACGGGGCCAGCCGCCCCTCCCGGCCAGGACGAGGGCGGCCCGCGGATGGAGGCGCCAAGACATTTTATCTCCGCGGGACATGAAGGCCAGCTCTCCCGAGAGCCCCGCCTTCAGTCACAGCAGCCCACGGCGGCTCCCACTCACCTAAGCAGAGAGCCCCGGCCGGCAGGGCGCAGCGCAAGGCCCGCGCCACCGTCACCCTCCGCGAGCGCAGCAGCAGCAGCAGCACGAGGCCCAGGAACAGGCTCAGCTCCGCCCGGAACACCAGGATGGCGAACGCCGAGAGCCGGATGAAGCGGGCCCACTTCAGCTGCAGCCAGGCCGTGAGGGCGGGAAGGACTGCAAGACACGGGGTGCCCGAAGCAGGCCGACTTGCTTCCTCCCGGCGAAAGCCACGCAGAACCCGCCAGAGGACGGCACACGCCGCTCAGACCCAGATCTGCTGACACGGGGCCGGCCACGGCTCCCGCGCCACGGCGCCACCACACAGCCTGGGGCCGCTTCTCAGGCCTGACGGCACCTGGCCCCCGCGTGCCCTGAAACCCCCCAGGCTCCACGCGCCCAGCGCCTCCCCTCCTCTCCTGCGCACCCGGGCCTGCGGCGTGTCCCGCTGGCCCCCCGCGGGGTTCATTCGGACGGGCACCCTGCCTGCCACCTTCCCCGGGCACGCGGACGTCCGGGCCACACCCTGCCCCGATCGGCACAGACCACCCCCCCCCAAACCCACGCCATCCACGGCCCCCCCTCCTACCCACACTTGGCCTCCCCCCGTCTGCCTGGGTCACCCCCAGGACGCTCGGACAGAGCTGTCCACAGGCCGGGGAGACCCTCGCAGGCGGCCCCGGCCACGTGCGGGGAAGCGTGCCTCCATCCGGCACCAAGAAGAGGCCCCCGCTTCCCGTCGCCGGGCATTTCTGACAGACACCCCCTCGCCGGGCCGGTACGCCCCGCCCCGTGGTCCCCAGCGAGAGTGCGGCTCGGCAAGCGCCTACCCACGGACAGGGCCAGCACGTTGGGGAGCGTCCGGGTGCAGTAGAACATCAGGTGGAACTGTGTGGCCGTCACCCAGCAGAACATGGTGGCCACCGTGGCCCCAAACTGCCGCCTCACTTCTCTTTGTAAAGTCCAGAGTCCCGAGATCACGCCGAGTCCCAGGACGGCTCTGACTAAACAAAGAGGGCACCGTGAGTGACCCACAGCGTGCAGGACGCCGGCAAAGCAGGTCTCCGCCAGTGCCGCTGGCGGTGCAAGTTGACGACCAAGTAGCAGTGAGACCACCTCGAAGGAGGGGACCCTGAAGCTCTGCCGGGACCATGCGGCCTGGGGAGGGGGCTCGGGGGGACACGGCCACCGGGCAGAGCAGGCGGCGTCTGCAGGACCGCGTGACAGGCGCGGCATCATCAGCACTGCCCACGCCACAGGGACAGGACGTGTCCAGGGCCACCCTTCCCCAGGCGGGGAGACTATCCGGGGCTCCCCGACACCCCTGAACCAGCCCAGCCTGTGCAGCCGCCCCCCATGGCGGCGGATTTCCATTTCCTAATCTGTTCTCTCAGGAAGCAGGCCTGCTTCTCCCCCGGGGATCTGTGTCTTTAACATCCTGCCCGTGAGGCCGACAAACTAGCTGGAGAGCGTGTCTGACTTAGCGGGGGAGATCCAAATGTCGTCTGGGTACAGCCACGATAAAAATTTACCGAAATGGGGCGCCTGGGTGGCTCAGTTGGTGGAGCGTCCGACTTCGGCTCAGGTCATGATCTCACAGGTTGTGGGTTCGAGCCCCACGTCGGGCTGTGTGCTGACAGCTCAGACCTGGAGCCTGCTTCTGATTCTGTGTCTCCCTCTCTCTCTGCCCCTCCCCAACTCGCACTCTTATCTCTGTCTAAAAAAAATTTTCTTAAAATAAGTTTTTAAAAATTCACCAAAATGGAAAACTGGTGACTATCGACCAAAAATGACGTTTCAGAGAGAGATACACAGAATGTTCTGAATTTGGTTTTAAAAAATACATGGGCACACAGCCCCAGAACGCTCTGCACAAAGCCCTGTGGACGGTGGCCTCCAGGTGGGGGAAGTGAGGCCTCCAATGCAGGCGCCGTACCGCCTGGGTGGACGGCTCTCCAGGTGTGGCCGCCGGCCCCTCTGCGGCCACCCCCGGAGGTGCATCTCGCCCGCTTCCCCTCCGGCCGCCGCGGCCGGGGCAGGGCCAGCTGGCACCCTCACCTCATGGTCTCGGGAACAGGTGGACAGGTGCCCAGTTACCTGTCCCGGGTCACGGCCCAGAAGGGGCTGACTTCGGGCCTCCACCCGAGCTTGGACCACCGCACGAAGCAGCCTGGGTTCTGACGGAAGGACGGCCCAGAAGGAGGGGGGCCTCAGCCCGGCCGACCGAAGCCCCGACTTCGCACGGCTCCTCACCTGTCCTCGTCCGGACTCCCCCTTACCTACTAGCTGAGAATAGAACTTGGGCGCTTGCAGCAGGGACAGCACACAGACCGCAGGGCTGGACAGCACCGCCATGGCCAGCGGCCCGAGGAACGTCCTGGGGACCACGCCGGGGAACTCGAGGTGGTCATACTGCAGGGAGAAGGGGGGAGTCAGCGGACGTCTCGCAGGGGTGCCGCACGGCCCGGGACGCGGGCGCTCACCTTGTCCACGTCCAGCCGGTGGTAGAGCAGGTCGTGCACGGCCTGCAGACTAAAGCTCTCCTCCACTTTGGAGTAGGGCAGGTGAAGAGGTGGATGGCGCCCACGGCCGCCAGCAGCCCCAGCAGCCAGCGCTGCCGGCCTGGGCCCGACGGCCTCTTCCCCGCCATGGCGATGTCCCGCTTCACGTGCCTTCAGCGACCATCAACGCTGCTGCCCTGTGAGCACTGGGGCAAAACGAAAATGCAGATCGCTGAGTTTCCACAGTCACACGTGAGTTAACACCCGGGGATCCAGGTGAAGGGGGAGTGTGAACTCTTTGAACTACTGCTGTCACTTCTGTAGATCAGAAGGCCTCCAACTAGAGGATTCAAGGAAAAATCACGCCTGAGCGCCTTTCACGTTTTTTTAAAAGCAAGCTTCACACCGAGCGCGGAGCCCCACGCGGGGCTTGAACTCGTGACCCTGACTGAGATCAAGACCTGAGCTGAGATCAAGAGTCGGACACAGCCTGAGCCACCCAGACGCCCCTTCCACACTTTAACCGGCTGGCTCAGGCTTCAAGCTGTGTATTTTTCCAGGAAGACTTTATTTGCAGAACTGAGTCAGTCCTCCACGTGGCCGGGCCCCGGGCGGACCCAGGCTCTGGAGGGCAGCGGGACGGCCCCTGCAGTTGAGAGGCTCAACCCCGGCGGGACAGCAGGGCCCCACGGTACGGGCTGAGAGACCCCGGGACAGGCAGCTGTAGGGTGGGAGGGATGCGTCTGGGGGATGACAGAGGGGTAGCCACAGGAGGGCAGGAGGTGGCACACAGGGTCAGGACAGCCCACGAAGCCCCCGCAGTCCAGGTACAACCGGACAGGAGCTGTGGACGCCTGCCCGCCGGAAGCTGTGGGGAGCCCCTGAGAGGCACCACGCCGGTCACCAAGGTGAACATGCAGGTGACAAAGAGCATGAGCGTGTCCCTGAGGTGTTCAGACAGACGTGTCTGCAGTGGATCCCCAAATCACCCAAATACAGCAGGACGATTTGGGGAAGAGCCTACAGCACAAAGCTTCCCAGGAGACACCGAGATTGTCCCGCTTGTGCGGGGGGAAGACGGCACATTCTTCTTCGTGTTTCTGGCTACTCTTAAAACAGGTTGGGTTTTATTTGATCAGAACCAGAAAGGCCAGAAGAGAAAGGACAGAGTGCTTACTGTTTGCTGAAACTACTTTTTTTCTTATTTATTTTTTCATTTGAGAGAGAGAAAGAGGGAGAACACGTGTGCACACACGCATGCAGGGTAGGGGCAGAGGGAGGGGGAGGGAGAGAATCCCAAGCAGGCTCCACACCAAACGTGGAGCCCAGCACGGGGCTCGATCTCAGGAACCGTGAGCAGAAACTGTCAACGCTTAACCGACTGAGCTACCCAGGTCCCCCTAAAACTACCTTGTGATTAGAGAGAGATTTCGGAAGTCTGCAGCCTCCAGGAGCGCCTGGGTGGCTCAGTCGATGAAGGGTCTGACTTCAGCTCAGCTCATGATCTCACGATTCGTGGGTTTGAGCTCTCAGCTGTCAGCACAGAGCCCGGACCCTGCTTCGGATTCTGTCTCCCTCTCTGCCCTTCCCCTGCTCACTCTCTGTCTCTGTCTCTCAAAATAAAGAAACAATTTTTAAAAATTAAAAAAAAAAAAAAAAAAAAAAAGAAGAAGTCTGTAGTCTCCAAAGGTGGCAACTGGGGGGGAATCAACAAGGGAAGGACAATCCATGGAATGGAAGGAGCAGGAATCCTGCCTGATGTGGCAATGCTGGCGGTGGTGAGGTGGGGCCAGGAAGGGGGGAAAAGGGCTTTAATAATTAAGAACGACCAAAGTAGCAGTTCCCTCAAAAGTAACCTAAGTTTTTCTCTTTCCAGATATAAAAACCATGGATGAACAAGGGTGTTATAATTTGTCTCCTTCTTTCTTTAAACCTTTTTTAAACGTTTAATTAATTTTAACAGAGAGAGACAGAGCATGAGCAGGGGAGGGGACAGAGAGAGAGAGAGGGGGACACAGAATCCAGAGAAGACTCCAGGCTCTGAGCTGTCAGCACAGCGAGGCTCAAACCCACGAACCGAGAGATCATGACCTACGTTGAAGCCAGATGCTCAACCGACTGAGCCACCCAGGCGCCCCAATTTGTCTCCCTCTTTCTAACGTGTAAGCTCCTTGATGGGATTTCTCTGGTCCACCACCCCACCCCCCCCGCCCCCAGTACCCTCAGCAAGGATGGACTCTGGTCATCACAGGAGCCCACATGTGAATGAAACGTGGCTGACTGTCTCCCTGCTGGGCTCATGTCCTGGGGGCAGGGCCTGCGTGGCTGATTCACGGTTCTAGCAGCAGAGCCTGGCGCACAGTAGGTGCTCAACAAACTACTTGGAGAAGAAATTCGGTAAAACTCTTCAACGTGGGTCTCATCACGCCAGCTTACGTTTTCATTAAAAGTACATTAGCACTGGGGCACCTGGGTGGCTCAGCCGGTTAAGCATCTGACTCTTGATTTCGGCTCAGGTCATGATCTCACGGCTCCTGAGTTCGAGCCCCGAGCGGGGCTCTGTCTGCGCTGACAGTGTGAGCCCGCTTGGGATTCTCTCTCTCCCTCTCTGCCCCTCCCCTGCTCATGCGCGCTCTCTCTCCACATTAAAAAAAAAAACCAAAAAACCAGCATTAACGTTTTAATTTCCAATGAAGCCAAGGAGACCACAGAATATTCACACACTATTCTCTGTTCCTCTTACTGGTATGGAAAAAAAAAAAAAAAGTTAAAGAAATAGAAAGCATTTACACACCAAGCTGTGCAAACGGCTGCGGGAGAAATGCTGCTTGGCGGGAACCTGACTCCGCTCACAGCGGTCCCAGGTCAGCTAAGAACCCGCCTGCCCACAGACCCCCTGTGTGTGGGGCCCAGAGCACGCTCCCCTGCAGGGAACCCCATTCTGTCCTCTCACAAGCTGTGAGGGGCACACGTGTGTGCGGGACTCCGGGCTCCCTCGCCACAGGGGCTTCTCAGCCCCAGGACTGTGTGTTCTCGGCTGAGGACCGACCACGGGCACAAGCAGCAGGTGCGCCCCTGATCCCGGAGGACGCCAGCACTGCCGACGCTGGGCCGGGACGCTGGCCGGGCCGGGACGCTGGCCGGGCCGGGACGGGCGGGCGGGCAGCGGGCACAGAAACCGGGCGGAGGGCGTGAGCGCATGTCCGGCCGCGCGGGTCAGCCCGGGCGCGCACAGGTGGACAGGCCCGGTTCGTCTCCGCTGAGGAGGCGACCCGTGAAGGCCGTCCGGCCCCTGCCACTGCGGGTGCTGAGGGCTCCGCTCACACCGGGCACACAAGCGGCCCGGTGCACCGCAGACCAGTAGCCACCCTGTGGAGCGTCCTCCTTCGGCGCTTCGTCGCTGGAACCCAGATCGCGCCCGTCTCAGTTCCATTTCCACCTCGGTTCCCGAGCCAGCGGCCTCGGGCAGGCAGGGAAACGCGGGACCTGGGCCCCAGGACACTGTCCCCAGGCTCCCGGCGAGGAGCACCGGCGCTGAGGACGGAGGAGCGCGACGCGAGCGCCGGTTCGGGGTCCCCGCCGCCCGCACCGAGAGCCCGCGTCCCGCCCCCGCCCTCCGCCCGTCCCGAGAGCCCCGGCCGCGGTACCGCGCGCTGACCTCGCCTGCCGCCGGCGGCGTCCCTCGATGCGCGGCGCCCTAGGCAGCCCGCGGCCGGAAGCGGGGTGGCGGAAGCGGAGAACGGACACGAAGCCCTTGCCCAAACCTAACATGGCCACCAAAACCTCGCTACCACCGCAGCGGGACGCCCTCCCTGCCCGGAGTAAAGATGGCCGCCGCGGCCGGTGCGCGCGAGGGGCAGGCTCCGATTTCCACGCCCCCGTCCCCACCCCCTCCCCGCTGGACGCTGACCCGGGGTCTTCTTATTGGTCGCTTCTCGTGGCGAGCCCGGATTGGGCCACATGAGGACGGGGTGGGTCCCTCCGACCAATAGCGGCGCGAGGGCTGGCGCGGGGCGGGATCCCGCCCGGCACCGTCAAGTAGCCCCGGGAACTGCCGGCACCGCGGAGCGGTGGGCGGCCGCAGAGGCCGAGCGCTGCGCCGCTTCCCGCCGGACCTCGGCCAGTGCCCGCGCGGCCGCGTCCTGCGCAACGCTGCCCGCCTCGGCCCGCCATGCGCCCCCCTACCCCGGCCGCGCTGGGGCTGCTGCTGCTGCTGCTGCTGCTGCTGCCGCCGCCGCCTGGTGAGACCGCCAAGAAGGCGACGCCCTGCAAGCGCTGCCGGGAGCTGGTGGACAAGTTCAACCAGGTGGGCCGGTCACCCCACGCAGACGCGGGGTCGGGGTCGGGGTCGGGACCGGCCTTGGGGGGCGGCGGGGCCGGGGTCGTCCCGCGATGGATCGGGGTCCTGGACCCAGGGTAAGCCTGCGGTGGATCCGGGTCGGCCCACAACGGTCGAGGGTCACCCCGAGATGGGCCGGAGTCACTCCACCGTGGACCTGAGGTCAACCCACAACGGACGAGGATCAAGGATCCAGGGTAACCCCTCCGTGGGCCGGGGTCACCCTGAGTGGGCCGGAGTCACTCCATCATGGACCTGAGGTCAGCCCACAAGGGACCAGGGTCAGGGACCCAGGGTAGCCCAGAGATGGGCCAGAGTCAGTCCTGACACGGACATCACCCTCGTGATGGACCCAGGATCACCCACGCAATGAATGGCGGCGACCTGTCAGTGGGCTTGGGGAGTCACCATGATGGACTAGGGTTGCTCTCACAACGGACGTGGGTGGGGGCCGCGGCACTGAGCCCCGTCTCCACCGTGTCCCCGCAGGGAATGGCGGACACCGCAAAGAAGAACTTTGGCGGCGGGAACACGGCTTGGGAGGAAAAGGCGCTATCCAAGTATGAATTCAGGTGGGTGCCACCACCCCTGCTCTGGGCAGCCCAGCTTTGGTACTTGACGTGTTCCTGTGAACGTTGTCACCCGCGTTGATGACAAATACACGGAAGGGTCCCTCCCATAGCGTCACCTGTCTGCTGGCCCCTACATGGCCTTTTGGCTTCCACACTTTTCCCCGTATCCAGTCCGCACACAGTGGACTGGGTGGTCTCTTAATGATGCATCCTGGACGGTGAGTCCCCCCACTTGAAATGTCACTGGCTTCCCCTGCTGGTGGGCTTAGCCCTCTCTCCTCCACCCAGGACTCCAGCCCCTGCCCCCAACTTCCGGGGCTCCCCTGGTGGGCCCCACACCTGCCGCACGACCACCTGTTCTCTGAGTTTCATTCGTCACAGGGCACCCAGCCCACCTGATGTGTCTGCTGAGGGTCTTTTCCTACTGAAGTGCCACCGTCCTTCCCGCCTTGCGCCAAGGGGGGATGTCCTGTGGGATGCACACCGACGCCTCGACTCGCCTTCTCACTCTGTGGTGCTGATGGGCTTGTGTTTCAGCGAGGTCCGGCTGCTGGAGATCATGGAGAGCCTGTGTGGCAGCAGCGACTTCGACTGTCACAGCATGCTAGAGGAGCATGAGGAACGCCTGGAGGCCTGGTGGCTGAGGCTGTGAGTGTCCCACACCCCCTGCGCCCCCCACACCCCTGCACCCCCCACCCTGTTCCCCAGACCCCAGGGCCCCCCCATTCCCCAGCCCTGCACCCCTACACCCAGTGTATCTCCCGCACCCCCCGCCCCGTTACCTGGGCCCCCTCGCGTGCCCCAGCCTGGCTCTCCGGCCCCCCCACCCCAACCCTGCTCTCCCCGGGTGTTCGTTGAAACACACCAGTGGCTTCTTATTTTTTAATTCATAATTTTGAAATAATTTCAGACCTCCGAGAGTTTCCACACGCGCGTCTTCTCTCTTGTCCGCACGTTAGCATCTCTTATTACCTTAACACGATGATCCCGGTGAGGTCCGTAACTGGAGAAGTCCGTCCCGCCTGCACTGGTGTTTCCCTGACGTTACGATACCCTGGAGCACACGTCGTCACAAACTATGATTTTGTGTTGAAGAAATCTGTCACGTGAGCTTTAACGAGCGCGTTTTCGATTCCTCAGGAAGAAGGAGTATCCTGACTTATTTGAATGGTTTTGTGTGAAAACCCTGGAAGTTTGCTGTTCGCCAGGAACGTACGGGCCGGACTGCCTTGGTATGTTTTTCTCGGGGAGTCTCAAGTGCCCCGGGTCATTGCCGGTGCCCGTGTGGTGATTCCCGGGCGGGTGGGAGCAGGGTCGGCAAAGGGACAGTCCATGCCACCTCCACCTGGCCCTGGGGCTGCTGTGTCGCTGCTGCCCTCACCCCAGGGACCTTCTCCTTTGGGCCGCACCGCTCTGAGCATCTGATCCCAACTGGGCTTCTAATTCAGGGTCTACAGACCTCCCGTAGTCCACCTGTGGGCCAGTTTTAACCTGCCCGCATGGGCGCTGCCCCCTGAGTGCAAGGAGTTGGCTCTGTGGCTTGCGTGGCCCCCGGCCCAGCTCTGCCCACGGAGGAGCAGAGACAAGTCTGGGGCGGGGGGGGGGGGGGGGCAGTCACATCTGTCGGGATGGATGCATCGTGCCAGCCTTAAGTAGGGAAGCCACGCTCTTACGTCAAGACGTGGACTTCGAAACCGAAGCCACCAAAGTCACTCACCTTGATCAGCTGGATCAAGTGGCACATTTTCCAAGTTCAGACTCTCTCCCTGGCCTCGGCCCCCTACTGCCTACCTTTCCTCCCGTCCCGCTGCCACGGGGCTGCAGCGGGCCGATGTCATGGTCCCAAGCAGTCCTACTCGCTCCACATGTGAGCATCCTTGTCCCCGGGTTTCAGGTGAGGCTGCCCAGAGCCCCCGGCTGGCTCCCGGGCAGTGACCCACATGCCCACAGGCCCCCCGGGTCGCATGCAGGCTCCTGTAAATCCCAACCCCAGGCGCTTGTTCTGGGGGCGAAGCGTGGCTTGGATTTTAGCGGGACTTCCAGAAAGCTACTTTGTGAGCGGGGGGTGGGTGGGCGTCCTCTGGATGTGAGCCCAGCCCCCGCCCCGGGGCTGAGCTGTGAGCGGTGGGTCTGTGTCGCCCCCAGCGTGCCAGGGCGGGTCCCAGAGGCCCTGCAGCGGGAACGGGCACTGCAGCGGGGACGGCAGCAGGCAAGGGGACGGGTCCTGCCAGTGCCACCCTGGGTACCAGGGGGCCACGTGCACCGACTGCGTGGACGGCTACTTCAGCTCGCTGAGGAATGAGACGCACAGCATCTGCACAGGTACCGCAGCAGCGCGGGTGGCCAGGGCTTCAGCCCACAGTCCTCGGCGCGACAGACGCATCCCTTGGCTCTTACCCACATCCCGGGAGCCCGGGGGGCACGCAGGAGCCACGGGAAGGGAAGCAGGAGGATGGGCCGCGGTGCTCTTGCCTCCCAGCCCTAAACAGCCCCCGGGAGGGAAGTGAGTCCCGTTCTCCCGACGTCCTCCGGAGAAGGAGGGGAGGGTGGACGGTGTGTCACAGCCATGCTCATCGGGCTCCTGGTGACCTGCTGCCTTTAGTGTCCCCTCGCGGGCTTGCCCTCCCTCTGCAGCTGTCGTCAGCGCGCGGTCACCGAGGCGGAGCGTCTGGAGTGAGCCAAGGCCACTCTGGGCCCCAGCCCGCGTCGCTGCAGGAGGTGGGGGGGGGGGGCACGTGCGGGAACGGGGGGCTGAGGTCACGTGGCGGGACCTCCCGGCCCCAGGTCCCCTTGAGAGGACACAGCGTCTCGGCATCGAGTACGGGGGCTCTCCTACCTGGGTCTTCGGAGGTGTCCTGGGCGCTCTGGGTGAGCGCTCAGGCCCTCAACTATTTCCCTGGAGTCGAGGAGAGAGCCCCCCGTCCGGATCACGAGTCGCAAGAGTGGTTTTTTCTCTCGTCGACCGAGGGCCGCTTTCGGGGGTTTCTTCCTCATTTGTTTCTGGGTTTTGTTTTCGTTCCACTGAAGGTAAATCCCTACTTTCTGAGATGATCTCTGCGTCGCGCTCGTTACTCAGAGCGGGATTTACGCTTACTGGCGGCCGTCCCGCCTCTGCTTTCCAGCCTGTGACGAGTCGTGTAAGATGTGCACGGGCCCCACCAACAGAGACTGCGGCCAGTGCCAAGAGGGCTGGGCGCAGGAGGACGGCGCCTGCGTGGGTGAGGCTGAGGCTGCGTGGGCTCCTGGGGCCTGGCCTTCCCTCCTCCCTCCCCCCCCCCTCCCCCCTCCCCCTCCCCTCCTCCCCCCTCCTCCTCCCCCTCCTCCTCCCCCTCCTCCTCCCCCTCCTCCTCCTCTCCCTCCTCCCCCTCCTCCTCTCCCTCCTCCCCCTCCTCCTCTCCCTCCTCCCCCTCCTCCTCTCCCTCCTCCCCCTCCTCCTCTCCCTCCTCCCCCTCCTCCTCTCCCTCCTCCCCCTCCTCCTCTCCCTCCTCCCCCTCCTCCCCCTCCTCCCCCCTCCTCCTCCCCCTCCTCCCTCCCCCTCCCCCCTCCCTCCCCCTCCCTCCCCCCTCCCTCCCCCTCCCCCCCCTCCCTCCCCCCTCCCCCCCCTCCCTCCCCCTCCCCCCCTCCCCTCTCCCTCCCCCTCCCCTCCTCCCCCTCCCCCCTCCCCCCTCCCCTCCTCCCCCTCCCCCCTCCCCCCCTCCCCTCCCCCCTCCCCCCTCCCCCCCTCCCTCCCCCCCTCCCTCCCCCCTCCCTCCCCCCTCCCCCCTCCCTCCCCCTCCCCCCTCCCTCCCCGTCCCCCCTCCCCCGTCCCCATCCCCCCTCCCCCGTCCCCCTCCCCCTTCCCCCTCCCCCTTCCCCCTCCCCCTCCCTCCCTCCTCCTTCCCTCCCTCCTCCCTCCCTCCTCCCTCCTCCTCCCTCCCTCCTCCCTCCCTCCTCCCTCCTCCTCCCTCCCTCCTCCCTCCCCCCTCCCCCCTCCTCCTCCCTCCCTCCTCCCTCCCCCTCCCTCCTCCCTCCCCCTCCCCCCTCCCCCTCCTCCCCCCCCTCCTCCCCCCTCCCCCTCCCCCTCCTCCTCCCCCTTCCTCCCCCCTCCCCCTCCTCCCTCCTCCCCCCTCCCCCTCCTCCTCCCCCTTCCCCCCTTCCTCCTCCTCTTCCCCCTCCTCCCCTCTTCCTCCTCCTCCCCCTCCTCCCCCCTTCCCCCCTTCCCCCCTTCCTCCTCCTCCCCCTCTTCCTTCCCTCCTCCCCCTCCTCCCCCTTCTCCCTCCTCCTCCCCCTCCTCCTCCTCCCCCTCCTCCCCCCTCCTCATCCTCCTCCCCCTCCTCCCCCCTCCTCATCCTCCTCCCCCTCCTCTTTCCCTCCACCCCCTCCTCCTGTTTTCCTCCTCTCTTTCTCCCCTTTTTTCTCTCTTCTTCTTCCATCCTTTCCATCCTCTCTTCTCTCTCTTCTTCCTCCTCCTCCCCTCTTCTCCTTCCCTCTTCTCTTCTCTTCTCTTCTCTTCTCTTCTCTTCTCTCTCCCCCCCCTTCTCTTCTCCTCCAGCCCTCGTCCCCTTCCTCCCACTTCTCTCCTCCCTCCCTCCCTCCCTCCCTCTCCTTTCTCCAGGACCTGCTGGTGTGCGGCCACTGGCAGGGAAACTGAGGCACAGACCTCCCTTGGGCCTGGAGAGCCACACACAGGTGCTTCACAGCCACAGAGAGGAGGCATGCCTTCTGACACACACGCTCCCGAGCTGAGGCCCCGGGCCTTGGCTCTCCCCATCCATCGCCTCCCCACCCAGCCTGGTAGCCACTGCCCGCTTCAGCTGTGTCCTTTTTCTGAGCCGCAGCGGGCCCCGGAGCACTGGCTCCAAACCCAGCCCTGCAGAAGGCCCCGGGGAGGGTCTGGCAGTGGCCCAGGGGCTCTTCCCCAGGTCCGGATGCCGGCAGGCAGGCGGGAGGAGGGGCGGGTCGAGGCCGGGGTGCCCTCCTCCCCTCGTATGTCAGCTTTGGTTTCGCCCCTCAGTTAGGGGCGTCAGGCTTGTACCTGATGCCTCCAGTGGGGAGGGAGGGGCCCCGACACCGACCTGGAGCTCATCCGAGTCCACGCGGAAGCACAGAGTGCTCACGCGGTAGCCGTTGGTCCCTCGCAGCGGCCCCTCCCCTGGGACCGCTTAACGTCCCTGGTTGTCACCCCTGCACGTGGGAGGCCACCTCCCTGTCCGGCCCCAGCCCCGGGTTGCATCATCGCGAAGGTGGTCCGGGCCGGCCCCTCACGGCTGTGCCGCTGCCTTCCAGACGTGGACGAGTGCGCGGCCGAGACGCCTCCGTGCGGCGACCAGCAGTACTGCGAGAACGTCAACGGCTCGTTCGCGTGCGAAGGTGCCTGGGCATGGGCTCCTCCGGGGCGGGCACGCACCTCCTGGGCCCTGGGCCCTGCCGATTCTCCCTTTTCAAACGTTCACGTGACTTTCTTATGTTCTACCTACTTTAAGTTCTTTTTAACGTTTATTTATTTTTGAGAGAGAAAGAGCACGAGTAGGGGAGGGGCAGAGAGAAGACGACACGGAATCCGCAGCAGGCTCCAGGCTCTGAGCCGTCCACACAGACCCCGACGTGGGGCTCGAACCCACGAACTGTGAGATCACGACCTGAGCCGAAGTCGGACGCTCAACGCTCAACCGACTGAGCCACCCAGGCGCCTCTCTACCTACTTTAGAAAGTTGAAGGTGATGGGCGCCTGGGTGGCTCAGTCGGTTAAGCGTCCAGCTCTTGATTTTGGCTCAGGTCATGATCTCAGGGTGGTGAGACTGAGCCCCGCGTGGGGCTCTGCACCGAGCGTGGAGCCTGCTTGGGATTTGTTCTCCCTCTCTCTCTGCCCCTCCCCCACATGCACGTCCCTATGCACGGGCGCCCCTGCCCCCTCTCTCTCTCTCTCAAAGAAAAGTTTAAGGTGGCAACCCAAGCGATAGGTACTTGTTACAGAAAATTCAAATGAGTTGAAAGTGATATTTAAAAGCCATCAATTCCACGGAGAGGGAGCCTCTGTTACCAGTCCTGATACGCTGCCCAGTGTCTCCTTGCCGTTTTCACTCAACAACGCCGTGACCGTCTTCGTCCGTCCTGTCACGTCGTGCACGTCACGTACACGCGTGTGTGTGATTGCAGAGCACGTCCCGGCTCCGCCAGTTTCTTCGACGACCTGCGTCGCTGGCTGTTTGAGTCAGACCAGTTCTCCCGCGGTTACGCACTTTGAATTCCTTGGTAGATGAAAGCTTTTCGAGTTGGTCACCGTTTTCTCGCACTGGTTCCAAACTGCTCTGGGGGTGTGCGTTGTAGGGCCACGCCGTCCCCGGGAGGCTGGGGGCCTCCCCACGTGCCGCGTGTGCCCCTCTCTGTGACGCGTGGGCCTCACCCGGGAAGGGTATTCGTACTGAGCTCCCAGCCGCCCGTCATGAGGCAGGCGGCCACCCCCCGATACCGGCTCCAGCAAGAGGGTGCAGAGGGTGCCTGTCCGTGGGCTTCCCGTGCACGGTCGCTGAGTCTCCGCCCTGCCGCCTGAAGCCCGTGCTTGGCGGCGGGGGTGGGGTGGGAGAGGCCGGAGCACCCGGGTTCCCACGTGGCGTGGCGCCAGACCCCGTGTGCCCACGGGACAGCGTCCGATGTTGTCATTGCCTTTCCCCCTTGTTTCTAGAATGTGATTCTACCTGTGTGGGCTGCACGGGGAAGGGTCCAGAGCAGTGTAAAGAGTGCGTCCCGGGCTACACCAAGGAGAGCGGCCAGTGTGCAGGTCAGTGCGGTTGTGTCTGTGCTGGACTGGGATGGAGCGCTGCAGGGAGGCCACGATGTGACCGGTCCCGTGACGAGCCGGGGGGCGGGGGGCGCCGGCTCCGGCTCTTCTCCACAGACCCCGTTCCTCCAGCTTCAAGAGCGTGTGACGCGGGAGCAGCAGACGCCTCCCCCCCCCCCCCCCCCCCCCCCCCCGCCATGTGCGTGGTGCTGGTGATCCTGTGGCCTGGGGCTCCCGCACCCCACCCCCGTTTCCCCGTCAGCCGGGGGTGACCCGGCCCCCGTGGTCCCCTCCACAGTTGGGGCCGGCTGGAACCCACTTGGAAAAGGGCAGCGAATCCACCGACCTCGCTGGGCGAGCTGACGCCGGGCCTCCCGCCTCCTCGCCTGCGCCGTGCTTCTCTGCTTTCCGGCCGCGCGTGGCCTGACCCCCGACGCCTCTGTTAAACTCCGCCCTCTCCCTCTCTTCTCCGACGAGATGTTTCCGATCTTCGGCTTTCTGTGCGCGAGCGAGTTATGAGAATCTCGTGATCACGACGTGTGTCTGCCGAACAGAGGAATCCGTTACAGTGGTTACAGTGGGATGTCTTTACCGCAGACGTAGACGAGTGCTCGCTGGCGGAAAAAGTGTGCACGAGAGAAAGCGAGAACTGTTACAACACCCCTGGGAGCTACGTGTGCGTGTGCCCCGAGGGCTTCGAGGAGACAGAAACAGCCTGTGTGCGGACGCAGACCGCCGCGGACGGTGAGTGGCCTGGCTGCGGAGCACGGGCAGGGACACCGGCCACCGGGCCACAGCTGCCGGCTCGGAAACACACGAAAAGTGGCCCCGGGAGGGTGATGGCTGGGCTTCCTGGAAGACGAGAGGGTGACGGTCCCCGTGGGGAGTCCCAGAGGTCATGCACAGACTGAGGTGTGGGCGGGAAGCAGAGTCAGTGACACCGGAATCAGCAGGCGGGCTGACGGCAGAGGAGCCACCGGACGGTCCCCACGTGGTCCCTGCGCCAGCTTCCCGGAGGCCTGAGGCCAGGACCCGCTCTGAGCCCGTGGGCAGGGACCCTGGCCTCCTCCGGCTTCCGGTGGCTGTGCGTCTTGGATCCCCGGGGCTTACAGCCCCATCCCTCCAGTCTCTACCCCTGTCCACGTGGCCTTCCCGTGGCCTGTGCGTGTCCACGCTTCCCTCTCCCTGTGTGGACACCGGTGACTGGAGAAGGACCCGCCCCAGTGACCTCACCTTACCTTATCATCTGTAAAGAGCCCGTTTGCACACTAGGCCCAGTTGACAGCTCCTGGGGTTAGGAGGTCACCACGGCTCTCGGGGGATGTGGCTCTTCCCACGAGGCTCCTAGAAGTGCTGTGACAGCACGGAGTGGAAGGGACGGCGTCTTCCCCAGCGAGTAGGTTGTGCCGCCGACTCCAGGAGCCCCCGGCCCCGAGCGGGGTAAAGCCCAGCGAGCGCACAGCCTCGTAGGACACCCCGAACACCAAGGACAGGAGCGCACCAGACGCCAAAGGGAGCGAGGACACAGCAGAGGACGGGACAGCAGCCACACGCCACCTCTGCTTCGGCGTGGCCTCCCCGCCCACGCCCCTCACCATCATCCGGGCTCCCGTCCCGCCCAGCTGATTCCGGAGCGCCTGGCCGCCCCCCCCCCCCCCCCCCCCGCTGTGTTGCCAGCGGGCCGCCACGTCCAGGAGGAGCCAGCGCCACCCCGTCGGGACATTTGTGCCCGCGCTCCGCCCCAGCCCCGTGAAAACCTGGCGGCCTCAGCCTCGGGGCCCTCGTGCGGGGATTTTACCAACCGATCTGTTTGTTTCCTGGCAGAAGTCCCAGAAGACCCAACGCAGCCGCCCGCGCGGGAAGATCTGTGACGTGGGTCCGGAGCCGGAAGCCGGACCTGCCCTTTAAGTTATTGAGACTGACGCCCGGGAAAGGCGGCCCCCACACCCGCGCTCCTCCACGGACGGTCCAGGGCGAGCTGCTCCCCCTCAAACACTTGTGCCCATCTGGCATCTGGAAAAACCACAGTTCCTGCTTGTTCTTGAGCAGATTTGTATATTTTGCTACCGTTCTTTATAATAAAATTGACCATTGGAGGTAGTCAGGCACAGAACACGTGTGAGTTTGTCTCACTGAAAAGCACGAACGACTTGGGACGGAGTGAGCTCCGTCCGCCGTCGCTGTCCCCCCCGCTGGGGCTGGAAGGCGCCCCTGACCGCCCCGCACGGAGAGGACACAGCCCTGCCCACCCTGAGGCGGCCTGCCTTGGGCTTTCAGCACAAGGGATCAGGACAGCTGTGCCACCGACGGGCCCTCGGGCAGGGTACAGCCGGAGAGAAGCGTCCATCACAAGCCCCAGGGCCAGTTTCTCATCCTTGAATGAAGCAGCTGAGAATGATACAGGCTGTGGCTCCACGGGGAGGCCTCCCAGGGCCCCCTCCCCGCCCACCAGTCGGCGCGGCCGCCCCAGGAACCCCCCACCCACGTGAACGCCCGGTTCCCCGAGCACCCTGCCTGCCCCACTGCCGTTACCCCCGCCCCACTGCCGTCCACATGGGGGTCACCCCGGGAGGCGGCCTCCTGTCTCCCGCTGTCCTGGCACCGAGGACCTCGGCATCCTCGTGACATCTTGTGGTACCTGCTCTGCGGGCCCAAGGTGGGCACCCCAGTGGCCGCAGGGGACACCCCTGCCCCAAGTCTTGTCCCAGGTTCTCCCCGGATCCCCGTGCCCCTCGGCTGGCCTCCCTTGCTCTGTTGCCATGTCTGTGCTGGGGGACAGGGAGCGTTCCCTCCCGGGCCAAGCGCCCCTGAAGTCCTAGAAGACAGGGCCGAGTTGACCGGGCAAGGCCAGCCTGCGGCTCTTGTCTAGGTCAGACCTGTTGGGGAGTTCACACGGGAGACAGCCCTTTCATCACGCTCTGGGGACCGGGCTGGAGGTCCAGGCAGTGGGAGCACGGTGGTGGGAGAGGTCACCACCAGACAGCTGACGGCCACATGAACTGGGAAGGGAGGACGCAGCCCTGTACTTGGGCGGCTTCCAGGGAACCCTGTGGGCTGGGGGCTTCGTGGAGGGAGGGAGGGAGGGCAAACCTGAGAGCCAGGGGCTGGCAGAGCCCCGCACAGGTGGGGGCAAGGACAGGGAGGCCCAGAAGGGAGGCCCCCGGTGGGTGAGGGGCTCCCTCCACAGCCCGAGCCCCAGCAGAGGGCCAGGCCAGAGCAGGTCGGCATGTGGCACCCAGGCCAGGCCCGAGTAGCCAAAGCCACAGGCCACGTGGCTGGCATGGAATCGACCCCAGTTTCCAGTTGGAACCCAGAGGGTCCTGAGTCTGCCTGGTGGGTCACCTGGGCGGCAGCCCACCCCTCCCAGGGCTCTGTGGACAGTGGCGCCCCCTCCCCCCCGCTGCACGGGTGACCTTGGTAGGTGTCTGAGGGGCTGTCTCCCGGCAGTGGGAAGGGCCAGGCCCTGCCGTTGTGGATGCTAAGACATCCCTGCAGCTGGCTCCCCACGTTGGCCCCCCGAGGTCTGTGGGGTCCTCTGTGGGGTCTGAACCCTGCCCTTTGCCCCACCAAGGCCCCGCCCTGGACCCCCACCATGGCACTCGGCCCGGGCCGCTGGGGAGGGATAGGGCCAGCGTAGGCATCTCCGTGCCGACAGCAGCTGTGGCCACAGGCCCGTGGTGTGTGCCCCATTGACCCCCCTCTCGTTCCGCTCAGGGCCCCCAGCCCCTTCGCTGCCTCTCTCCCAGGGGGAGACTGGAAGCGCCAGGCTGACCTGGCTCCTGGAATTACCGAGCAGGGTCCAGGTCAGGGCCTTCGTCCTGCTGGGGACACTGGGTCTGGCTCCTCTCTGCTCGGCTGTCACCCCTCAGAGTGGCCCCTTCCCCAAGTCACTTCCCTTCCCTGGCGGGGGGCGGGGGTTGTCTGCTCTGAGGCTGAGGTCTGGAGCCACTGGTCAAGCACCCCAGCCTCAGTCTCCTTGCCTGTGAACAGGAGCACGTCCCCAGACAAGGGACCTGGAGATGGAGGCGGAGGGCCCCACGCAGCCCCTGGTGTGTGTAGGGGGTGGACTGGGGTGAGGCGTGGCGGGCAGGGCGGGCTTGACCCCAGCAGCACCTTGCCAGGCCCAGCGTGGGGCTCAGGTGCAGGCAGGAGCCAGGTGCCAAGGTGCAGGGACGCAGGGGCTGCGAGCCTGAACGTCAGGGTCCCAACCGGGTCTCCGGGTGACTGTGGAACCCCCCCATCCCTGGTGGCGACCCCTGCCGAGGCCCTGCGGACCCCCCTCCGGCCCCAGGTCGGCCGCCAGAAAGGATAGCAAATGGACAGCGGGGACCCCTCCCTCAGGCGGAGGCACCGCCGGGCTCGGCTGGTGGGGACGCGGCCAGCAGGTGGCGCTGCAGGACCACCCCGGGCTCCCCTGCCGCCACTGGAGCCTGGGCCGGAGGTGGGTGGCCCTGAGGAGGGCTGAGGTCCCAGGGCAGGACACTCTGTGGGCGGTACCCCCCCCCCCCCCCCCCAGTCCCCTTCGCCGACGGAGATCAAACCTGTGGAAGAAACAGGGAGAAAGGAAGCCAAGCAGGACGCAGCCACCATGACCCTGCGCTGTGGCCTCAGCGCCCGGCAGGGAGCCCAAACCGGATGACCCTCTGCTCCCTCTTCCCACCCTGGACACCCCCTGCGGAGGGGCCTGCAGGGCAGCGACCCGGCCCACCCTTTGCCTCTGGGACACCTCCTCCGGCCTCAGGACCACCGTCAGGCAGCCTGCCTCCCCTGCTGGCCCCGGGCACGAGGGGCCTGGAGGACAGGTGTCCTCCTCTGGGGACACAGCACCGCATGTGGGTCCTGGCGTGGCTTCCAGCCCCGCAGGGCGTGGCCTGTATGTACCCTGTCAGGCCAGGAGCTTCCAGAAGTGTGGTGTGTGAGAGCCCCGTGGTCACGGCCCACCCTGCCCCGGGTCCCCCGGTCTGCTGTGTCGTTCCGTGGGGTCCTGCACCACAGGGGCAAACGTTTGGTAAGCCGGTGTTTTCCACTGGGGGCCCCGGGGGCATCGGTCACAACTGGGTGAGGGGGTGCTACTGGCTCAAGATGGGGGGGCAGGAAGCCGTTCAGCACCCTCAGTGCCAGGGATGCCCCCACGGAGAACGCCCCTGCCCCACCGCCCGCCTCGCTGGGGGGATGCTGACCTCAGGCCCGGGCCTCCGTCCCCGTGACGCTGACTAGGGGTAGCCGTGCCGGGCTCAGCCACAGGACAGACACGTGAGGAGCCATCACCTCCACTGTCCTGGCCGTTCTGTCTGTACGCGGCCATGCCACCCGATGAACACGGCTTGCCACCCAAGCTGATGACAGGCTGGCCGCTGTCACGCGGCCAAGGGGCTCTGTCCACCTGCCACACGGTGGGTATGTTCCGGCAGGTGTGGACGCGGGATTTAAAATGTTCACCCCCGTGCCCGCCCCAGAGTCCCCTGTGTGCGTCTCCCCAGACCCCCGCGCCTGAGAGCACCGTTTTTCTCCTCCACGCCCCTGACTGGCCAGCTGGGCCGCTTGCCCACGGGCCCCCTCCGCCACTGTCATCGTCCACTTGTGCCCACATACTGTGCCGGCTGTCCCTGGACCGTGACGGAGCTTCTCCTCCTCCGCTGGTCACAGGAGTTCCTGGGAGGCCGCACGTGGGAGCGGTGGGACTGACAAAGGGGCAGCGGCCACCCGTGGGCATCACACGGGTGGAGCCCACGCAGGTCCGGACCACCCGTGCCTGCAGCGTGCCACTGACCTGTGGCCTTGCCACGTCTCACCCCACGTGCCCGACCTCTTGACAGGGTAGGTCTGAGAAAGCCAGTGCCGGGCAGCCCGCCGTGGTCCTGTGACAGACGGGCTACTTTTCTCAGGCCCCGAGCCAGGCCCCTTCTCCCGGAGACACCAGCCACCCTGGAGCCCCTTAGCTCAACGCAGCGGGCCCTGCGCAGCGCTGGCCTTCCGTGGCACTGGCACTGGAGCACAATTCAGGGGTGCACACCGCTCCAGCACCCCAAAGCCCCCAGGCCTGCGCTCCCCATCCTCTGCCCGAGGGGGCCCCGTGCGCCTCAGGCCCCTGACCTCTCCCTGGAGAGCGCGTGTCCTGCGAAGGCCTCGCTGTGCTGATTCACAGGGCCGTCGATCCGGGGGACAGGTGTGCTGGGCTGGGGACCCTGGGCAGGAGAGTCACGGTGGCGGGGGGGACCACACGTTCTCTCCGAAAACGGTTTTGGATTCTCTTCCTCATCGGGACGGAGGGCGGTGCGGCCCGGTGTTTCCAGCTGTCCTCCCGGAGCCGTCACCACCGGCCTCTGGCCGCGGTCAGACTGGCGGGTGTAGAGATGTGGCAGCACCAGCCTGCACCCGACAGTCTTTAAACGCGTCACTGCCCGGGAAGTCCTGCTGTTTCTGACTATCTGGGTCGGGGGCAGTTGTGGACGCTTCCGTGGCTTGTCCCTCACGGTGGCCAAGGGAACGAGGTCGGCCACCAAGTATGTCCACTCCACCTGTCCATTCTGGGCGTGGGGAAACGGCCATCGGGTGCCCGTGTAGACAAAGTCAGGGACTAGACCCTGGCCACAATCACATTTGTGAGCCCCTGACTCACTCTAACAGGGGAGTCACGGTGACGCTTCGGGCCTCAGGTTACTGGGGTCAGCTGGAACCTCGTGTCCACAGCCCTCAAATGCTCGGGCGTGTCCCCTCCCCTGTGTTCAGTTATGGGGTCACGGGAAGGCCTGGCACCCTCCCCAGGGCACAGACTTACCTGATGTTGCGAAGTCTGCTTCCCGAGGACCCGGCCCCCTTTTATTCTCTGGGTTCTGGGTCTGAAATCTGCCTTAAGTCTGGAACCTGGGCAAAGAACCTTTCACTGGGACCTCCTGGCCGGGCATCCTCGATCTCTTCCCTTTGGACGCCTGTCCGGTCTCCAAGAACGCTGTGTTCACCACAACCTCGGCCCCTCAGGCCCTGGCCCAGCTCCACCTGCGTCCACCTAGCCCCTGGTGGCCGGGCGCCATCATCCCTGTCACTGTCCATTCTGCGACAGCCGCTCCCCGTCAGCAGACCCTGCCGGGAGCCCCCACTGACCTCCCCACAGAGCCGGTGCCTCTCCGCGTGTGCTCCTGACGGCTGGGCTGCACGGTGTATCCTCCAGGCCACCTGAGGAACCCACCCCCTGCCGCCCGGCCCCTTCCCAACATCCGCTGTGGCCCTTGTGACGGTCTGCCCTTTTCAAAAGCACCCCCCACACTTCTAACCGTCTTCCTGGCGCCGTGACCGCACCACCTTCTGGGTCCGAGTCCCAGACCTCAGGAAAGCCCCCACAGTCAATGAGCTCCCCTTAACCTGCCCGGGATGAGGTCCTGGGTCCTGAGACCCGAGTCCCCTCTGCCCTGCACTGGGCCACCATGTCCCCAACAGGTTATGTCACTACTTAGCTCCGGGAGGGATACAAACAGGTCCTGGGGGTGTGATATTCCTGTTTTCTTCAAGGAAGTCTTCCCATAAAGGCACGGGCCACTTGTATAGGCCCAAGGACGGGGGGTTTGGGGGTCACCCCCTGTGCGCCATTCCCCGCAGCCAGCGCCTTCAAGGGAGCACAGCACACCTGCCAGGCTGGGTTCCACCCTCATGGGAGCCAGATCCTCTGACCACTGGGTCCCCCCAGGCTCCCCACGACATGTGACCCTTTCCCAGAGTGACAGGGGACGACACCATTAACCCATACTCTCGACCACCGCACTCTGCCCAGCCAGTGTGGCCCCCTCCCACACCACGGTGACAGTTGTGACCACTGGTGTTCCCACTGTGCGGAACGAGCCGGGTCCTCCTGTCCCTGCGGTGACCGTCCTGGACTGCCCTGGCTCTGTCCGCCTGTACTTGTTCCCAGAAGGGCAGTCGGTCCTCAGCTGACCCCCTGGGAAGTGTCCACGCTGTGACTCGGGGGCCAGCCTTGGATCCCCAACGGAGGGACTGTTCGCTGGGGAAGAGCACGGCCACGGTCATGCCCACAGGGGCCAAGGTGAGGCCCAACAGCCAAGGACAGGCCCTTCCTTCCCACTCCCCAGTGGCCGGCCACAAATCCCGGCACCGGCCTGACGCCGGTGTGCAGACCACCTCCCACCCACGCCTGCCCCTCCTGTGCCGCGGCACCTGCCTGGCCTCCCTCATCCCCATCCCCAACTGCACCCACCCACGGTCCCCAGCCCCACTCCTCCTGCCCACTCTCTGTGTGGGCTCTTGGCAGAAGGGCAGGGACCACCCCCAGCAGCCCCCAACCAAAGACTGTCCCTCCCCACACCCCACCACCCCTCTCAGCCCAGGGCCACCCTCTGTGGGTCATCCTCTCCCCAGCCCCTCGCTACCTGCCCGGGTCCCGGACGAGGATGGACTCCTGAGGACCCCACCCCAGGCACTGCTCGAAGCTCATATATGCTCCCACCCCCACCGCCTTCCCAGACCCCACCGGGTCTGCCCTCTGACCCCTGCGGCACTGCTGGCCTCACTCGGGTTGTGGGTGTCAGGGCTCTGGAGACAGGCAGGCCTGGGCTGGGGGGGCCTCAAGCCACTACTTGATGAAGGCTGGTTGTGAGACAGGTGACGGGGGGGGGGGGGGGGGGGGTGGCACCCGGTGTGGTCATTCTCTTTGCTCTACTGGTCACCAAATTCATCTTCCCTGGGGTGGGAGCGGGCCAGGGATATGGGGAGGGGCACCGGAGCCTAGGGCAGGGCGTAGGGCAGAGGCTTCAGTCCTACAGGGGGTGATGGCGGCAGAAGCCTGTGCTCGGAGTTGGGTGGGATCAGCCTCCAGTCTCTTCAGCGACAGGCTGCCATTCGGGACACGTGTCCCCCTCCCAGTCCAGGGGCCCCTCAAAGCTTCCATTGTGGCTGGGATCATCCCAGACGCCAGGCTGGCTGGCTCCACACCAGTGAGGGGCAGCCGCCGGGTTTGTGCTGGTGAGCCAGTGTGGACTGTGGGACCCCTAGCCTTCCAGAAACCCCTCCTCCCAGACCCAGTGGGCTCCTTTTCAGGACCCAAGTTTCCAGGTGACATCATCACGCTGGGCCTGGGCAGCTAGCACGGGTTCCTCTCCTGTCGGCCTGGCAACCCCCACCTCTCACCACCAAACAGCTGGCCAGGGCCAGGGCCACCACCTGCAGCGGGGAAGGGTCTGGGGGTGGGGGGTGGCGATGTCTTCGGGGGGCTGCACCGAAATGGATGGAGGAAGGGCAGGGAAAGGGTATCCAACCTTGTCTGCCACTCAACTCTGCAGGCCCAGGGCGCTCATGGCGGGGTCCAGGGCAGCCCCCCGCAGCCCTGAGGACCACAGAGCAGCCACTCAGCCACCTCCCCGTTCTCCCTCCTGCCGTGTCCGGGGGCGGGGTGGGGGGAGGTCAGCCGCGGGGCCCAGCAGCCCCGACGTGGTGCGGAGCGGGAACCCTCCAGACGGCGCCCATCCTCTGGGCACCACAGGCTCCCAGGAGACCCCGTCGTGCAGAGAGAAATTCAGGGTCCCTCGCCCCGCTCTGGTCCCTCTGCCCTCCTCCAGGCCTCCGCCCTGCCCCCAGCCGGGCCCCGCGCCCCCACCAGACCCCCCCTTCCCTTCCCCTCCGGGCCCCTGCCCTGCCTCTGGGTCCCCCCCTCCCCTCTGGGAGCCCTGTCCCCTCCCCTTTCCCCCGGGGCCCCGCCCCATCTGCAGATCGCCCCCCTTCCCCTCGGGGCCCCCGCTCCCCGCCCCCACTCCGGCCCCCCCCCGCAGACCCGAGCCGGCCACCGCCCCCTTCCGGTCCGCGCGGGGCGGGCTGGAGCTGCGGGCGGGAACGGGGCGGGGCCCTGCCGGGAAGGGGCGGTGCCGGAAGCGTCGTCGGGCTCCCCCCGCGGGCGGGGCGGGGGTGGGCCCGGGGGGGGGGGCGGTCCTCCCGGCCCGCCCCCTTTCCCGGAGCCGGCGAGGGCGGGGAGGACGCGGGCGGTGACGCTGACGGGAAAGCCCGAGGCTTCGGGGACGTAGGCGCGGCGCGTGCGCGGTCGGCCGCGACCTTCTGGGAAGCGCCTGGCGACAGGTGGCCGCAGGCGGGACTCTGGCGCCCCTCGTTACGTCATTGCGGGGGGTGTTCCCGCGGGAAACGGGCCCCCGGAAGCAGGCCGGCGAATGCGACGCAAGTTTGGGGGCGCGGGCGGCCGCCCCCGTGTCCCCGCCGGGGAAGGACGTGGCTCCGGGGGACTGGCTGCCTCCAGCCGGGGTGTGCGCCCCCAGGACAGCCCCCACCCCGATGTCCGGCTGGGGGCGCCCCCAGCGCGGGAGACGGGACCCTGGAGCCCCGCCCCGCCGCGTTGCCCTCCAAGGCCAGGCACCGAAGGTGCCCACTCAGCCGCACGTGCCCTCCAGGACCTCGGGCTCTGTCTCCGGAGGGCAGGGGTCTGGGGAGCCGGTCTCCGCGGGGCCCGGGCCCCCACAGCCTCCTGGGGCCCAGCTCCTCTTCCCCCCCCCCCCCCCCGGGAGGCAGGGCTCTGCCCCGAGCGCCCCTGGGCACATCCCACATGTCGGAGGCTCAGGGACACCAGGGAAGGCTGTGCCGCAGTGGAGTTGGGTCTGACCTTTCCCCTCAGTCGGATGGAGCAGCGGTCCCTCCCCTCCATCGTCATCCCTTGCCGTGGCCCAGAGGCCCAGCTGTCCCCGCCTAGTGCTCAGACACCGAGTTGTGATGACAGAGGCGGGGACCACCAGCAAAGCCAGCCAGGACCCCGTGTCAAATCTACTCTGGTCTCAGACTGGAAACAGGCAGCTCCCCTGAGAGCACACACGTCGCGGCGAGGGCTTGAGGTGCCCCTGTGACCGCACGAGCCCTTTCTCACCCCACCATCAGCACATCCCCGGTTAGGGTGAAGGGAGGCTGGTCGATGACCCCCCGAGGGAGGTGCGGGGGTGGGGGGGGGGGGCGGTGGGCACCAGCCCGGGGCTCTCCCAGGTGAGCCGCGGCCCGGCTCAGCTGCTGGCCACATAACAGTGGCCCTTGTCCGCGCCTGGGTGGGGGCTGGGGTACCAGCCCCGCGTGTCTCTGGTGGAGAATGGCATCCGCCCCCCTCCCAGTCTTATTGTCCATTCACCCTCCACCCTCGCCATTAATAGCTCCTCCCCTGAAGCCAAGCTATAAATAGCCCCCCAGCCCCTCACACAGGCCCCTTCAGCCGCTGGGCACACACAGCCACCCACACACCAGCCCGAGCAGAGCCACGCGAGCCCGGGCACCGAGCCCACTCCTGCTCTGCTCTGCGGCCAGGCGCACAGAGGGGCCCACACTGCCCCAGCCGCTGTCAGCTGAGACGGTCCCTACACCCTCCCGGGTCCTCCCACGGCCTGAGCTGGCACGCTGAGCTGTCGTCCACTCTTGAGGCCATGCGGCCAAGGGGCCCGGGGCAGGCGTTCCAGCCACTCCTCCTCTGCCTGGTCTGGCCTGGCCCCCCTTTCCCAAACGCAGGCCTCCTCAGTCTACCCCTGGGGGTCCCACCCAGAGGCCCTCTCAGATCCTCAAGCTTTTCATCTGCGGGGCAGGCACCTTAGCGTCCGCCCGCCTGACCATCCAGGGGCAGCAGCTCAGCCAGCGGCCCCGGCCAGCCTGGAGGGAGGCCCTGGACCCTACCGCTCCCTCCGGAGGAAACCCGTCCCGGCACGGCCTGAGCCCTGGCCCTCTGCCCCAGGTGCTGCCAGGCGGGCCCTGAGAGCCATAGGGTCCCGCCAAGCCCCAAGGAGTCACAAGTTCAGCGCAGCCCCCACCCACCCTGGGGGGCCCCAAGGCTGGTCCTGCCTCCCACCTGGCCCATGGGACGGGCACCAGTGAATTCCTGTGCCCTGCCTCCTCCCGGGGCCTTGTCTCAGGTAACTGTGACCCCTGGAGAATCTCCTCCGGAGGGCCATGTGGCTGGTGGTACCTAGGGCCAGGGTGGGGGGCTTGGAGCCCGCTGTTATTGTGCCAAAAGGAGAAAAGGAAAACAACTCTGTTTACGGAAAAGGCGCGTCCGCTGCCACTGGCCGGCGGCCTTCCTGGGGGGACAGAGGCCCTTTGTTGGGAAAACAGGAAGAGAGGATTTCCAGGACCCATCGGGCCACCCGCCGGCCGCCCGCCCCAGCTTCCTCTGATTCTCAGCAGCTTCTATGGCCACCAGCTGCCTGTCTGTCTATCGTATTGTCTGTAAGTCCCTCTGATCACAAGACCCAGGCCTCCAGCTTTGGGGTGAAGCCGCAATCAGTGCTCAGTCCCATAGTACGGCGGGGGGGGAAGGGGGGACGTCACCTGGATGCTAGTGTCTCCTGCCCCCAGGCCACACAGGGACAGCACCTAACAGGTGCCCACTGGGTGCCCAGCTTCAGGCAGAACTGGGAGCACGGCAGGCCCGGCTCCCCTGGAGTCCCAGACCCTTGTGGAAACCCACCGAGGACAGCCCCACACTGCCCTCTGTGGAGAACGGGCTCTGTCAGGTCACAACAACCAGGGGTGCCCGGGAGGGTGGCCTTGGACTTAAGGCCCAAGGAGCACAGAGCCTTGCGTTGTCAGGCATGGGGAGAGAGGGACGCGGCCCGGTGGAGCGGGCACCCCGAACAGCCCAGCCCCTCTGCTTCTCCCTTCCACCCAGGGCCGCTAGCGTCTCAGGCCCAGTGGTCACCCTGTCACTGCTGCGCATCCAGCCCGTGGCCCGCTCGCTGCTCCCTAGCCGGACCAGCCGCAGCGCAGGCAAGTGTGCATGTGAGGGTGTTCGCACGCATCAGCACACACGCCCGGCATTCTCACACACGTGCACAGGCGCACACGCACCACCTCCAAGCCCCGATCGTCAGCACAGTCGCCCCGGCCCCGGCCCCCGGGGCCAGGCCATGAGCATCTGCACCCCTCGCCCCCACGCCCACCGGCATTGCTGGGAGTCGGCCGCTCCCCACCCCCATGTGAAGTTCTGGCCCCAGGCCGGCGGGCAGCTGTGAGGTACCACAGGGTGCCTGGCACTGGGAGGGAGCGGGGCCAGCCCCGCGACAGGGTGACGGTCCCCACCCCCACCCAGCCTCAGGTCGCCCCTCGCCCACTGCCCAGGGCTCCTCTGCTTCAGCCCCACCTGCCACAGGCGTGTCCCCCTTGGGCTCTCACGGGCCAGAGTGGATTCCGTGGTCCTGCGGTGACCTCGGCCCTTTGGGGAGGCTGTGGGTGTCGCACCGCAGGCCTGGGTAGGGTATAAGGGGACAGCGAGGGAGAAAGGAAGCCGGGCACGCAGGAGGGCCCCGGGGTCCTGGCCCGCTGGCCGCTGCCTCTCCTCCGTCTGCACGGCGCCCGGCCACGTCCCTCCTGTCTGGAGTGGGATGGCCGGGGACTCCATCCCCAAGCCGGGCTGTGTCCGGGCCCGGACAGCTGATCCCCTGCTCCCCTCCCACCCTGACAGTGCAGCTTCCTCAGGCCGGTGGTGGGACCGCGTTTGGACCCCCGCCCCAGCTGGTCCAAAGGAGGAAAGGAGAAGGTGCACTGAGCCGGTTCAGGCCCCGGGCTGGGGGTGCTGCGGCTGGAGAGTGGCCCTCCCAGGCTCCCCAGCAGCTGGACACCAGTGACTCTCGCGGCCCCGACACTTGGGTCTGCACCGTCGGGAGCGGCCCCTGCAGGGAAGCACAGGGAGGTGAGACCGGCCGACCCGGTTCGGCTCCAGCCCTGCCGCGTGGATTGGTCAGCGCAGGAGACAGCCGGGCCTCCAGAGGACCCTTGCCCCCCACCTGCTCTCTCTCTGCTGCCCGCCTGTTTCTGGGGAGTGCTGGGTGCCGCGGGGGCCTGGTGGGGGTGAGGCGGGGGCCCCAGGGCTACAGGATGCTGCATGGGGGCCGGGAGAGCGGGAGCAGAGTGTCTTTAGGTGCTGGTGTGAGGGGCTTCAGGGGGAAAAGGGGGCAGACCTGGGTGGGACTTGGCCTCTGCGCTGCCGGGTGGGAGAGGCCATGAGCTGACAGAGGCTAGGAGGTCCCTTTGCCGCACGGTGGGGACGGAGCCGGGGGGCTGCGGAATTCCCGGCTGGAGTGAGGGCCACAGCGGCACGGAGGGCATTTGTTGGTAGACTGGAGTGAATGAGGGAGGGGACCGCTCCAAGTTTGGGGCAGGGTGCTCAGTCTGGGGGTGCTGCCCGTTGTTTGTGTTCCTGCATCCAGGCCTTGTCACGCTGTTGTGGCCACGTCCGCTTCAGCCGACCAGATGGCCACCTGTGTCTGAGAAAGTGAGAGGGCATTGGGGGCTTCAGGTGACTGTTTCAGGGACGCCTCGGCCAGAACCCACAGCCAGGGAATCTGTGTCTGTCTGTCCATCTGACCATCTGTCCAGCCGTCTGCAGTGCTGCAGACCTATAGGCTTACCAAGAAGTTTCATTTAATAGTGAGTAAACGCAAAAATACAACTATCTGTCCAGCCTCTGCCCTCCCTCCCTGAGACCCGACGTGGGCCTGGCTCCCAGCTGACTCCAGGGAAGAACTACCTATTGGGTCATGGAGGAGTGAATGAACGAGTGAGGGAGGGAGGGAGTGGACGAGGGAGTGAGGGAGGGAGTGAGGGAGGGAGTGAATGAATGAAGGAGGGAGGAAGGAAATGAATGAATGAGGGGGGAGTGAATGAGTGAGGGAATGAATGAATGAGGGAGGAAATGAATGAATGAATGAGGCAGGGAGTGAATGAGTGGGGGAAGAAGTGAATGAATGAAGGAGGGAGTGAATGAATGAAGGAGGGGGAGTGAATGAGTGAGGGAGTGAATGAATGAAGGAGAGAGGGAGGGAGTGAATGAACGAGTGAGGGAGGGAGTCAGTGAAGGAGGGAGTGAATGAATGAAGGAGGGAGGGAGTGAATGAGTGGGGGACGAAGTGAACGAATGAATGAGGGAAGGAGGGGACGAGTGGGGAAGGCGCACGTAACCACAAGTGGGTGGATTAAGGACAGAATGAACCGAGGAAGGAATGAGTGGAGGTGGAAGGAGGCAGGCCGACGGGGCGCCCAACGTGGGCGTCTGCTCACTGCTGACCCTGTACATTCGGAGCCTGTCTGACGCTCCAAGCAAACAGGAGGAATGGCCCAAAATGCTTGCATGAAGCTTCTAGAAGCCAGTGGCAGCGCTGAGACGTCTGGGTGGCTGAGGCCACCTCCTGACTGTTGGGGACACAAAGCCACAGCTGTTCCCTGCCACAGCAGGCCCGGTGCTGGGTGGCGGTCAGACGGCCAGGCTGGCCACCGGAGTGCCTGGGGTACCCCCCGGATCGTGGTGGGGGTCCCGTCGTCACCCATGAGGGCCCCCAGACCCGGAGTTGGCCTTGCCCGCATCTGAGCTGACTGTGACAGCAAGAGGCAGGGTGGGGTGAGGGCCGCCCCTAAATGGGGACCTGGGCTTCTGCTGCCTGCCCAGGCGCAGGTCAAGGGGCGGCCCCGGGGGACTAGGAAGCTAGTGCCTCAGGCCTGGGCGGGTGCAGGGCAGGGGAAGCTCCGTGAACAACCTCAGGAGTTTTGAACACTGCACCTGAAAGTCACTTTCCCCCCAGATCGCCTCAGGTATTTGTCCCCAAGCCTCCGCACTCAGAGCGGACCCTGTGAAGCAGCAGCTACCCGCGGGGGAGCTGGTGGGTGGTGGGGGCCGTGTGGCTGGAGGGGTACGTGGCCCACAGCCACCCTGGCTCTCGAGGGTGTTCCTGTCTGTGACTGTCAGGTCCCCAGGGCCTCGGGTCTTCGGGAAGGGACCCACGGTCATGTCGAGAAGGGAGGGTTCCTCCGTTAATGAGGACCCCTGCCCCTGGGGTCCCCCGCTGGCGAGCCCTCCCTGATGCAAGCTCTCATCTCAGACGGGCCCAGACTTGGCGGTCGTGTCCGTCCATGGCCATGCCGGGGCGTGGCTGTGAGTGGTGGACTCCCGCTGGCCAGGCCAGCCACCCCCCCCCCCCCAGTATGTTACTCGGCTCAGCCTGTGCTCCTTGCAGGGCTCCCTGGGGGGACCAGGTCTCATGGGCACCAGGGCCGCTGACCGTGGAGCCCAGAGCTCCGGGGACAGGAGCACAGAGTCCCCACACAGTCACGGCAGCGATCACCGCTGCACCCATCCCCGTCCGCGGGCACCACACCACCCACGTCCCGTTGCGGTTGGCTGGCTGCGCACCAGAGCCCGGGTCCTGCGTTGTCCCCAGGGTGCCCGCGCTCTGCAGGGGCCGCCCCCGGGGAGTTAGGCGGTGCTGACGCGAGGCGAGGCCCTGGCCCGCACCCTCAGGGCGGTGAGGGTGTATCACCTGTGCCACTGCCACCCCGGGAAGGTAGTCTGCTATTTACCATCTTGGCCGGGTGGGGGCAGTTCCTGAAGTTTCTGCTGGACTGTCCCCACCAACAGAGCCCCGCCCCTGGGCGGGGTACATCAACCGCACTTACTCTTTGGGGACCGGAGTCCTGAGCACTGTGGTCCGTGGACCGGCTCACCTTACCCAGGACCCGGTTTATGATCCGGCCCCATGCGCCCCAGCTCTGCAGCCCCCGTGCCGGTGCAGACAGCATCTCCCCGGGGGACGGCTGCGGAGTGAAGCCGTGGGCCTCTGTAAGAGCAGCCGGGGAATCATGGGGTGAGCAGTGCTGCAGGGCTGTCCTCCCTTCCCCAGCTGGCCGGCCAGGCTGTCCGCCGCCGTTCTGCTCAGTCACTGGCCGGGAGCTGCTGGGGGTCCCAGCTGGAGGCAGTGCCCACAACAGCGAGAAGGCCATTGGGAGGACTGAGGACAGAGCAGTGGCGGGGCAGGACTTAGGTCGTCCCAGGCCACTCTGCAGGGGGGGAGGAGGGAGGTCAGGGAGGAGGGGCACCGGGGTCATCGTGGCGAGGGCGGGTGGTGAGCGCTGGGCGGATTCCGCATCCCGCCTCCTGGTGTCGCGTATTGTGTCGTGGCCTCCCCTCCAGCGTGGGCCCGGCGGCTGACTCGGAAAGGCTGTGCCGGAAGCCGGCGCACGGAGAGGCCCACGCGCTGCAGAGCCGCGGGAAGTCCCATCGGCGAGGACCCGAATCCGCACCCCCAGGAGTGAGCTTCGGATGAGACCGCAGCCCCGCCCTACCTGGACGCCGGACCCCGGAAACCGCGAGGCCACACACCCGGGGTTGGAGGGAGCCAGTGAAGCTTGGGGTAATTTGCTCCCACTGTCAAAGCCCCCCCAAAGGTAGAGCCGGCTGTGGGCCTGAGCTCAGGAGGGGAGAGGGGCAGCGAGGGGGGCCACCCCTCCAGGAGGTCAACGGTAAAGTCTCACGGCGGCAGGGGGTGGGGAGTCCAGAGAGTCTCGTAAGGATGAGAGACGATGCCCCGAATGTGCCTGCTGGACATGGTCACAGGGAAAACCGATGACGGGGCGGGGGAGCTCTGAGGGGTCCCTGAGCAGGAGGGGCCAGAAGGGGGCAGGTGTGACAGGGCGGGCAGGAGGGGGGTGGGGAGAGCACAGGAAGGGACACAGAGCAGACGGAGCAGGCCACTGGATGGGTGTCCCCAGCTGCATCCTGCTGCCCGGTCAGGAGCGAGTGGCCACGAGAGGGGCTGAGGGGGAGACGGGTCCGTGGTGGCTGGGGACCTCAGCAGGGGGCAGAGGACAGCGAGGGCAGTGAACCCTGGGGGAGCTGCAAATCGAAACGACCCCGAGATGCCCCCTAGGACGGCCACTAGCTGCGCACTGCTGACGGGAGCAGCCCCTGGGGTGACAGCCCGGAGCCTCCTCGTGGAGCCGCCAGTGACACTGGCTTCCGTCCCGGGCGCGTGCCCACAGGAGCGGAAAGCGGGGCCTCGCACACACCTGCACACACACCCGTACACGCCGTTATCCCGGTGCACAAAAAGTGGAAGCGACCTGAGTGTCCACTGACGGACGAAGGGACGAGCAAGACGCGGTCCATCCGTGTAGGCGATCATCCCTAGAAAGGGCGCTTCACCCCTGCTGCACCGCGGGTGAACCCTGAGGGCACTGTGTTCAGTGGAAGAAGCCATCACAGAAAGACCAATCCTGTGTGGTTTCACGTCTACAGGTGGTGCCAGAATCTGGAGTGGTCAGATTCACAGAAGCAGAGAGTAGAGACAGTGGTGCTGGGGAGGGTGCTGGTGGGGGGGGGGGGGTGAGCGTCTGATGGGGAGGGAGTTCCAGTTTGGGAAGATGGAGAAGTTCTGGAGACGGGTAGTGGGGTGGGTGCACAGCAACGTGAATGTACTTAGTGCCCCTGAACTAGGCACTTACAAACCGTTAGGTGACCTGGCGAATCGTCTGTGGTGTAGATTTTACCCGGTGAAAAAGCTGCTGAGTTAGCGGCGGGCAGCAGCCCCGAAACACAAACCTTGGGGATTTCCACGTCTGCGACCAGCTCATGGCCAAACACCTGCCCGGCACAACGTAGAAAGGAGAACATTGATGATACCGATCTGACAATTCGATGTTTCTTTGAACGTGAAATAACAAATAACAAACAACCACGGCTAGTTGAGAAAGAGACCACAGGAAAAAGGAAAATGCTTTCCTTTCTAGGTCCTTCAGTGTCCCTTCTACGGGCACTGGAGGGGGGAGCGGGGTGCCTCCCGGGGGAGCGGGGTGCCTCCCGGGGTAGGGTCCCGGCTGGGGGGGAGCGGGGTGCCTGCCGGGGGTGGGGAATGCCTGCCGGGGGGAGAGCGGGGCGCCCACCAGAAGCCTCCCCAGGCTGGCAGGCTGCTCTTGCCTGTGGGCAGAGAGGCTGGGAAGCGGTCTGGGAGGGGCTCCCACAGAACCGTGTTGACACGAGAGCCACGTCAGCACAGGTGGTCAACATGAGGACGGTCTGGGGGTGACTCACGTGCAGACTTCTGCCGGAGGGGCTGGAGGGCTGGCAGAGGTCCCACGAGGTCCCGCCGGGCGACCCCGGGCCGGTGCACAGCCTTCTTGTCATTTCTGTTGTCCAAACGGCACAAACTCTTGTGTTCGTTTCTGCTGCATTTAGTAATTTGGATATTGCAATACGCATATTTTTAAAAAAGGCATTCCCTGGGTACGTCTCCCCCCTACCTCCCGGACTTGGGAACCCAGGTGCCCTGGGACCATCAGGGAATGTTCTGGGTTTCTCTCAGGCCCCGGGCCCCGGGCCCCGGCAAGGAACCAGAGCTGCCTGTGGTGCGCAGGGTGCAGGGGTGAGGCCTCCGCAGAGAAACAGCTGTGAGCGGGCGCTCTCGTTACCGCATGGCTGTGTGCGCTGCATGTTGAAATGACTGTGGATACCGGGTTAAAGAAGAGTAATGATTAAAATGAATTTCACCCGTTTCTCGCTACTTTTAATTACCCGAGTGGCCCACATTCACTTTTCATCTGGTGGCACCAGTCTAGAGGGCCACCCTCTGCCACCGGTGAATTAGGTCAGCTCCTTTTTTCCCCCTAATGTCTCCAGAGGGGCCTTTGGGAGGGGGGTGCGTCAGGCCCCCAGCCCTATCTGACGAGCCCTGATGGCCCCCCCCGACCCCCCCCCCCCAACCAGGCAGTGTCCTCCCCACCTTCCCGCTCCCCTCCCCCGACCCGGCCAGCTCTTCCCCGAGAAGCTGGGGACCGGGAACCTGGGAGGAGGCCTTGGGGGTCTCTCAGAACCCCTCCCACGTGCTCCTCGGATCTGGGCTGGGGCAAAGCCTCGCGGGGGCAGGGGAGACAGAGGAGGCCCAGTCCCAGGTGGCAGACACTTGGGTGGCCCTGGCCTGAAAACCACCACCCAGGGGGAGGCCCCTGGGGGCACTGAGCAGCTCTGAGCCTGAGTGAGGTTTTCCTGCAGACGAGGATATGTTCTGAGGCCAGCTGGGCTAAGACCCCGGCTTCGTGGCCCGGAGCGGGGTTTTTCCCGAGAGCAGCCGGTACCTTCCGCCGCGGCACAGGCCCGAGGGACCTGGGTGTGCGAGGGGCTGGCCCGGCTCGGGGTGGCTGCGAGTTCAGGATCCGGGGCTGGCTGCCTGGCTGAACGCAGGTGGGGTGCCGTCTGCCCTTGCAGTGCCCCCGGGCACGCGCACACACGCTCATGGACACGTGCACACTCACGCACACGCTGGGGCCTCCTGAGCGGGGCAGCCTTCCAGGGAACTCATCTGTCTTGTAGACACGCCGCCCCCTCTTGGGGCCCCACCAGCCACCCCAGAGTGTTGGAAAGATGTCACCCATCCGGGGTGCGTCCTGGGCTTAAGATAGGCCCCCTGCTGGACCCGTTGGGTCTTGCGCACCTCCCCCCACCACCCCCCCCACCATGGCAGGCGGCACAGCTCAGAGACCCTCAGCAGCGGGGCCTCCGTGGGACACCCACGCTGGCCTGGGACTCAGCCTCGGTGCCCGGCCTGGCCTGAGAGCTGAGCCTGCCAGGGCGTGTCTCCCCACAAGGTGCGTCTTCTCTTAGCCGCACCCTGCCCTCTGCCCGTCCAGGGCACAGACTGGGCCACCCAGGTGAGCCAGTGCCAGAGGTGGGCAGCCTCCGGGTCCAGTCGCCACGAGGGTCCAGTGTGGCCAGGCCTGGGGAGACCCGCTAAGTGACAGGGCCCACCGCCACCAGGCGAGGGCTTCTGCCAGGGTCCGTGTGGCTGCAGAAGCATCCGGGCCTGGCAGGGGTCGAGGCCGCGCTCAGAGGGGGAGACTCCGGGCCTCTGGCAGGGGCAGCTCCGGCTGGTGGCTGTGCCCTGGCCCTGCCTTCACCCTCTCTGCTGGCCCCGCGCCACGGCCGCCTGTCCCAGGACACCGTGTGCAGCCGGAACAGGGCGTGTGTTTGCTCAGGGCGCCCCACGGGTCCCTGCTCGGCACCCAAGAGCCTCAGCAGGCCGCACAAGGGCCCATTGTGTCCCCAGCTGCCCCTGCCCCACAGCCACAGGCCACAAGGCTCCCACCGGGTCCCCCATCCCCCCCGACTCCGCCCCCGCCTCCTGACCGCACCACCCACCGTCTCCCCGCCGCACGCCCTGGCCTATGCCCCTAGCCGGTCCCTCATCCTGGTCCCCGACGCCCCTGACAGCCCACACCCTGCCTGCCCGCTGGGCCCAGGCCTCCTGGATCCTGATCTCTGGTGCCGCTCCCTGCCTAGACACCACCTGGTGGTGCATCCGAGTGCCCCGGGGCCGCCCCCCTCTCCTCCCCTCTGCCCCACCCAGGGCGGGAGACCCTCTTAACCGACTGTCCCAGGCAGGGCAAGAGCAGAGCAGAGCCCCTCGGGCCGCAGGGGCTTCCCACTGGAGGGGGCCCGAGAGGCGGCAATTGCTTGGGTGGGTCCAAGGGTCCTGGGGGTGGCGGGGGACAAGTGCAGGCCCTCGGTGCCCTCTGTCAGGCTCGGCGCTGGGGCCCCTTCATCGGAGAGCCGCACTGCTGCCCAGCGAGGGGGGCGGGGCTGGCTACGCTGGCCCGGAGAGGAAGCCTGTGGGTGAGGCCCGGTCATGAGCTGTGAGGGCTGCAGCGGCTCAGGCGTCGGGGCCTCGGGGCTTCTCAGTGGACGGGGGGCTCGTGGGGGGGCCACCTGCACCCCTCCGGCGCAGGGGCCAGAAGCGGTTGAGGGGGGCACCCACAAGCCAGGATGACCTAAATGGTCCCAGTGACAGGTGGGGAAAGGTGTCACCATCGACCACAGGGGAGCCCAGGGGACAGGGTGAGCCATGGGGCAGGTGTGTTGTTAATGAGGCATCGGAGCAGTTACCTAAGCGACAGGGATGCACTGACGCGGCACCCTGCTGGAGCGACTTGGGGTCAGTGGGTCAGCCCCACCAGGGGACGACCCAGCTGGTGCACCCATCCACTCAGGGGGGCGGGCACACGTGTGTGATCACCGCCCCCCCGCCACTCAGCCGCATTTGGGGGTCTCCAAGGTCCCCCACTGACCCGGGTCTGCCCTCTTCCTGCTCCCCTCCCCCTGCAGCTGTGAGGCTCCTCCTGGGCCCGGCCCAGTGAGGTCTCAGGTGGGGAAACCAAGGCTAGAGGTGAAGGAGGGGGCGGACATCCGTGGGGCAGGCTTGTCCGACACAGGCCAACAGCCAGCCATGTAGAACCGGTCTGACCGTGTGTGTGTGTGTGGGGGGGGGGTCATGTCCACGTGCGCACGTGTGCTGGGATCCGGCCAGGAGGCAGGCGGAACAGAGGCCGCGGCGTGCGTCATGGGCAGCACCCCAGGGCGCCCGCCCAGCGGCAGATGGCAGGGCTGTTACCAGGCAGCAGAGCCCCGAAGGCCGGGCCAAGGGAGGGGGTGGGGGAGGGGCTGGGAGGCAGCCGCTTTGCTCCCCTCCACAGGTCAGAGACACAGAGACAGGTGCGCGGGAGGCCACATGCGGCCCGGGGCCTGGCCACCGGGTAGTTGCCAAGACGCCCTCTGCGGCCCTGCCCTGGCTCTGCCCACCCCACCCTCAGTCCTAGGTCAGCCCGGCCCGTGCCCTCCAGACCCCCGTGCTCGCTGAGAGAAGGCCAGCGTCAGTGTCGACGCGCACGCCTGCGGCCACGGTGCCCAGGCTGCCCGGACCCCGCCCGCCTCCCTGAGAGCGCCGCAGCCTGGCCTGCGCTGGAGTCACCAAATCCTGGAAGGGAGACTTCAGGACCGCAGACCGTCCACAGAGGCCCTCTGCCCGGCGCGGCCCAGCCCGCCCCTCCTGCCCCGATCCTGGGCTCCTTCCCGCCACCCTGTCCCCGCAGGCCTCGCTAAGACACCTCCCCTTGGCCTGGCTGGCGTCCCTCTGCCCCCACCTCCTCTCCCAGCCTCCTGGACCCTAGATCGTCCCCACGGGAGACGCCCCCCACCTGTGCCCTGGTGGTGCTGGACATGGGGAATGCCAGCCGGGGGCGCAGCCAGCCCCTCCTACCCGGCCTCCGGGACTCGCACGGAGCCCAGGCCTGGCCACCCACCCCAGCTCCCGTACCTCCCCTCCCCTGGCTCCTGGCCCAGTGAGCCCCAGCCTCAGGCGTCTAGCCTGTGATGGGGCGGCAACCGCGGCCTGGCTGCCTGTTTGTGCTCCTGAGCCTCAGTTTCCCAATATGTAAATGGGGAGCAAGAGGAGGACAGCATGCCCCATCTCTGCCCTGAGAGCCCCACGTGAGGAGAGGGGTGATGGGCGGGTCCTGCACAGAGGTGTGGCAGTGGCTCTCTGCCTCCCCTCCCTGTCCTGCCCCTGCTCACCAACAGATACGCTTCGGCACCAGGAAGGATGCCGGTACCTGGAATCCAGGACCCGAAGGACGCCCCCCAGTCCTGAGCTAGTTCCCGCAGCTGCACCCCCCCCCCGCCCCACTTCAGGCCGACATGCACCCCGAGCCTGCCCAGCCGGCCCTGCCCTGGTCCCGGGCTCCGGGCCTTGGGAAGAGGCAAAGCCCAGGTGAAGCCTGGATGGGGGGATGGGAATGGTGTGTTTTAGTGCCTAGAGGTCAGGGGGCATCGGCAGAGGGTCTGGGTGCTAGGAAGGGGCGGGAGACACAGAAGCGGGTCACACCGGGCTGCAGGACACTATGGGCACCCTACCCACCCAGCCCGTCAGGCGCCTCCCCACCCACACCTTCCCCTAGAGGCTCTGTGGGGGCAGACGGCGCTCCCAGGAGACCCATCTTGCAGCTCAGAGAACTAAGCCCGGTGGCTCTGTCTTTCCTCCACAGGTGAGAGGGAGCCACTGAAGGTTTCCAGCCAGGGAGTGGTGTTCGGAAGCAGGCTCCAGAGGTGTCCCGAGAAGGAGGGCCAGCGGGGGGCCGAGAGCAGCGGAGCCTGGGCGCTGGGGCCGGGGGAAGGCCGGGCGGGGGTGGGGTGGACACCGGGGCCACTGTAGTTGGGGGGGGCCTCGGCCCTGGGTCCCAGAGTAGCTGCCTTGCCGGCCTGGGAGGGACTCCAGGGCCGGGTCGAAACCCTGGACTGGCAGCGCGTCCCAGAAACCACAAGTCAGCGGCTCCCCTCCGGCTGACGCTGCCTGGAAAGCCACTCTGGGAACGCCCCGGGTGCGGCACAGAGACGGGGGTGAGAGGGCAGAGGGTCAGTGTCGGATATTGCCTGGGGCCCTCAGGGGAAGGACCGAGTCCCCAGGGTGGGGCCTGGGCCGGAAGGGAGGAGCCTGGCCTGGCTGCGAGTGGGGGGCACCTGCAACGCCCCCATCTGGTCTCCCGGGCAGTGCTGGGTGATGACAGGCTCAGCGCGGGAGCCCCGGGGGGCCCAGACCCCCAAGGGGCTGACGCTGCTGTGCTGTTGATGAAGGAGAGACAAGGCCCCCGTCTGGAGCCCAGCCAGGCCCTGGGGGGGCCCCAAAAGGAGGTAGAGGGGGCTGGCACAGGGTCCACTCTGGGCCAGGTTGGCTCTTAGGCACCTCTTGGTTCCCCCCCACCTCCGGCCCCCTGAGCAGGTCTGCCCCCCCCCCATGCCCTGAGGAACCTGCCCCCCCCAGGGCAGTGGGGGGGAGCCAGGCCCACAGGAAACAGGAAGGGGATCTGGGCAGGGAGGCGCTGGTGGCTTGGGATGGGGAATTTCTTGGGCGTAGGGGAGCTTAGCCAGAGAGTAAAAGCACAGAATTCTTTCCATTTCTCTGTGGTGACTCAGTAGCTGTTCCCCCCCCTCCCCGCCCCCCCACCCCGGGTGACTGCGTCAGCCCCCGGAAGGCGCCTGACCTCTAGCGTGGGGTGAGCACCGCCCCCCCCCCTGCGCTGTGCTGCAGCCCAACTTCTCTTCCCAGTCAGGTGTGGCCTGGCCCAGCTCAGCCCCCTCCCTCCACCCTGCGCTGCTCTCCCCGTCCTGGTCCCCCACCCTGGCCACACCCATCTCCAACCCAGCCTGGACTCCAGCCTCCAGGCTTTTATAGGGTGCTGGGCCCTGGATCCCAGCGTGGGTGCCAGTGCCGGCGGGGGGGAGGGTCCACACAGGGTCTGCGAGGCCCTACCCGCAACCCCACGTGACTCAGTTGTCCTGCTTCGAGCCAGGGGGCTGCTCCACCTGCCAGGGTGCCTGAGCTGGCTGGGAAGGGGCTTGAGAAGACAGGGAGCACACGTGATGAGGAGCCCCCGTGCTGGAGTGCCCACCATGGACATCTGGACACCACCTGCCTGGTCCACACGGGCTGGCTGGCCTCAGGCACACAGACCCGTGTGCTCACCTGGTCACAGGGCTTACCTATCGTCCGAACCCTGGTGCAGGCTGACCAGCCGCTGGGGAGCTCTGTGCTGTCCTCCCAGCCAGACTGGGTCCCTCTAAGCTCCTGGGCCCCAGAATACCTGGGGAGCCCCGCGGTGGCCCAGTCCCATTTGGGGGTCAGCAGGAGTGAGCAGGGGGACGCGGGATGGGGGCATCTCCTCACCAGAGGCCTGTTCAGCTTCTGCGCTGGCTGGGGTCCTCCCTGGCCCTGCCCCCCCTTCCACTGTCACTTTCAGGAACAGGGGAGTGGCCTTGAGGTGGAAGCCAGCCCAGCTACTTCTTTTGAACCAGATGCTCTGTCCAGGTCACCTCCTGCCTGGGGACAGAGACAGGGCCTCGGTGGGCTCTCTGGCCGCCCCCAGTCTGGGTTGGAGCTTGGACTCGGGGTGGGGGGCAGAGCCACAGCAGCCCCAAACCCTTTCTCCTTTACCTGGCCTCCATTCCCCCTCCCCACAGAACAACATGATAAGCCGGGAAAGTCCTCTAGCCCAGGCTTGGGGCTCAGGGTGACCAGACCGTCCCCTTCCTCTCTCACGGGTGCGGCCAGCAGCCCCTGAATACTGACCTCCCACAGCGGGCCCACATCCCGAGCCCCCACACTCCTGCCGTACCTTGGGATCCGAATGCCCACGTGCCTCTCAGTGCCCAACCCCGGCCGGCACTGGGGACGCTCCCAGGAGCCAGACCTGGTCCCTCTGGCAGAACCCGCAGTGAGGAGGGTCTGGAAGGCTAGATGGGGCCTCCTGGGGCTCACCTGGCAGATGTGCTCCGCCCTGCCCAGCCCGGCTCCAGCCTGCGGCCCCCGGGATCCGGCCCCTGCGCACGGCCCGGGTCCACCCCCAGCGGGCACGGAAAGCAGGGGCCGGCTGAATCTCGGGTCCACGGATGCTTGTGCGCCACCCCAGGCCTCCAGGGTGCTGAGCACCTCACGGGCCTCAGCCAGTGCCCGTCTCGTCCTTCAGCCAGGAGCAGAACTTTGGGTCACACTGGACCTTCCTTGGAACCACTGACACGCCTGGGCATCGGGGGACTCGCTCCAGGCTGGCTATTTCCGAACCATTAAAGGAGAAGACCCACAGTGCTCCCCGGCTTACCGGCTCACAGCTGTGTGGGTGCTGCCTGGGGCCGGCAGGGAGGGGCCAGCCGAGGCCTGACCTGGAGTTCTCCCCAGGCCTCACCTGTTCTTGGGTGGAGCTCCTGCCCTCGCAGTGACACTCTCCTGTGCGCTCGGCTGGGCCAGTGGCCACCCGTGGGCTCATCCTTCCTGAGGCTTCCCCCTCAGTGTCCCCGAAGACCACTGCTGTCTCTGCTGTAGTATGAAAGCAATGCCCCCACAAGGGCTGCAGTGGGGGTATGCGAGTGACGGAGCACAGCAGGTATGCAGGAAGTGCTCGCTAAACGCACATATCCAGGCCATACCGTGTCCCGAGCTCATGTTTGCTGTGACCAGGCCCTCAGGGGGTCTGTGCTCTGGACACTCTGGGGGTCCACTTGCAGGGGACAGGTCCTCCACCACCTGAGTGTGGTCTGAGTGGCCTGGGCCAGTCCTGGGACTGGCCCAAGACTACATCATCACTGCTTGGGCCCCGGGGCCCCAAGGTCCCTGAATCCCTCTGGGACTCAGGACACCAGTGCCGTCCGCTCTAGAGAGACTCCCTGACCGGCTCCAAATGGCACAAGTCTGGTCCCCACACCTTTGGCCCCGCTGTTGCCCCAGCCTGGGCCCTGGCGGTCACAGGTGCTGAGAGCCCCCCACGCCCTCCCTCTGTTCTCTGTCAGCCTTGGAGACCCGGCTGAGTTGGGCCTCCTCCTCCAGGAAGATCCCACATGGGACCCACTGCCTGTGTGGATCCTGAACCCTGGCCAGTGGGAGCTTCATGCAAATCAGAGGCAAACTCAGGCAGAGCCAGCTTCTGGCTCCTTGGGGATCACCCTCATAGCTCCTGCCACACCTCACCCTTGTCTGCATGCTGGAGGTTGGAGTGGAGTGGGGCGACGGTCCCGTCCAGCCTGGACATCATCCACAGAGGCTGCAGGACTTTCCCTGGCTAGGTTCTCAGAGGCTGCACCCGGTCCTGGGGGGACAGGGTGTGGGGTCCCCGCAGAAGGTGGCACGGCCACCCTAGCCCCTGGGGCCCCAGGCCCCCAGGGCAAGCAGGAGGGATGTGGGACAGCCCTCCCCTAATCCAGGCAGGGCTCCTTGGCCTTGAGGTTCTCAGCATGGTGGGGGTGGAGCTGCCCGGGTGAACTGGGCCCGGTCCCACGTCTCCCGATCCCGGGGAAACCCCTGACTCTATCGATGAAATCCAGGGCCCGTGCCCAGGACAACAGACGGAGACCCCGCAGTCATGTCCATCGGAGGCCTCCTGCGTGCTGTGGGAAACACCTCACAGGCACCTCACTGGGTCCTCCTTCCGGACCCACACGAGGGTGATCAGAGTCCCCGCAGACGGGGAGGCCCAGGTGAGGAGAGGTTGGGGATGTGCCCATGGTCCTGGCATGGGCTGGTGGCAGAGCAGGGATTTGGCCTGAGGGGTGGGTGGAGACCAGCTGAGGCTACTCAGCTTGGGTCAGAGGGCGGTCCCAAGGGAGGGAGGAGACAGGCCCTAGCTAAGTGGCCGGGGAGCTGGTGCCCACCGTCCAGGCCCAGCCTGGTCCCCGTCGCTGGCCTGAGGGTCTCTGTGGGGAGAGGGTTCCTTTGGGCAGATGGTCACCGTTCCCATCACCGCCACCCTCAAGGCTGGGCTTGGGGTGTCCAGTCCAGCTGTGCTCGGGTCAGCTCTACTGGGGACCTGGCCCCTCCCCAGGTTAGGCCTGGACCCTCCCCCGGCTTCTTCGGTTTTTCAGGCCCTGCCGACCAGAAGCAGGGGCAGCCGTTGCCAGGCCTGAGGGGGCTCGCTGGCTAAAGGGTCCACGGTGGCGTGGGTGTGCCATCAAGAGGGGGCGACAGTTCTCGAACGCAGGCCGGCCTTGGCCGGGGGTCAGGCCAGACCGGGGCCCCCTGGGCAGGGAGGCCAGAGTTCACGCAGGCCACCGCCGCCCACTGGCTCCCACGCATTTTCACCCCACCCCAGCCAGGCCCTAGCCCTGGTTGCCTTTGGGAACTGTTACAAAACCCTGGCCCAGTCCTGCTGGCTCCCCTCCCTAGCGGGTGAGAGGCCACAACGGAGGTGAGGCGAGTGGAGGCCGGGGGGAAGGCCCTTCCGCCTCACCCAGACGCCCCTGCTGCGGCTTGTGCAGGCGCTGGAGGAGGGGCGGGGGTGCCGGGCTGTGTCACCGAGTTCTCAGGGCCCAGCTGGGGGCTGGGGCGGGAGCGGGTGCTGGTACAGAGCTGGGTGTTGTCTGGGAGCCAACAAGCCAGGTGTGCGGGCCCGGGAGAGGACAGACCCGGGAAGGCCAGGGGTTCCTGCAGCCAGAGCAGAGGCCAGAGGTGGCTTAGGGTGGTGGCTGTGACCGTGGGCCAAGTCACCGGGGTAACCCTGCCGGCCAGGGCAGTCCTGGTGACAGCATGCTGGCAGAAGGCAGGAGCTGGAAAGACGGGTTGCAGAGGAAGTAGAGACTGGGTTGGCGGAGGCTGGAAGCAGGGAGGGGGGTCCAAGGGGAGCATGGTGGGCTGGTGGGGGGCGGCTAGGGAGATGGGACAGAGGCATGGCCTAGGTTGAGGGGTATCTCGAGGCCAGGGCAGGGCCGAGCAAACCTGTGGGGTGTCAGGGACAGCTGGAAAGGGGCAGATTGAGGAGGACTTAGTTGTTGGTACGGGGACTGGGGTGGACAAGACCACCAGAGTGCAGGGAAGAGGGCCCGGGGGAGGCCTGAGGGGGCCTGGAGGCTTGGAGAGCAGCCCCCTGTGTGTGCCCTCCCTCCCCGCCCCCCCTTCTCCAGCTCTGTGGGCATGTTCAGAAGCGTGTGAGCGAATGTATGTTTGCACAAGTGTGTCTGTGTGGGGTTTGTGTGTGTGTAGGAGACATAGACTGTGAGTGACCCAGGCCATCTTCTGTCCACTTCCCTCTCCCTTCGTTGTCCCGGAGACGAGCCTGGCTCCAGTCACCATAGCAACAGTGCAGCCCTCCTGCCAGCAGGATAGGGTGACCCACGGGCCGGCTGTTTCCAGCACCAGGGGCAGGGACCCTCTCGCAGGGTGTGCCCTATGGAAGCCGGCTGTGGCTGCCACTCTCGGCAGGATGGTCCCGGGATGGAGACACCCTTAGCACGCTGGCCTGACCTCCGACGCCTTCAAGGGCCACGGGAGGCCAAGGGACAGGGCCTGGCTCTCCGTGGTCGGTGGGACAGCAGGATGAGGACCCGGCACCTCAACCCCAGTCAAGCCCACCATCTGGTGGCCTCTCCTGTCTGTGAGCAGAGTTGTCCCCAGCTCTGCTGCTCATGGAGGTCCTCGCCTGGGCCACACCTGCCTGTGGGTTCCAGAGCTATTTTTAAGGCCCACCGGGTAGGCCTTCAAGAAACCAGGAGAAAAAAAACAGCGGGGACTGACATTCTACATTGCTGGTGGTGTGGTGGGAACCAGACCTGCAGGGATGGGATGGCCTGGGGTCATCTCCAAGAGCCACACCCAGGGCAGAAGGGCAAAAGCTCCTTGACTCTGATCTGGCTTTGCACCACCCCTACCAAGGAGGACAGAGACTCCGCAACTGGGAGAATCTCTCAGAGCCTCCGTCTGCCAAGCTGAGAAAGGGGTAGGTGGTGCCCCACTGCAGGGAGGGGCGGGGAGAGGTCCCCGGCACCCTGCCAGAGTGGACCTGGGGCCCTGGGTGGCTGCACAGGCAGAAATACCGGCCCCCTGCCCACTCCTCAGGCCAGAGGGAGGCTGAAAGAGACCTTGACAGCCACGGACAGGCCCTGGTGGAGGGTCCGGGTCCAGCACGATCCCTCGCAGAGCTCCCAGTCGGGGAAGGCTACGCACACACTGGCCCACACGTGCACACACACACAGGCTCGCACGACAGCACACGGGCAACACACAGGGTGGTCTACAACGGATAAGGGCTCTGAGAAAATCCCCACCTCAGAAAAAAGGCTGCTTCCTGCTCCATCCTCTATCTCCCAGACCAGGCCAGCAACCCCTTCCCCACTCCTGGAGCCTTCCAGAGGCTTCCGCAGATGGCCCAGACCCCCCTCAGAGCTTGAGGGGCTGTAGACAGAACACACACTCATGCCACCGCTTTCTGAAGAAGTATGAGTGAACCCTGCTCTGAGTTTGGGGACACTCGAGGTTTTCAGACCAAGACCCGGGAGCTGGGGGTGGTTCTCCGCCCCTGGGATGCTGGCCTCCCAAGGCTAACTCCCAAGATGAGGGACCCACAGGGCACACGGGGCCAGGGCACGTGAGGAGGACTGGCCTGGAGATTCACACGATGGACTGGGGGCACACCAGAGAGGCCACCGGAGACATCAGCTCCTGTTGGTGGAACCGGGGCTATCTCAGAACCACACCTTGCCGTGGTTATCACCTACTCCCAGGACACCCTCCATCATTCCCACCCTCCCCAGCCCAGCGCAGGCAGAGGCCGGGTCCAGGAACCCATTACAGCCTGACCTGAGGTTTACTACGCTCTGGCGGACGGGTCCTGGGACCCTCTGCTGGTCCTCGGGAGGACCCACAAGTGGACGATAGCCCCACAACAGGTGCTGTGTGGATTTGGCTGAAGGGGAGGGCTCCTGCCCTCTACCTTGGATCTGACCCTGTGGGGCCCCCTGCCCTCACAGGCCCATGCTGCAGGAGGACGGTGGACAGAGTTCCTGCAGCAAGAATCTGAGAGCTGGATCAGTGAAGGGCCTACTTTCTGCCCTGGGGCAGTAACAGTGGCAGCGAATGGCAGTGAAGGGGGTGGCTTGGGGGAGGTTGGGTGTGCTTCAGGAGCCAGCGGGCCAGCCCAGGCCCCTGAGGCCCTTGAGTGTGCATCCTTGGGGGGCACACCTGAAGGGGACCCCAAATGGGCCCAGGGATGTGCCTGCAATGGTTAGACCCCAGGCTGGATGGCAGGGTCCACAGAGAACACCTGCAATGCCAGCGCCTCGGCCCCTTGGCTCCCCCAACCCTCAACCCTCTTCCAGACAGCGGGGTGGGGGAGTGGGAGAGGGTGGGGGTGGGGGGAGACTGCGCTACTGCTACTGTGACTGGCAGACAGCAGCTCACATGCGAGTCCTGAGCAGCTCAGGCTGGTGACCTTGGGCAGAGGTCAGCAACCTTCAAGGTTTGACCACTCCACACAGGTGATTCTGTGTGGTACTGAGGTCAGGGAACAGGCTCGGGTCCAGACTACAGCCATGTGTAGTGGTCAAGGTGGAGTCCCTCGGAAAGGTGGTCAGCAGCTGGGCCTGGAGAACAGCCAGGTGGGCGGAGGGCAGAAAAGGGTGCTCTAGGCATGGGGACAGCAGAGCAAAGGTTCCAAGCAGGGGATGCGTGGTCAGGGACCTCAGGCTGCGGGCTCGAGGTCAAATCCCGGTCAGAACAACGGCCCCGGGGTGAACCAGGGACGGGGGGGGGGGGGTGAACCGGGGACGCCGGAGACGGTCAGCGCTTCGCCCGCGCCACGGGCTGCGATCTCCCGAGCGCAGCCGCTGAGCGGGGGTCCCCGAGAGGGCGGCACTGCCTCCTCGGGCTGGGCGCGGAATGCCGGACACCTATTCGCACGGTCCGGGGCCCACGGGGGTCGCCTCCAGGACTCCCGCCTCTGCTCGGAACACTGAACCTACAGCAGCCCGCGTGGTCTAGCTGTCCGCTGGGGACGCGGCGGAGGGGGGGCGCGCGTTCTGCCGGTGACCTTCCTCGGCAAGGCCTGGGGCGGGGCTGGTGAGTCCCTGCTCCGCCCACACACCACCATTGGCCGGGGCTTCGGGGCCCTTTGAAAACCCCGACTTCTATTGGCTCCCGCGGCCCCGCCCCACACGTCTCGGCCGCCGCCCGCGCAGGAGCTGCGCGTGCGCGGTGTGTGTGTGTGTGCGCGCGCGCGCCGGAGGGGGGTGACGTGTACCGCCACGCCACTCTGTGCGCCTCCGCGGCTCCACTATAGCGAGCTAGTTCCGGGCGTCTCTCCGCGCACCCCGGCCCACCAGACCTCGCCAACCCCGAGTGGAGGCGCCCGGCCCGGCCAGGCCGTCGTCTCAGCCGCCCGCGCGCGCCCCCGGGAGCGCCCCAGGTGCTCAGACTCCGCGGAAGGGGGCGGGGTTCCGATCGCCCCGCCCCCGCGGAGGGATACGGTCGCCGCGGCCCAAAACCCCGGGGCGAGGCGGCCGGGGCGTGTGAGCCGCTCGCTGCTGCGCGCGCACGCGGTCCACGCGCGGCTCGGCCCGGGGCCCCTACGCCGCGCGGACTGCCTCGCCCGAGCGGGTCCCCGCGCTTCCCGCCTCGCCGCCGCGGCCGCCTCCGTCCGAGGCTCGGGGCTCCGCGCGGCGCCGGGAGGCCGCCCTCTCGCGTCTGCTGCCGCGCGGGGAGCCGGGCCGGGTGAGAGGCGGCGGAGAGCCCGGGGGCCGCGGGCCCGCGCCCCGCTGCCGCCCGCGATGCTGCTCTCCAAGTTCGGTTCCCTGGCGCACCTCTGCGGGCCAGGCGGCGTGGACCACCTCCCGGTGAAGATCCTACAGCCAGGTGCGCGCGGGGCCGGGGGGCGCCGGGGGCGGAGGAGCCGGGGCGCCCGGGCCGGGGGAGGGGGACCGGGACGCGCCGGGCCGCACCAACCCCACCCGCGCGCGGTCCCCACAGTTAAGGCGGACAAGGAGAGCTTCGAGAAGGTGTACCAGGTGGGCGCCGTGTTGGGCAGCGGAGGCTTCGGAACAGTCTACGCGGGCAGCCGCATCGCCGACGGACTCCCGGTGAGTCGGGCCGCCGGGCGGGTTCTCGCCCACCGCGCGCGTCGTCGCGTGTCTTCGGGCCTGACCACTCGCGTCCTCCCCCCACCCCCGTCCCCAGGTGGCCGTGAAGCACGTGGTGAAGGAGCGGGTGACCGAGTGGGGCACCATCGTAAGTGCGGGCGCCGTGGGGCGGGCCGGGGCCGGGGTCGGGGCCGCTGCGGCGCGGCGCGCGCTGACCACCGTGTCCCGCAGGGCGGCGCGGCCGTGCCCCTGGAGGTGGTGCTGCTGCGCAAGGTGGGCGCGGCGGGCGGCGCGCGCGGCGTCATCCGCCTGCTGGACTGGTTCGAACGGCCCGACGGCTTCCTGCTGGTGCTCGAGCGGCCCGAGCCGGCCCAGGACCTCTTCGACTTCATCACGGAGCGCGGCGCCCTGGACGAGCCCCTGGCGCGCCGCTTCTTCGCTCAGGTGCTGGCCGCCGTGCGCCACTGCCACGGCTGCGGGGTCGTGCACCGCGACATCAAGGACGAGAACCTGCTGGTGGACCTGCGCTCCGGCGAGCTGAAGCTCATCGACTTCGGCTCGGGCGCGCTGCTCAAGGACACGGTCTACACCGACTTCGACGGTGAGCGCGCCGGCGGCGGCGGGCGGGGGCGCCCGGAGGGGCCGGTGACTGTTGGAGGCCGCGCGCGCCGGGAGCGGGCTCGCGGCGGGCGGGGGCGGGGCGCGCGCGCGGGGGTGCGCCGGGAGTGCCGGGGCCTCCCCCTGCGCGGGGGCGGGGGCCGCGTGCGTGCCGCGCGGGGGCGGGGGCGGCGCCGCAGAAATCCCCGCATTGCGGAGCGCGGGGAAGCCGGGGCCGCCCGCCCCGCCCGCCTCCCGAGCCTCGGCTCGCATCTGTTTGTTGTGAAACCCGAGCCCTCGCTCATGTGACCCGCTCCTCCCCCGGCCGGGCGGGCCAGCTGGGGAGGCCGCGCGCCGGGTTTTTCCAGGGTGATGACGGGCAGGATTTCGAGGCCGGCTGCCTCCCTGCCTCCCGCGGCCCGGGCCTCGGAGGTGACTGGGTAGAGCGTAGAGCGCAGGGTGTCGATGCTCGTTTGGTGGGGCGCTGGCCCCCCTCCCCCCTCCCGCCCCCCGGCGGACGTCCTAACCCGCGTGCGTCCCCCCAGGCACCCGGGTGTACAGCCCCCCGGAGTGGATCCGCTACCACCGTTACCACGGGCGCTCGGCCACGGTGTGGTCCCTGGGCGTGCTGCTCTACGACATGGTGTGTGGGGACATTCCCTTCGAGCAGGACGAGGAGATCCTGCGAGGCCGCCTCTTCTTCCGGAGGAGGGTCTCCCCAGGTGCGTCCCGGCTGCGGGGAGCGCGGGCAGCCCCAGAGCCCGAGGAGCCCGCCCCCTCCTGACCGTCCTGCCTCCTCTCCGCAGAGTGCCAGCAGCTCATTCAGTGGTGTCTGTCCCTGCGGCCCTCGGAGCGGCCGTCGCTGGACCAGATCTCCGCACACCCCTGGATGCTGGGGGCGGAGGGTGGCCCCGCAGAGAGCTGTGACCTGCGGCTGCGCACGCTGGACGTGGACGACGGGGCCAGCACCACCTCCAGCAGCGAGAGCTTGTGAGGAGGGGCCCGGGCCTGGCTTGTGGAGCCAGAGGGACCCACCCCACCCGGGCTGTCTGCTTCCTGCACAGGCAGTGACCTCTGACTCCTGGTGACCTTTGCCTTCGGCACCGGGCTGTTTCCTTCGCTTTGAGTGCCTTTTCGAACGCTGCTCTCGCGGGACTCCGTCTTTTCAAGCTCTGTCTGTCCAAAGACGCTCCGGTCCAGGCGGGGTCCCGACCGGCCCGGCCTGGGCAGGTGCGGGGCCCCGAGACCGTCCCTCTCTTGTGCTGCTCCGGGAGGCAGGCCTGTTGGACTGTGTCGGACCAGGAGCATGTCCTGTGGCCTCAGCTCAAGGCGGGGGGAGGGGGGGGGGCACGAGGCCTCTGGTGCCCGCCCGCCCCCCCCCCCCCTTCCGCGCCCGCCTGTCCTCAGTGTTCGTCCGGGCACGTCTGTGCACTAGCAATGCAACGTTGGGGCCTCCGCCGCCTGTGCGCGCGCACGTCTATTTATGGTCTGACCCTGAGGAGGGCTATTTATTGTTTAATTTATTTGCGGGCGTTCCCTCCTCCCGGCGCCCCCACCTTCTGCAGGCCCCGGGGTGGGGGTGGTGGCCGTGTGTGTGGACCCCAGGTCCCGGTCCTACCTGTGTCTGTCGGAAGGTGGACTTGTACAGTGGCTGATTTGGGGGGAGAGGGTGCCTCCGCCACCTCGTGGCTCTGCGCCTCGGGCGTGGGGGGGGGTGGGGGGGGTTAAATTATTGACCTTGTACAGTCCGCTTGTTGGCTCTGGAGGCTGGGGGGGTGGGGGGACAGAGTCTCAAGCCTTTAATTTATTGTAGCAGCGGTGTCTCTGCAGTCCGGGTGCACGCGCACCGTGGGTGGGGTTTCTTTGGGTTCAAAAGTGAGATGTCTGGAGATCTTATTTTTTATACAGGTGTTTCAATTAAATCGTTTTTGTATATAACAGTCACTCCGTGTTTATGAGGCAGGGAGGCTGCGGGGAGGTTGGGAGGAAGGGGCCTGGGGTCTCTGGGCAGCCCCCTCCTCGTTCTGTGGGGAGGTAGCGCATGGTGGGCACCTAGGCTCTTTCCTTGGCCTCCTTGCCACCCCATTCTCGCCCCCCACTCCCCAGAGGGCAGGAGGCTGTGCTGTCAGGGTCTTCTGGGAGGGGGCAGGGAGCCCCGGCCTGGGATGACGCTGCCACCGCTAGTCTGGAGGCTGTGTCTGGGGGTGGCCACAAGGGGTCCTCCGGTTTCCGTTCCCGGGGATGCCTAGTCAGCCGTGGGAGGAGGAAACGGCCCTTGCTCAGGCCACGTGGGCAGAAGCGTCCAGGGAGAGCGACCGTGCTGTTCCATAGATGGAGGGAAGGGGTTCTGAAGGATAAATAGAAGTTTGTTGGGTGGAGGGTGTAAGAAGACATTCCAAGCCCAGAGCGCAGGGGTGGGTGGGGTCAGGGGGCAAGTGCTGGCTGGTTGGGCCTTGGCCTGACGGTTGAACGGTTAGGGTAGAAGCCGCGGCCAGATTCAGATGCGGAAACACGGCGAGACAACCACGCAGGGCAAGCTGAGGAGCAGGGGTCTGGTCACGTCCCGCCCCTCTGTGGGGCCATCCGCTCAGCAGCCCCTGGTGATGGGACAGCGGGGCACCTGCCGGGTGACTGTCTTGTGTCCCGGGTCCCCACACACAGCTGGAGGCCTGTCCCTGTGTCCCACAGCCCAGGTGCCAGCCATGTGCCTGTCCTCAGAGCACGCACACCGTTGCGTGCCTGCCAGTGCGTCCCTGGGAGCACAGAGTGGGATGAAGGAAGCATCTTGAGACCACAGGCAAGAGCAGACAGGAAGTTTTAGAAAGCAGAGCTAGAGAAAGTGAAGGGGGGGCGGGGGCTGTGGTGGGGCCTGGGCCCTGCAGGGATTCAGTGGGTGCTTGGGGCCTGCTGGGGCCTGGCCAGCCTTTCCTGAGGAATCATTAAGGCTCAGGGGTCCCCAGGGACCCCCGAGCAGCTGCATGAGGCAGTGGGGCGGCGTGGGGAGACCGTGCACCTGTTCCCTGGCCCTGGCGACCCCCTGACTCGCTGGGGCTCTCCGTGCTTCCCCCCACCCTCCGCGAGGACAGGGCCCCTCAGACAGCCTTGCCCGTGTGGGCTGGAGCTTGTCGGGGGAACACTCGGAGAGTTGAGCGTGGTGTCTCTGCGGCATTTGGGCCTCCGCCCTCTACTCTGGTGACAGTGACTCATGCATCCCTGTGATCCCAGCCCCCCACTTGCCAGCTGAGGATGCTGGGCCGGTCTGGGGCACCACCCCTCGCCCCTCGTCCACCCATCCTCCTCTGTCCATCCGGCCACCCAGCTAAAGCTCCAGTAATCCTTCACTGAGCTCATCTTTGTGGGGGACCCCGAGTCGAGCCCTCGTAGAGGGCCGGGGCGCTGAGTGCAGCCTGTGGGGAAGACGTAAGGTCTGGACGGCCCGAGGAAGGCCGGTCCCTGGTACAGCGGGCATCCTGCCCACAGGAGGCACCTTGTGAGGATGCTCAGGGACACGGGGTCAGAGGCACGTGTGGGTGAGTGGGGGAGGCTTGCGCTGCTTGGTGAGCGCGGAAGCCCCCGCAGGCCGGGCCCGTGCCAGGGGGACACACTGTTCTACGTCCCCGATCCCACGTGGTGAGGCTGTGCCGCTGGCCCAAGGCCACCGCCCCCTTATCTGCAAGGCCTGAACGTCCCAAGTCTCCAGGACATTCAGGAGGGGCCTGGGGGACAGTGTGTCCCTGAGTTTGCCCCTGGGACAGAGGGCACAGCGCCGTGCTGAGTTTGGGCAACGCTGCCCTCCTCAGGGTCCCTGGCGGCCAGGGGCTCTGCCAGCCTCACCCGAGGCTCCTCAGCCCTGCGGCCTGTGTGCCCAGTGACACCTCTGAAGGTGTGGCAGGCTCAGGCTGGTGCTGGGCAGACGGCCCGGAGGGTGGCCATCGATGGGCTCATGGGTGTGGCCACATGGGACGCGGCCACCTGCCTGCGGCGGGGAGGCCCCTCTGATAGAGGGGAGAGTAGGCAGGGAGAGGGTGCTGGCCTGCGTGTGTCAAGGCCAATAGGGAACGTGGCCTCGGTCTGGGGCCCGACGGTGGGCAGAAGGTGGGGGGCTGACGCCGCCCATGCGGGGCCACCCCCACTTCCTTGGCCCAGCCCTGCACCCCTCTGCCTCAGTGCTGACTGAACAAGCCCGGGCACCCCCAAAGCACCCTCCCCCCGACCTGGCCCGCCCAGTCCAGGGCTAGATGCTGTCTGTACTCCCAGTTCCCAGCTCCAGCAGGCAAGGGCTCAGCCAGGTCGTGCCTGGAGAAACTGAGGCCCAAGTGGCAGGGACCTCCTGTAGGTGCTGGAGTAGGACGCTGGCCCCACTGTTGTGTCCCTGCATGTGGTCGCCGCTGAGAGCCAGGCTGGAGGCTGGGGGGTGGGGGGGACGGTGGGCCTGGCTGCATCTGGGCCCCCAGGACCCCGGAGAGGCGGAGGGTGCAGCACTGTCTGGGGGGCTTTCCCAGCCCCTTCCCGAGATTTCCGAGAATCCACCGTGGGCAGAGCTCCGGGTCTGAGGCTCAGGCAGAAGCTCAGAGCTGCGGCTGAGGCAGGCCCTGCCCTGCCCCAACCCTGCCATCGGACCCCCGCTCTCTGTGTGGGCCCCTCACCCTCCTCCCTGCTCCTAGACACAAGCCTGGAGCTCGTCAGGACCCGAGGGGGGCCGGCCTGCCCCCTGCCCCTCCACCCCCCAGGCCCTGCACTCCTGGCCTCTCCCTGCAGAGGGAAGCGTGGCCAGTTCCCTCTGAACTGAAATGCCAGTTCCCTCTGCCCAGGGGCTTGACTGTCCTGTACTGGGCTGGTGCCCATCTTGCCGTCTTTTCATATCTTGGGTCCATTTAATGTGGAGGGTTCTTTAGAGCCACTGGGTTGAGTTCCCAGGTTCCATACTTCAGGGACTCCGCTAGGGGTGGCGTGGAACCCAGAACCCAGAAGTCCTCATGGAAGGAATGGAAACCCCGAGCGGCCACCCACCAGGTTCTGCCTTCCGCTCCTCCAGGCCCTTCCCTCCTGGAGCGCTCCCTGTGCTCTATTTGCGGGTGGCTTTGATTGGTTTGCTCATGGCCAGGCCCTCAGAGGGCGGGTGGGTGCTGGCTGTGCCCACAGGGTCGGGGGGGAGGCGTCGGAGGCCGCCCCTCCTGGCCCCTCACCCACTGGCCTGAGACCGGCCCGGCTCCCGGACGAGAGCGGCTGGGATGCAGACCCGGGTCAGAGCCGTGTTAAGTTTCTTTTCTCCGGTGCAGCCCCCCAAAACGAAACCTTCACGTGGCTTTGGTGCCAAAGCTTCACAGAAAAGGAAGTGATTCCTGGCAGGGGCCCCAGAGCCCCACCTGCCCCTTCTGGGCATGCAGACCCCAGCTGGCATGCTAACGTGGGAGTCCCCATGCTAACGGAAGCCGTGCCAGGAGGAAACGTGAAGGGGGCAGTTGGGCCTGGGGCCGGCGGTGGAGGCCTGGACGGCCACGGGCCGTGGGGCCCGGTGGCCAGGAGAGACACCCAGATCAGGGGATGCCCGCACCACACGGGGCCCCAGAGGAGGGGGCAGGGCCGTGCGCCCCCTCTGCAGGCGCCCTGGCCGCTCTGGAGGGGCCCAGCGCTGGGCATGGGCAGGCCTGAGGTCCTGGGCAAGCCGCAGGGAGGGTGTCGGCCAGGCCTGGCTCCTGTCCATGGAGCTAAGGGATGGGCCCCCGTTCATCTCCTGACGCCTGGCTGTGGGTGAGGGGGTGCAGGATGCACGGGGAAGTGCTAGCCCTGGGGTTTCTCGGTGGGCCCTTCTCCCCTCCGGAGGCCTCCGATTAGGGGGGCCGGGGGGCTCTGCCTTAGCCTCTGGCACATGACTTCCAGGCCGGCCGGCTTTCCAGGCAACCTTGGCAAAACCCCGGGCTTCGGTTACACAACTGACCCCTGGAGTTCCTGGCAGTCAGGCCTGCCGGGCAGGGTGGGGGCAGGGCCTGCCCCTCCAGCACTGGTCACTGCCCTCCTCCTGGCCTGCTCCCTGCAGGAAAGCTCTTCCCTGGAGGCTGGGCCCCAGATAGTGGCCAGGAGAAGGTGGGGAGGGTTGGGAGGTCCAGTCCTGGATCGACGAATAGGGGCCTCCTTGCGGGGTGGGTCACCCGTACCCAACACCGAATGAGCCAGGTGGGGGAAACTGGGGCTCAGGGTGGTCAGGAACCCCCAGGTGGAGGAAACCGGGGTTCAGGAGGGTTAGGAACCCCCCAAAGGCCACAAGCAGCTAAGTGGACCCATTTCATCCAGGAAGGAGGAAGAGGTCACCCTGGGGCACAACCTCGTCTTCCCAGCACGGGACTCGAAGGCGAGCGCCCTCTGATCTGGCCTCTGGCCCTGTCAGCTGTCCTGCTAGGAGGTCGCCAGCCCTGATCTGAGGCTCAGGCCAATGTCATGGGTCCCGGCCACCTGGCGGGAAGCACCCTCAGGTTTCCCTGCCTTGCCCACCCGTGCTGCCCTGAGCTCCTCACCCAGAAACGCTGTGCACAGTGACCCCACCCCACTGGCCACCTCAGTAGGGGGGAGGGGTGGAAAGCAGAGGGGCCGGTGCCCACGGCCAGGCCCAGCCCAGTGGCCTGGCTCTCCTGCTCCTGGGGCCCCTGGGGCCTCTGCCAGGGCCTGGGCTGCTGGCCCAGGGCTGGACCTTGAGGATGAGAAGGTGCTATGTCTTGCAGGTGGCGGGGTCTCTCTGGGTCGCAGATACCCCTGGTCCTGGGACCCAGAGTCCAGGAAGGGCTGGGAAGCCCCACCTACTGGGCCAGGCCAGCCAGGAGTCAGGGATCCCGGGCCCCTGGGTGCTGCTCCGGGGAGGGGGGGCGGGTAGTGTGATCCTCCACTGTCTGGGGGCCAGGAGCCCGGGAGGCCCACATCAGCACTTAGGCCACGGTGCGGCCTGCCCAGCAGACACCCCACATCCTAGGGAGCACGTGTGCTGGGGTCCACACCCTCACCCCGAGGTGCGCTCCAGAGGTGTGGTCTACCCCAGGGCTCCCGGCCTCCCCGCGTCGTCTGGTTTCTGCTCACCAGGCCTCTCCCACATGAGCTCAAAGGGACATTTTCACTCCAGAGAGAACCAGACAGTCCAGATTCCTGGGGGCTCACCTCTGCCAGAGGGGCAGTGACCCAGGCACGTGGGCATGATAGGTTTAGGATGTGACAGGGCGGTGAGTTTCTCAGGGGTCACCATCAGCTTCTCTGCAGAGATCAGGGAGAGGGGCTCTGGGAGCGGGTACAGCAGGTGCAAAGGCCCAAAGGCAGAGAGAGGAGCCCAGACCCGTTTTGCTCCACGAAGGAGCAGGAGGGCAGGCGTGGGAGGGGCTGCAGAGTTTCCTTGGGGCGCACGCGGCTCAGGGCTCCTCCCCAGGCCCGCTCCGCAGCCTGCATCCCCCCCAACAACCCGCTACAGCGGGGCCAGCTCCGGACCAGAGTCCGGGGCCAGCTGGCCCTCCTGCCGCAGCTCTGCCCCCCTCACTCCTCCCGCGGAGAGGCGGGCGCCGGCACAGAGCAGGGGTGGCAATCCTGCACGTGGGGTGCCGAGGACCCCGGCACCAGGGCCCAGAACGGCAGAGAGGGCATCCCACACCCGGGGCCCAGAGGAGGCCCCTCGGCCAGCCCGGTGACCTGGGCTAACCCGGAAGCAGGTCGGGGGCTGCTGCGGGGTCCCCGAGTCCAGTTCGGGGCAGCCCCCTCAGTCTCCCCTCTAGAAAGGGCCAGGAGCACCCATCGGGCCCCAAAAATGGTACGTGTATGCCCACGAGGGTGCGTGCAACGTGCCTGCCGTGTGCACCTGTGAGTACGCTCGTAGGTGTGTGTGCGCGTGGGTGTGGAGAGGGGGGCGCCCGTGTGTCTGTACGCGCACGTGTATGTGATGTGGCACGGTTTGTGCGCACGTGTGTCCACGTGCGTGTGCACCGGGGCGGAGCCTGCTGCCGGGACTTGGGGCGCTCTCCACCCCTAGTGACCCACACACCCCTCAGAGGCGTGGCAGCACGTGGGGGTGGGGATGCGGCGGGGGAAGGGAGGAGACAGACCAAGGGGCCAGGCCCTGCCCCCCAGGCCCCCCCTCCCCCCCCCCGCCCAGCTTTGGGTGGCAGTGCTGTCACCTGTGAACCAGGCTCCTCGACCGCCTGGAGCCCCGAAGTGTGTTCAAGAACATCCCTGGGCCCCTGCTGGGCCTCACAGAGTTCACGGCCAGGGAGCCACCGTGAGGGCATTGGGGTCATAGGAAGCAGGGGTTCCCAGAGGGCTGAGATCTGAGGAGGAGGTGGGGTCTAGGGGCCCAGGGGAGCTGCAGGGTGAGGAGGTGGGGAGTGCAGGTTTTGGGGGTGGGGCAGACCGGGCCAAGTCGCCTCGGAGGTGGGGGGGGATCTTCAGCAGCCGGGCCGCCAGTGCTCGGAGACCAAGTTGGGGTGGATTCGGGTGCTTTGGAAGGTACAAGGTCGGTGGCACCCAAGGAGGGATGGAGGCCTGAGAGGACCCCGTCCGCGCACCCAGGCAGCCCCCGCCAGCCCACAAAGGCCCGCTCTGGCTCAGGCCAGTGCAAGAGACCCGGCCCGGCCCGAGGGGGCCTCTTGCCCGTGGTGAGCAGGGACTCGAGGCCCAGGGGCAATCGGGGACTCAGAGCTATGCCCCACTGACCTCCCCACCCCCGTGCTGGTTCGTCTCTGGGACATTCTGTCCCTGTTCTCACCTCACGCGGCCACCCCGCCCGGCACCTGACCCCCATGCCTGGCTGCGGCCCGCAGCTATCAAGAGCTGATGGGCGGATTAGCCGTGGGCGCCCCGAGCCGGCCGGGGCGCTGGAACCAACAGCGGCAGCCCAGGGAAACCGGGGTCCTGCCACCACCCCGGTGTGGGGGGAGGGGGGAAACCAGGCCAGGTGTCGGAGGAGGACCAGCTGGCACACCGTCTCCGGGACCACGAACCCAGCCCCCACGAGGGCCTCCCTGGCCCCGCGACCCACAGAAAGCCTGGCTCTGGGTGCGCTGGGTTCCCCCGCCTGACTCCCGCCTGGGCAGAAAAGGGCTGGAGATGGGGAACCCCGGGGCGGGTGGGGCCCGCCAGGTTCCAGGAAGGCAGGGGCCGGCGCGCAGTAGGTTCGCGTGGCCACGCGGCCAGGATGTCTGTCGCCTCGCTCCCCGGCCCACCGCAGCGGTCCCGTCTCTGGAGGCCACGGGGCAGGAGGGGGTGAGCCCCGGCTTGGAGGCAGGCGTCCTGGGAGGGCAGAGCCCAAGGCAGCTGGGGGGGTGAGGGGGCACTTGTGGCCCAGGCCTCGGGGCCACATCCACCGCGGCCTGTGCTGCTCACCCAGCCCCACCGTGGACGATGTGCCTGGCGCCTCCCTGGGGCCACACCCCCTGGGCCCTGCTCCCCACTCCCCGCGGGCCCCCGGTTTCTGCTCCCCTCACGCCCGCCACTCAGCTGTGGCCGTCCGGGTGGGTAGCTGCCGGCAGGACCCGGTCAGACGGCCCCGACCTCCTCTGCCATCAGAGCCCAGGTGACGAGACACGGGCCCTGCCCACCGGCCGCGACCTGGGGGCCCCCCAACTTCTCTCGCCCCTCTGGTCCCACACGGGGCGGCAGGCAGGGAGCAACGGCCCAGGTCTCCATGTCTCTGAAGGCGGGCACGTCCTGGGCCTGGGGCCTTCTGCTCCCTCCAGCCGGGCCTGGCCAGCCCTGTCCTCCGCCCCTCCCCCCCTCCCCCGCGGCCTCCAAACTGGCCAAGCTCTGCGAGGTCCCTACAGAAGGAGGCCCAGTGTGCACGACAGTAGACGCACCATGTGGTGTGCATGTGTGTTTGTGTGTGTGTGTACACGGTGTCTGGTGTGCGGTGAGTGTGGTGTGTGTGGCGGGGCGGGGCGGGGTGGGGAGTGCTAAGAGGTGGTGTTGGAGCTGTGATCCAGGAGGGCCTCCCGGAGGAGGAGGTGGTGGTCCTGAAGCGGGTGGGGAGGGGCAGGAGGGCCCGCAGTCCTGGGAAAGGCGGGTGGGGAGTGCTCAGCGCTTGGTGGCCCCGCGGTGCACAGGGGGGTGGACAGGGTGCTGGGGTGGCCGCCCTGCCGGGGCGGGGGGGGGGGGGGGGGGGGGCGGGGGGGAACGTGGGAGGGACGGTCGTGGCACAGACCTCCACCAGGGCATGGCCCCAGGAGCAGGGTCCAGGTCAGGCTCTTGCTTTCAGCTAAATTTTTAATGAAAAACAAACTCCTTAAACGCATGCTCTGAGCCACTTTAAACATTGCTCAGAGAATCAAATGGAAATCTAAAAAAGAAAAACCCTGAGAAGTATTTTTAAAACAGCTTTATTGAGGTGTAATTTACATGCCATAAAATCCACCCACTTTCAACAGTTTCAATGATCCACCCCCAATCCAGTGATTTTAGTAAATTTACCCAGTTGTGCAACCACCGCCACAGTCCAACTTTAGAACGCTGCCCTCACCTCCCAGGTCTCCTGGACCATCCGCAGCCACGCCCTCTCTGTCCTCACAGACTTGCCTCTTCCGAACGTTCCACGCACACGGAATTGCGCCACGTGGAGTATATGTGCCGTCTGGCTGCTCTCACCGAGCACCATCGTCCCCAAGTTCGCCCGTGTTGGTTCCCGTCACGGTGCTTCATGGCGTGGAGACACCACACGTGGTTTGTTCACCGGTTGGCGGGTATTCGGGTCGTTTCCACAATTTGACTATTGCGAATGTAGCTGCTACGAACCTTCCTGTACGAGCTCTTGTGTGCACATATGTTGTCGTTTCTCTTGGGTAAACACCTGGGAGTGGAATCCTGGGTCGTGTGGTAAATTTATGTTCACTTTGGAAGAAATTGGCCGCGCGTTTTACGCTCCCACCAGCGACGTAGGAGGGTCCCGGTGTTTCCGTAGCTTTGTCAACACGTGAGTCGGGCCTTCCTCGTGGTACAGCCACCCTGGTGTGTGCGAGGTGGTGACGCGTTCGCTTTCAGTTTGGATTTTCGTAATAACTCCCGGTGCCGAGCATCTTTTCAAATTGGATTAGACATTTCACCAAAGAAGATACCCAGCGTTCCTCCTCCTTCCTTGATGAAACGTCTAATAACATTTTTTTTTGCCTGTTTTTTTACTTGCTTGGTTGTCTTATGATTACTGTTTTAAATTTTATATTTGGTTTCAATTGCTGTAAAATACACCTAATAACCTAGAGCGTATGTTTGTCTTATATTTGAGCTGCAAGTGTCCTAAAGACAAATCCCTTATTACATCTCACCCGCAAACATTTTATCCCAGTTTCGTTATCTTACCGTCACTTGAAGCACAGAATCTGCACTGTTGATCAACTCGGATTCATCCTTCATGGATTCCTGCTTTTGGCGTTGCACCTAAGAACGCTGCCTGTCTCAAGGTCACGAAGATTTTCTCTTCTGTGTCCTTTCAAAAATCTTACAGCTTCAGATCTTACACTCGGGTTTATGGTTGATCTCGAGTTAACTTTTGTGCAGCGTAAGGTAGGGTCCAAATTCTGTTTTTACATGGGTTTCCAATTGTCATAGCACCACTTGCTGAAAAGAGCATTTTCCCCCTCGAAAGCCGTGGCACTTTCGTCAAAAATCAATTGGCGATAAATCTATGAATCTATTTCTGGACTCTCAACGCGGTTCCATTGATCCATATGTCAGTCCTTATGCCAGAAGACACTGTGTTTATTGCTGTTACCGTGTAGTAAGTTTTCAAATTGGAACGTGTAAATTCTCCAACTTTGTTTCCTTTCAGCATTGTTCGGCTGTCCTGTGTCCTCTGCGTGTCCATGCAAGTTTTACGATCAGATTGCTGATTTTGCTCCCCAAACCCCAAAACACTCTCATTTTGACAAGGATTGCATTCAATCTATTAATCAATTTGGCGAATATTGCCACTTGAACAATAGTGAGTTCTCCAGCCCATTAACAGTGGGTGTCTCTGTATTTATCTAGATCTTCTTTAATATCACTTAGAAATGCTGTGGAGACGCCTAGGTGGCTCAGTTAACCGTCTGACTTCGGCTCAGGTGGTGATCTCATAGTCTGTGGGTTCGAGCCCTGCGTCGGGCTCTATGCTGATAGCTCGGGGCCTGGAGGCTGCCGCGGATTCTGGGTCTCCCTCCCTCTTGTTGCCCCTCCCTTGATTGTGCTCTCTCTCTCTCTCTCTCTCAAAAATAAGCAACAAAAAAAGAGAGACACTTGAGTGGCTCAGTCAACCGTCCGACTTTGGATCAGGTCATGATCTCCTGGTTCGTGGGTTCGAGCTCCACGTCGGGCTCTGTGCTGACAGCTCGGAGCCTGGAGCCTGCATCTGATTCTGTGTCCCCCTCTCTCTCTGCCCCTCCTCTCCTCTCGCTCTGTCTCTCTCAAAAATAGATCATTACAAAAAAAAAAAATGCTGCATAGTGTTCAAGTCTTACACTCCGTTTGTTAAACTGACTCCTAGTTACTTTCTTTTCAATGCTGTTGTGAATGGAATTTTTTCTCAATTTTGTCGCTGGATTGCTCATTGCTAACATAAAGAAATGTGGCTGGTTTTTGTATATTGCTCTTGGATTCTGGAACCGTGCTGAACTTGATAATTAGCAGAAGTTTTTCCTCTAAGTCCTGCCACTTGGCCCCAAATGCGTCACAAATGCAGAAGTGGACAGTTTCTGGTGGAGGAAAAAGGAACCTCAGGTAACTGGAAAGTACCAGGAAAATAATGGAGAGAAAGAAACTTAGGGAAATTAGCCCATGAGATTAAGTTTTGGAAAAACATGAAAATGTCAATTCACGTGGGTAAAGACAACAGACACCGATGATGTGATACCACCGATGTTTGAATGATCTGACAGGGACTTTCAAGCGGCTATTAAAATGCTTTAATCAGAAACTGCAAAAAGTCTTGACACAAATTGAAATAGAACGGCTCAGCAAAGGGAAAGACATAAAAAAAAAAAAAGAGGCAAATGGAAATTTTGGAATTGAAAAGTAGAATAACCTAAAGGGAAAAAGACCCTCATGGAGGGATTGAATACCAGAACTGAGATGACAAGAGAGTCAATGAACTTTGAAGACACAGCAACAGAAATTCATCTGAGCAAGAGAGAAGATTTAAAAAAATGAACCGTCTCAGGGACCCACGGGACGACAGAGCTAATGTTTGTTTCATTAGAGTCCCAGAAAGAGAGGAGAAAGACCGTGAGACTCAAAAAATATTTAAGGAGATTATGGCTGAAAGCTTCACAAGTTTGGTGAAAGACATCAACTTATAATTTAAAAAAACAGAACAAATCCCACCCAGGAAAAACTGAAAAAAATCCACACCAAGTCACTTAAAAAATTTTTTTTATGTTTATTTACTTTTGAGAGAGAAACAAAGCACAAGCAAGGAAGGGGCAGAGAGAGAGGGAGACACAGAATCCGAAGCAGGCTCCAGGCTCTGAGCTGTCAGCGCAGAGCCCGATGCGGGGCTCGAACTCGCGAACCGTGAGATCATGACCTGAGCCGAAGTCGGACGCTTACCTGATTGAGCCACCCAGGCGCCCCCACACCAAGACACTTTATACTCAAATTGCTGGAAACTAAAAACAGAGAAAAAAATCTTAAAAGCAGCCAGAGAAAAATGTGTTACCTATAGAAGAACGATGATTTGAATGCCAGACTTTGTTATCGGTAATACAGTATCTTTTTGGTGCTGAAAGAAAAGAATCATTGTTCAGATTTCTATATCCGGCAAACTTCCTTAACCTGACAAAGGGCATTGATAAAAGTCCTACAGCTAAATCGTACTTCATGTGAAAGCCTGAATGCTTCCACCTGGGAGTAGGATCACGGCAAGGGTGCCCTCCCTCAGCACTCTTACTTCACGCAGTGCTGGAAAGTCCAGCCAGTGCAATGGGGCAAGAAAAGGAAATAAAAGGCATATTGATTGGGAAGGAAGAATAAAGCCATCCTTATCTGTAGACAACGCAGCGATCTGTGTAGAAAATCCCAGGGAATCTATTTTTTAAACAGAACCAAACTCTTAGAACCAGTAAGTGAGTTTAAGCAAGGTTGCAGGATAGGAGATTGACACATCAAAATCAACTGTATGCCCAGATAGATACAAGCAATGAATAATTGGAGACCACAATTTTCAGACTATCACTTTTTGCCAAAGCTTCCCAAAACGTCCAGGTGCAAATCTAGCAAAATACGAAAAGGTTCTGAGAACTGAAAACGACAAAATGCTGTTGAAAGAAATCAGATACGATCTACATAAATAGAAAGGCTTACCATGTTCATGAATTTGAAGGCTGAGCATAGCAAAGACGTCAGTTCTCCTCAAAGTGATCTATAGACTTCACACATCACGAGGCAAAATTCCAGCAAGATTTTTTTTTTTTTTGTAGACAGAGATGGGCAAATTCTAAAATGCACACGTAAGAGCAATGGAACTAGACGTAAAACAACTGGAAAGAGAACAAAACTGCTGGAAGCCACCTGATTGGAACACTGACCACCCAGCTGCGTGAGCAACACAGGGTGGGACTGGTGTTAGAGGGACCCGGGCGCCGACCAGATGGGTGGTCCAGAAACAGAGCCACGGAAAACTCTGGCAGCCGTGTGAGCGCGGCTCAGCGTAGGACAAGCAGCTGTCTCAGCAAACGGAACTGGGCCGGTGTCAGCCACGCGCGAGGGGGGAGCCCGTACCTCCAGTCCACACCTCAGGCGAAGGTAAGCTCAAAGGGAGTCCCGGGTTTAAGTGCACAACATACACAACTTACGTAGGAGATCACGGGACGCGATCTTCACGACACGGGCTTGCTCAGTTTGGAGAGACGCCATCGGAGAAGAAACTGATAAACTGGACTTCATCCCCACGCAGACTTTTGCTCCCCCAGAGACACTGTCAAGGGAACGACAGGAAACAGGTGCTGTGAACCCCGTGTCGGAGGAGGGACGCAGAGTGTCCACACTGAGACAGCACTATCTGCAGGTAGGAAAGGTCTTCATCCAAAGCGGATGCGGGGACGACGAAGAGGCCACGAGAAGACCTCGGTGTCATTAGACGCCAGATACCCCCCCCCCCAGCCCCGACGAGGCGCCCCCAGGGCCTTCGGGAGGCCAGGGAGCAGCTGTGGAGGGAGCAGGCGGGCAGCGGCCCCCGGGCGACGGTCTCGGCTCCCGCTTCCCACCCGACACGGGATGTGGCAATCCCAGCCCTGGCCGGTCACCCGGACACGGGATGCACGTTCACACAAAAACCGGGCACGAACGTGGTAGGAGGCTTTGTGTGCAACAGGAGGCAACAACCGAACGTTCTTCAGTGCGTGAACGGCCACCCGTCTACACCGCGGGACGCCGAGGCACCGAGAGGAACAAGCTGTGGATTCACACACAAGCGCCCGGGTGAATCCCAGGCCTGCTGCTGCGGCCACCGCTTGGAGGGCGGGGCCAGGGCCCAGGGCAGACCAAGCCACCGCCGGGGGGGGGGGGGGGGGGGGGGGGGGGGGGGGGGGGACCAGAGCAGGGCTTCAGGGCGAAGGGGGTGGGGGGGTGAGGGGGGGTGAAAGGGGCGAAGGGGGTGGGGGTGGGGGTTAGGGGGGGTGAAAGGGGTGAGGGAGAGGTGAAGGAGGGATGAGGGGGTGAGGGGTGAAGGGAGAGTGAAAAAGGGGCGAAGGGTGGTAAAGAGGGGTGTGAAGGGGTGTGAAGGGGGGTGAGGGGGTGAAGGGGGTGAGGCGGAGGTGAAGGGGGGATGACGGGGGGTGAGGGAGGTGAAGGGGGGGTGAGGGGGGCGGAGCGGGGGTGGAGGGGGGCTGGGGGGGGTCTACCTGCCACAGCAGGAGGCGGTCCTTGGGGTGACGGAACTGCTCCGACCCCGGTGGAGCGACGACTCTCCAAACAGTCCACGAAACCGTCCACGCAAATAGAAGCGGCAATTTTTCAGAATGATAATTAAAAATCAGCCGAACAAAAGATTTTTCAAAGATACATTTCAGGCCTCGTTTGCGCGCGCCGGGCTTTCTCTTTGGAGCGGGTTCTCCCGGAGGGGGACGGGCGGTCACCTCCTCGGGGACCCCCTCCGCCAGGGGATCCCACCAGGGCGCAGCCGTGCGCCTGCGCCCCGCAGCTGCAACGGGGCGCGCCCGCACCCTGGGGCGGGGGCTCCCTCGCGGGTCAGGGCCGGCGCTGCGAGGGGGGGGGGGGGGGGGGCGCCGAGAGCCATTTGCGGGGGGATCCGGGGGCCGAGAAAAGCGAGACGTCCTCAAAGACGTTTCCCCGGGAAAGGCCAAAGCGGGGCTGGGGGGCAGGGGGAACCTGGAGCCACCTCCCTGGCCCCCGAGGCCCGCCCCCACAGGACTCGGGAGGGCTCACAGGGCCGCCCCCTCCCCGCGACACACGGGGCGCACGGCTCTCGCCCTCCCCGGGGCCGGAAGCCGAGCCCCAGCCCCCTCCCCCGGGACAGCTCCCTCCCCCCCCACAGCCGCTCGGGGGGCGTCCGAGGTCGCCGGGCCCAACCCCCGCAGCTGCTCCCTCGCCCCGCCCCGCCCGCGCCGGCTGCCTCCCCCGCGCCGCGCGGCGACCCTCCCCAGCCTGCCCCCGAGACCCGGGCTCAAACCGGCCCTCGGAATCGCGTTGGGGGATGGGGGGTTGGGGGGGGGCGGATGACCACGAGGTCGCCTGGCTCCGTCCCCTTCCCCGACCCAGGGACCTGAGCCCGCGCCCCACCCCCTTCCCCGGATCTGAGGCCCCCCCCCCCCACCCCCCATCTCAGCCCCCGGGCTCCGAGCACACGCCCCGCCCCCGGACCCCGATCCGAGGACACGCCCCGCCCCTGCCCCACTCCTTCCCCCCCCTCCCCCGGGTCCGCCCCGCCCCCGGACCCCGATCCGAGGACACGCCCGCCCCCGCCCCGAACCCCTCGTGCGTCCCCATCTGCAGGGCGACCCCCTGGCCTCTCGCTCCGGGTGTTGCAGCGGCTCGCATCGGCTCTGCTCTCCACGCTTCTGCGTGCCCCGCACCCCTGCTCGCGGAGTCCGAGGCCCCTCCCACAGCCTTCACGGGGGAAGAAAGCCCACTGCTTCTCAGGGGGAAGCCCGCTCTGCCCCTCCTCCTCCCCGCCCTCCTCCCTCCCTTCGGGTCCTGTGACTCTTTCCGTGTCCACCCCGGGCCTTTGCACTGACTCTTCCCTCTCCCCTAACGTTTTTCCTCTACGTGTCGTGAGCAGAATTACAAATCAAACTTGAATTTTCCTTGCTGTCAACATGGAAAAAGACTTCCCACTCCCTTCTCTTAGAGCATTTCCTATAGAAAACTAGTAAGTTCTTTCTGTCCCTTTGAGATGGATGCAAACTTTTTGAAAAGCTATAAACAAGCCTCGGGCCAGTTTTGCCTTCCAGGAACGTTTTTCTTGAGAGTCTCAGAGCGATCTCTTTGAAATGGAAACAACAGGGAAGGTACCCCTCCCCTCGGGACTTAGAAGCCTGGCCCCAAGTGGATACCAGCTGTCACAGAAATAGGGTCATTTAAAATTTGCTTGGAATGAAAGGGGACAGCCGCCGCAATGACCACCCAATCACCAGGTAAACTTACAGTGAACTGTGCCGCACAGGGCGCCAAGTCCTTTAAAGAGAGGCTTTATGGCTCTCAGTCAGGAGAGCGCGCAACTCTTGATCCCTGGGTTGGAAGGTGGAGGCCCACGCTGGGTTTAGAGAACACGTAAAAAAACAAGCCTTTGGGGGGAAAAAGTCTTATTGTGGTAAAATATACCTAAGGTAAGGTTTTCCGTTTGAACAATGTTGAAGCGGTACAACCCAGTAGCATCGGGTACGCTCACATTGTTGTGCACCCGTTACCACCATTTGTGTTTTGAGAGCGTGCACGAGTGGGGGAGGGGCGGGGGGGGGGGGGGAGAGAGAGAATCACAAGCAGAGCGCCTGCTCAGTGCAGAGCCCAACGTGATGCTCTATCCCACGACCCCGGGATCATGACCTGAGCTGAAATCAAGAGTCGGAGACTTAACGACTGAGCCACCCAGGCGCTCCTATTTCCAGAACTTTTTAATCATCCCAAACAAAAACTCTGTACCTATGAAACTCCCCACCCCTCGTCCCTCAGGCCACGGTGATCTGTGGTCTTCACGTGCCTATCTGTGCAGCTGTTACGAGTGGAATCACAGCCTGTGGCCGTTTGTGTCTGGTTTATTTCGCTGAGGGTAGTGTTTTCGAGGCTCATCCTGTTGTAGTTGTAGGCAGGTGTCAGCACCTCGTTCCTTCCAGTGCTAATATTCCACTGTGTGGATATGCAACGTTTGGTTCATCCGTCGATGGGCACACGGGGAGGGTACAACTTTACAACTTCACTCCTTTGCCTGTGGAGATCCAGTTTTCCCAGCACCGTTTGTTCAAAAGACACCCTTTCTCCCTTGAAATGGTCTTTTCACCTGTTGAAAATCAATTGACCACATATACGAGAGTTTATTTCTGGACACTCGATTCTATCCCATTGGTCTGTGTGTCTGTCCTTGAGCCAATACCACACTCCTGATTGCTGAAGCTTCGTAGTAAGTTTTGAAGTCAGGACGTGTGAGACCAACTTTGGTCTTTTTCAGTATATATTTTGTCTATTCAGTTCCCTTGTGATTCCATATGAATTTTATCTATTATTATTATCTTAAAATATTTATTTATTTTTGAAGCGCAAGTGAGGGGAGGGCAGAGAGAAAGAGAGCGAGACACAGAACCCGAAGCAGGCTCCTGGCTCTGAGCCGTCAGCACAGAGATCGACATGGGGCTCGAACTCATGAACCGGGAGATCATGACCCGAGCCTTAGTCGGACACCTAACCAACTGAGCCACCCAGGCGCCCCTTATTATTATTATTATTATTTTTAAAAGATTTGTTTTATTTAAGTAGTCTCTACACCCAGCATGGGGCTTGAACTCACAACCCTGAGATCGAGAGTCACGTGCTTTACCAGCTGAACCAGCCAGGTGCCCCTCCATATGAATTTTAAGATAGATTTTTCTGTTTCTTCAAAAACACCATGGAAGACATTGCTTCGAATCTGTAGATCACTTAGGGTAGTACTGACATCGTAACAGTATTAAACCTTCCAATCCATGAACACAGATGCCTTTCCACAGAGGCTGAAACACACTTGTAGTTTACATCGTAGGAGTCGTCCTCCTCCTTGGCTGAAGTTATTTCTAAGTATTCTTCTCTGATGCTATCGTAGATGGAATTGTTTCCTTAATTTCCCTTTGCCAGTGTTCTTTGTGAATGCATATAGATCCAACTGACTTTTTTAAAAAAGTGTTTAGTTATTTTTGAGGGGGGGAGGGGCAGAGAGAAAGAGGGGGACAGAGGATCTGAAGCAGGCTCAGTGCAGACAGCAGAGAGCCCATCGTGGGGCTTGAACTCCTGAACCATGAGATCGTGACCTGAGCCGAAGTCGGATGCTCAAACGACTGAGCCACCCAGGTCCCAAGTTGCAACTGACTTTAGTGTGTTGGTTTTGTGTCCGATTTTGAATTCATTTGTCAGTCCTAGAAGTGTTCTGGGGGGAATCTTTAGGGTTTTCTACATATCAGATCATGTCATCTGCAAATAGAGATAATTTAATTCTCCAATTTGCATGACTTTTATATCTATTTCTTGCTTAATTGCTCTGGCTAGCACTCTCGGTGCCGAGTTGAATGTTGAGAGTGAGTGTCTTTGTCTTGTTCCGGAGTAAAGTTTCCAGCCCTTCACCATTGAGTGTGATGTTAGCTGTGAACTTGTCATAGGTGACCTTTATCATGTCAAGGAAGTTCCTGTCTATTCCTAGTTTATTAAGCATTTTTATCACGAAAGAAGGATGCTTTTTCTGCACCAATTGAGATGATCGTGTGTGGTTTTTTTCCTTCATTCTGTAAATGTGGTGTATTACATTGATTGATTTCTGGATATTGAATCACCCTTGTGTTCCAGGAGTAAATCCCAATTGGTCATGGTGTGTAATCCTTTCAAGATGCTTCTGAATTCAGTTTGCTGGTATTTTGTTGAGGATTTCGACACCTATACTCACAAGGGTATTGAACTGTAGTTTTCTTTTTTTTTTTAATTTTTTTAATGTTTTTATTTATTTTTGAGACAGAGAGAGACAGAGCATAAATGGGGGAGGGGCAGAGAGAGAGGGAGACACAGAATCAGAAGTAGGCTCCAGGCTCTGAGCCATCAGCCCAGAGCCCGACGCGGGGCTCGAACTCACGGACCACGAGATCGTGACCTGGCTGAAGTCGGACGCTTAACCGACTGCGCCACCCAGGCGCCCCTGTAGTTTTCTTTTTTAAGTTTATTTGTCTTGAGAGAGAGAGAGAGTGTGAGTGGGGGAGGGGAGAGAGAGAGAGAGAGAGAGAGGGAGAGAGAATTCCAACCAGGCTCCACCTGCAGTGTGGAACCCAACACAGGGCTTGATCTCATGACCCTGAGATCATCACCTGAGCCAAAATGAGAGTCAGATGCGAAACCGACTGAGCCCCCCAGGCGCCCCTGAACTGTAGTTTTCTTATAGTGTCTTTCTGGCTTTGAAATTGGTAATGAGTTAGGATATTTCCCCTTCTATTTTTTTGGAAGAGTTGGGAAGTTAATTCTTCTTAAAATGTTTAATTGAATTCACCAGCGAAGCCCTCTCTCCTGGCCTTTTCTTTGTTGGGAGGTTTTCCATAACTGATTCAATCGCTTGCTTTTTGTCTAGTCAGATTTTCTATTTCTTCTTGACTCGGTTTTGGTAGCTTGCGTGCTGGGAGTTTGTCCATTGCATTTAGGTTACCCTGTATTTGTTGCTGTACAGTTGCCTTTAGGATGCTTTTGAAATCCTTTTCATTTCTGTAAAATTAATAGTAATATCCTCAGTTGACTTGTGATTTTAGTAATCTGAGTCTTCTCTCTTTTTTCTTAGTCAATCTGACTAAAAAGAGGTGCGTTCATTCTGTTGATGCTTTTAATGAACTAACTTTTGATTTCACCCATTTTCTCGGTTTCTGTAGTCTCCATTTCACTTATTTCCATGCTAACCTTTATTTTCCTTCCTCCTACTAGTTCTGAGTGTAGTTTTCTGGGTTTTGCCTTTTGTTCCCAATTGTGGCATCTACTGGAGGATACACATATTCACATTTAAGGAAATTTCTGTTAAGTCACCGAATGATCACAGAAATAATGGAACCAGAAATCCAATGACCACATGTAACAAGAAATAAAGACTTTGCATAAACAGTTTGGAAAAGTCACTAAACAAATGGAAGATTAGCCTTCAATATGCAAAACTCAGCAATTCATGAGGAGCGGGAGAGTGTGGTCTTTTTTTTTTTTTAAGATTTTTTATTTTTAAGTAGTCTCTGTACCCAATGTGGGACTTGAACTCACAACCCTGAGATCAAGAGTTGTGTGCTCCACTGACTGAGCCCACCAGACGCCCAGGAGAATGTGATCTGCAGAGTTACATTACGCTCAGAACGTTCAGTGTTCAACAAAAAAGTACAAAGTATTCCAAAAATAGAAAATATGGCCCGTTCTTAGGGGAAAAAGAGATTTATACAGAAACCAGCTCTGAAGAAGTCCACACACTGGAATTAATAGACACAGATGTTAAATCAACATCTTTAATTTGTGTAACAAGTTAAAGGAAATCAGGGGAACAAGGTACAAAGAGGGAATTCCAGTAAAGAGACAGAAATTGTGAAAAGCGACCAAATAGAAAATCTGGAGCTGGAAAGTACAGTGGCTGAAATGAAGAATTCACCAGGGAGATCCTACAACACGTTTAAGCACACTGGAAGATGAAGCCATTGAAATCACCCAGTTTGAGAAGCAAAAATAAAAAGAATAAAGAAAAAGGGAAGGGAGACCTAGGGAACACCATCAGGACTACTCACATGCACATCGTGGGCATCCCAGAAGGAGAAGAGAGAGAATGGGACGTACACATATTTGAAGGAATAATGGCCCCAAACTCCCCAAATGTGATGAACGATATGAATCTGTATATCCAGGAGTCTCAGCAAATTCCAAGCAGGATAAACTCAGAGGTCCCCACTAGGACACATTATAATCAAACTATCAAGGGCCAAGGTCAGAGAAAATCTTTAAAGCAGCGAGAGAGATACCGACTTGTCACATACAAGAGATCCTCAAAAAGGTTTTAGGCAGATTTCTCATTAGAAGACATGGAGACCAGAAGGCAGTAGGATGACATACTTAAAGTCATGAAAGACAAAAACAAAACCCTGTCAACCAAGAATTCTGTATCCAGAAAAACTGTCTTCCAAAAACAAAGGGGAAAGTGAGATACTTCCTGATAAGTAAGACCTGAGAGAGTTGATCGCAAGTAGATATCCTGTATGAGAAACGCTAAAGGGCCAAAATGACAGGACCCTAGACACTAACTCAAAGCTGCATGAAGAAAGACAGAACAGGTGACTACACAGAAAGATATACAAGCTGGCATTACTGCATTTTGGTTTGTAAGTCGTCCTTTTCCCCCCCTATATGATTTAGAAATGCAGGAAGCAATCTGTCAGTGGGCACACAGTTCATATCTGTGACAACAACGGGGGATAGGAGCTGAATGTCTGTACACTATTGAGACTCAATTGGTATTCTTCAAACTATGGTGTTCTAATTCTAAGATTTCAATTGTAACTTTCAAGGCAACCACTGGGAGAATACCGAAAAGAATATACAGAAAAGGAAAGGAGAAGGAACTCAAAATGGTACCATACAGAAATCAACTAAATACCAAAAACAGGCAGTAGTGGGGGAAATGAGGAAGAAAAACCATATGAGACACACAGCAAAGAAATGACTAACTGGTGGAAGTAAATCCTTTCTTTTCAGGAATCTCTTTAAACGTAAATGGATTAAACTCTCCAATTAAAAGGCAGGGATTGGCAGAGTGCATAAAACAACATGATCCATCTGCGACATGCTGTACAAGAGACTCACTTTAGATAAAAAGACACACAGAGGTGGAAAGTCAAAGGATGGAATAAGGTGCTCCATGCAGGGGCACCTGAGGGGCTCAGTTGGTTAGGCATCTGACTTCAGCTCAGGTCATGATCTCACAGTTGTGAGTTGGAGCCCCGCATCCATTCTCAGTGCAGAGCCCACTCTGGGTCCTTGTCTCCCTCCCTCTGCCCTCCCCCGCCCATGCTCTCTCTGTCAAAAATAAGTAAACATTAAAAAAAAAAGATATCCCATGCAAACTGTAATCAAAGAGAGCTGGGGTGCCTGTATTATTATCACATGAAATAGGCTGTATGTCAGGTGCCCTTTGGACAAGTTGTCATTTCTCACGATCGTGTATAGAAAGGGTTGTACCTGCCCAGCTCATGTGAGAGGGTGAGTTTTCTGCCTTGCAATCTCTTAACACTTATTCAATAGCAAAACTGTTCAATTCTTCCCAGCCTTTGTAGAGAGGACTCACCGGGTTGGCAGGAGACTGTTTTTAACCGTTGGTCCCAATGGTGTCCTCTAACTCCCTTATCTCCTTTTTGTCTTTGCATGAGACCCACCTGCCACTATGCCCCCAGGACCAGCTCCTTCCCTTATCCAGCTCTGCCTTTTCTTTCTTTTTTTAATGTCTATTTAGTTTTGAGAGACAGAGAGAGACAGTGAAAGAGCAGGGGAGGAACAGAGAGAGGGAGACACAGAATCAGAAGCAGGCTCCAGGCTCCAAGCTGTCGGCACAGAGCCCGACGCGGGGCTCGAACCCACGAACTGCGGAGATCATGACCTGAGCTGAAGTCGGTTGCTTAACCGACTGAGCCACCAGGCACCCCTCTGCCTTTTCTGAATGCCCTTTTCACATCCCAGATAATGTACTCACTGTTTTATGGGTTTTTTTTGCCTTGCTCCTCTGCCTCGGGCAGGGGCCTGTGTCTATGTTGTTCACTGAGGGAGTAGGCACACAGCAGTCACTACATAAGTCCTGGTAAATGAATGAATGTCCAATAGGCAGCTCAAACTCACCAGGGCCAAACACTATAGCTGCTGTGTCCCCTGTTCAGCCCATGGAGCTCTGCCTTCCAGTCACTGAGGCCGAAATGTTGGTCATTTTTGCTCATACCCATGGTGTCCATGCTGGACGTCCCATGGCCCCACCTGCCTGCCTGTCAGATCCCATCTCTCACCTGTCAGATCCCGTTAGAACCAGGCAGCTCATGGCCCTTCGCCTCTGCAGTCTCAGCTCACAAGGCGCCCTCTCCCATACTTCCTGTCTGCTTTCCCGCCTCGTTCTCCCCAGCCTCAGCCTGGCGCGGGGCACCCCATATAATGTATGCATTTAGTCGTCTGTCTCCCGCACGCAAAACTCAGCTCCTGGCAGGGTGATGAACGGTCCCCGTTTGCCTGGGCTTCAGGACTGAGAATCCTGACCCAATCAGGCCCTCGGTCCAGGGCAGACCCAGGCTTGGTCCCCAGTTGCAAGGGCGGGGATCTTTGTCAATGTTACTTCCTGATGCTGGGTCAGTGGGGCACCCAGTGGTACTCAGCACCTGCTTGAGAAATGGGTGAATGAATGCGTGAATGAATGAGGCACACAGATGTCCCAAAGACTCCCTGTGGGTCAAGTGAGAGCCCCGGCGGGGGTGACCTAGCCACCTGCCTTTAGCCCTTCCCATCCTGGGGCCTGAGTTCCTCGCGTCTTTCTCCTGGACAGGAGTGGCCTGGGATGGGGGAGGGTGTTACGGGTCAAAGCGGGCCTGCCAGGCCAGGGGGCGCTGGGTGTGGCCTAAGATCTTGGCTTGGAGGTTGATCCCTGAGCGCCACTGCCACTTGGTGGCAGCACACACGCGGACAGCCGGGAAGCCGTGCCCGAGGAGGCCCCTCCTCACCCCAGTCCCTACAGCCCCGAATGTCCTCGACAGGCTCGCAGTCAGAGCCTGTTTGGGCCTCGGTCTCCCCCACCCGTGGAAGGCCAGGGCTCCCGCAAGTCCTGAAGGCGCCCGCCTCTGGTCTGCTCCCGCACCCCCTCCCTGCTCCACCTCCCGGCAGGTGAGGATTTTCGGGGGTAGCCCTGGGTCCGAGCCCGGATGGTCCAGGTGAGGGGAGCAGGAACGCAGGGCAGGGGCGGCACAGCCGTAGCCAGCGCTCAGTCCCCCTCCCTGCCCTGCGCCTTGACGGGGAGGGGGCACCGCGGGCAGACGGTGTTGGGGGGGGGGGGGGTAAGAGGACCCCTCGCCTCCAAGGGCCGGGCAATGCGAAAACGTGGTGAGCGCAGACCACAGCCCGCCACCCCCGAAACCCTGACCTGGGATGGGGGTGGGTGGTCTGGGACCCGAGGGTGAGGCCTCTCTGCCCCTCCGCCCACCCCCCTTTCACCCTCCTTTCAGCTCCTGTTTGACCCGGCCTCTCACGGCCCCTTTCGGGGACCAGACGCTGGAGGGGGTTGCAGGAAAGGGCGCCCCCTTGCTCCGCCCCTTCAGTGTGGGGGGCGGATCTCCGGGCTGAGCGCCAGCAGGGGTGAACCAGCGGCACACCCCTCTCCTCCCACTGTCCCTCCCATACATGGCCCCGGGCAGGCCGCCGAGGTATTGGCATCTCCAGCCTATGGGGTGTTCTCGGGGGACAGCCTGGGGCTCGTACGTGGTGGGGGTCGCCGGGGGAGGGCAGCAGGCTCTGTCTGCGACCTGTGGTTCCGCCCTCGCCTCCTCGGCAATCCCGCCCCCCCCCCCCATTTTAACAGGTACAGCTGGGCGCCATAACCCTCCCCCACCCCACCTGCCGCAGGGCTTCCGTCGCCCTGCAGACCCCGCGTCTATCCTCAAGCGAAGAGGCGAGCTAGGCGCACAAGTGTTTACTGGTTTTGCCCACTCCTGGTCTGCTGTAGCCACCGCCCCCCACCCCCTGCAGGGCGGGAAGGGGGCCAGGCCCCGGGTGCCTGGTGGGGGGCCACTGTGGTCAGGTGGACACGAGCGGGGACTCCAGATGCAGGAGGGACAGCCTGGCAGTGCCTGTGAGCAAGCAGGACAGTTCTGTGGGGGCACATCTGCCGGGCCGGCCGCTGGGCGACCCCTGGCCTGGGTGTGGAAATCACGCTGCAGGGCCAAGGGTCCCTCTGTGGTCCTTGAGCACAGATGGCACACAGTGGCCCTTAATGACACTTCTGAGAAGGGCACATCCCTTTGGGTGGCTCCTGAGGCCACAGGAAGTGGCCAGCCTTGACCCGACTGGCTGTGCAAGGTGACCTGAGCTCTGGGAGGGTAGGTGCAGGGGGCCGGGCGGAGGCCCCGCCTGGGCAGTGGGGGGCCGCCCTGCTAGCATGTGGACAGTCAGTATGGGAGCGCTCTGGGCAGGGGCTGGGGGTGGTCCTGGGCCAACGGAGCCTGGTCAGCCGTAGCAAGTGTGGGGTCGCACTCTGCTTTCCAGCGCTCAGGCAGGGGCCAGGGATGGTGGCCGTGACCCCGGGTGGTCCGGAGGGAGCCTGCACCAAGCTGAGACAGGACAGGTCGGAGGCCAGGCCATCCAGGAGAGAGGGCAGCCCACCCAGCCATTCCGTGGCCTTCAGCAGGGGGTTCAGGGAGGGGCTGAGGGCCCTTCATCTGACCCAAAGCTCCCCGCCCAGCTTGAGGGCCCCCAGGGAGCTGTGCGCGGCTGGGGAGACGCAAGGTGGCCGGCCCCACAGCCCGTGTGCAGGCGAGCCGCCTCTAAGTTCTGAGGCCTGGCTTTTGCTGCCAGAGGCTCGGAGCCCCAGATGTGAGCCCTCTGCACCCCAGCATTCAGCCAGGGCATCTGCTTGTGCTCCGTGAGGCTCCTGGCCTCAGTCCGCTGTCCCCTGGGTGGCAGCTGGAAAGAGAGGGACGGGAGTGCTGCTTCAGTCTACACAATACCAACCTTGTCTGGGGGCACAGCCTCCTCCAGCTCACCCCCAGCTGTGTGGCCGGGGGAAGGAGAGGGAGCCGTGGGCTCCAAATGCTCCGGGCTCATTGGGCAGGCCCTTCTAGGCCCTTCCAGGCCTTTCCAGGCTGCCCGTCCTTTCTTCGGGGGCAGTCCACTTAGACCCCCAAAGCAGCCCGGTCTCTCTGCTCACAGGCCGGTCCCTGGGACCCTGGGACTCACCCGGTGTGGCATGGAGGTTCTGGCAGTGGCTGGGGTCAGCTCCCAGGTCACCTGGCTGGCAGGCGGTGGAGCCCCGCCCCAGATACGGGCCCTCAGGGGTGACCGTCGCCCCTTTGGCCTGTGATGTGCTGGAGGGGATCTTGGCTGAGGAATGGGGGCCCAGACTTGACTGAAAAGCTCCTCTGGGGGCTGGGAGGGGTTGGAAGACACGGGTGTAAGAGGCCCTGGCCAGGCCACCAGCTTTGGAAAGGGTGCGAGCCGCCCGGAGGCCTGGGTGCGAGCCCCTTCCCATCTCCCTCTCCCTCCAGGGCTCCTGCCGTCCACTCTCCGTCAGCAGCCAGAGGGCTTCCACACATGCAGGTGGCGATGCCCACTCCCACTTAACAGCCCGGTGCCCTTCTCAGGCCCCGCAGGCAGAGGCCACCCTCCTGGGCCACACCCAGGACCTACACGGTTCGCTCTGCCTCTTGCTAAGCCCGAGATCCCAGGAGTCTGGGCCTAAGTGGCTTGGGTGGGTGAAGGCGGGCTGATGGACGTCCCGAGGCCCCCGACAGTTGGAACCAGAACCCCGGCCAGGGGTGGTGGACACGCAGGGAGGAGGAAGCTGCACCGCGGGTGCCCAAGGATGGACCTCGGGGGTGGGGGTGGGGCCGGGCCCCTACCTTCCGTCCGGCCTGGCTTCGCCCTGGCTCAGAAGCCTGGCCTGACTCCAAGGCAGGTGGCCCCTCTGTCCCCCACTGGCGCCCGGTCTCCCGAGCGGCGCACACTACCCCCGCCCTGAGAGTGAGAGCCAGCGACCGGCTCTGAGCTGAGGATGGGGTCCAGCCCCGGCCTCCTGCGGCCCGTGAGCGTCCACTGCCCCCGCACCCCCGGGGTCGAGGCCCAGGCCCGGCACTCACTGCATTGAAGATCACACAGCTGCTGGGGGGTGGAGAAGTGCACATCGGTCCTCCAGCCCTGCAGGCGGAGGGGGGGCAGCTCGGTCAGCCCGCGGCCCCCTCCCTGCACCCCAACCGTGTCCCCCAGAGCGACAGCCTGGAGAGGAGCTTTGGGGGGCAGGAGTTCCCCTGTGGGCTGATGGCAGGGAAACAGGTCTGGGACTGGAGCAGGTGGGTGGGGGCGGGGTGGGGCGGCACCACCCACCTGGATGCAGGTGCTGGGGGCACAAGCCTCGTCCCTGGGGATGTCCACGAAGGCAACCGCGGAGTCAGCCATGAAGCCACCCTGGGTTGGGAGAGGGGCAGGTCGCGGGAAGTGGGGGTGGGGGGCAAGACCGGCCGTAGTGTGTCGCTGTGGCACAGGGACACAGGTGTCACACACAGCAGAGCAGCCCTGCACCCCTCCACACCGGGCGGTCTCCAGGGAAGCCAAGGGGTCAACCACCTTCCCCAGGAAGGCGCCCACCCCGCCTGGCTCACTGAGGCTGGAGGGAGAGGCGTGGCCTGGATCGCTGGGTGGCAGGCAGGGGGCCACATCTTCCTTTGGTGACACAGGTGCACCTTGAAGCTGGCAGTGCCGGGCGAGAAGAAGGTGACTCGGAGGTGGCCCTGAGACGCGGCTGGCCGGACAGTCATCTTCCAGGCTGTGGGGTGGAGCGTTGAGGCCCAGCAGCCCCCCCCTCCCCCGCCCCCCGCCACTTCCACTCCCCTTCTCACTGACCCGGCACCCTGTCATCCTGCCTGCCTGGCCACGAGGCACCTCTCGGAGCGCAGAAAAGGGCGTTATTTGCTGCAACCGCACAGCAAAAGGCGCAGGCCCCCTCCCTGCCCTGCGGCCCCATGGAGAGCTCACCTGGGAAGCCTAGTCGTTCGAAAGGGCACCTCACCCAGAAGCCCCGGCCGGTGGAGAACTGCAGAGAGGACACGAGGGGTGAGCTGTGGCAGGTGGGGGGTGGCCGGGGGCTCGGGCAGGCTGGGGCTCCTTCCCGCAGAGCCATTCAGCTGCACCCGCTGTCAGACCAGGGTTGGGGGCAGAGGGGTCACTGGGAGGCTGGGCCCCAGGGCCGGGCAAGGTCTGGAGTGAGTGTGGCTGCACGTCCCCGCCCCCACGCCCCGATCCCTCTGCCGACCCCTCTGCCGGCCTCCCTGCTGCCTCTCCCTAAGCTCCAGGCTGGCGCCGGCCCACTCACCTTCAGGCAGAGCTGGGGCTGTCTGTCCACCAGCGGGTACTGCACCTGTGGGGGGCTCGGGTCAGGCCCTGGCCGTCCGTGCCCACCCCCACCCCGCCTGGTGGCCACTCACCCTGCCCCGTGCCGACCGGCCGGAGTGCTCCAGCTCGTGGCAGAGGGCCCCTGGCTCCGGGCGCCAGCACAGGCTCACGTGGCCGCTCACGGGACAGGCGGGCTCCCAGCTCAGTGCCTGGCTTCCGGGGTGGTAGCGGATGGCGTCCCACAGTGCCTCTGTGTCTGCAGGGACCCTCCCCAGGGGCTCCAGTCAGCTGAGCCCAGCACCTGCTTCAGGGACTGCTGGGCCACGGCGAGACTCAGGTGCAGTTTCCCTGCGGGTCTCTGGGCCCTGGCCAAGTGTGTGTGTGTGTGTGTGTCCGTGTGCCTGTGCGGTGTCAGGGAGCAGAGCCCAGCGCAGGGTAACACTCCTCCACCCCCCAGAGAGCCGCTCTCGACAACACTTGCTTCTTCTTCCGGGTGAGCAGGGCCGGGGCTCGTGCACACGTGTACGCTGGGCGCGCGCACGCGGGCACACCCGTGTCTGCAGATTCTGCCACTGAAAGGGCTTGCTTGGGACACCCCTTCGGCTACGTGTTGCCCGAGGCACGCTCAAGGACCTGGGCCGGCCCGGCCCCACCCTGCCAGGCACCTTGGACGCGCTCACCTTTCCCGCCCCCTACTCCACACCACGGGGCACTTGCCATTTTCGAAGGGACAGGCCTGCATCCGCACTGCGTCAGGGGTCGCAGACCAGCCCTGCGGGAGGGGCCGGGGTCAGCGCAGGTCCTGCCCTTCCCTCGTCTCCTCCCAGCAGTGAAGGCCACACGCTCACTGACCTCAAGGCACAGGCACGGCAGCTCTCGGCTGTAGGGCAGAGAGACGGCGCGGGAGACCCTGTTCACCGTCACCTGCAGCGGAGTGGAGGGCTCAGGGGCTGGGGGCCCGGTGGGTGGGCGTGGCCTGGGCTGGGACGGGGCGGGGCGTGACGGCCCGGGGTGGGTGGGGCCTGGGGCTTGTGGGGCGGGTGGAGCCCGGGCTCGGGTGTGGGGCGGAACTTGGTCTGGGCCCGGAGGCGGTGTCCGGGGCCGGGCTCACCCGCACTGGGGCACCCACGTCCTCACAGGTGAACCACTTGAGGCAGAGCCGCACGTAGTAGTCGGAGTCCGCGCGAGCCTCGGGCACCTGTACCAGAATGACCTTGCGGCCGCGGTCTACCCAGTAGGAGAACTTCCCGGCTACAAAAAGGCGGGCGGGCGGCAGGTGGAGGCCACGCTGGGACTAGAGGTCACTGGACACAGGTCCCCACCTGTCCCGAGAGCCTCGAGGTGGTGACCCCTGCCAGCCCTAGGCACCTGGGGACCCATCGTGATCTCCCAAGTGGGGCGGGCAGAAGATCCCGGTGGGAGGGCGGTGGGTGCCCGCAGCAACCTGCGGGGCTTCCCAGGGGCTGCGGGGCTGTGGTCCCACCCGGGGAGGGGGCCTCACCAAAGCAGAAGGGCAGGTTCCTCCCCACGTCTTGGTCTCTGCAGTCTGCAAACGCATAGGCAATGGTGGGCCCAGCCACTCTGTCCCCAGGAGCCGCACACCCCGGTGGGCCTCTGCCCATGTGCTCCACAGAAAGAAGTCCCGCCTCTCCAGGGAGGCCGTGACCCCGGAGCTAAGCCAAGGCGCTTGCTGGGAGCTGTGCAGCATGGGGCCCTGCCCCCTTCCTCGCGTGTCCCACCCCGAGTCGGTCCCTAGACGCCAGGGGCAGCCGTGCCGGGGCTCGCCCCAGGGGCTCTCACCTTCCACGTGGTATTGTTGGTCCAGCCGGACCCCACAGAAGTGGGGCACTGTCCTCAGGGTGACGTAGAGGCTCTGGGCCACGCTTACTTCGAAGCATTCAAAGTGCACCTGGAGCTGGGCAGGTGCAGGTGTGAGCCAGGCGCACCTGGGGTCTCCACCTACCCACCCCCAGCCAGGCCAGCCCCGCCGGGCACAGCCGGAGCTCCGCAGAGGGGGTGCCCGTTCCTCGGGCATCGGGTCGGTCAGGTGTCGAGGAAGGGGGGGCAGCCCCGGGACAGCTGCCCCTGCCTGACAAAGGCTTGGGCTGGGTGGCCCGGCAGGTGTGGGTCAGGCCCTGGCCTCACCTGCTGCCCCACATGTAGTCGGCGGGAGGCCCTTGAGACCCGCACGCTCTGACACTGGGTCTCCTGGGTGTCGAGGCTCATGGAGCAGGCCTCCAGGCCCCGCAGGCTCTCTGGGTGAAGGGAGGGACCGGGCAGGGCTTGTCAGATGGGGCAGTGAATCCTGTCCTCCTCTCCTCTCTCCGCGATGTGCGGCTAGTGGGGCCGCCCTGCCCCACCGGGCCCGTCGGATGGTGGGGGCTAAAGGAGCCCGGAGCCCACCCCCCTCACAGTCAGCACACCCCGAGGCCTCTCACCGTGCAGCGTGAGGGAGGCCTGCACACGCAGGAGCAGGGAGCAACCGTCGTGGGGGGCACACCTCATGGCAGTGGAGAGCGTCAGGGCCTCCAGGATGGACCTGGACATGGACGAAGGGGACTGCCGGCAGAAGCTGCTAAGAATATTCCCTGAGGAGGGGAGATGAGGGTGAGTGCCACGGGGCTCTCCCCCAGCACCCCGGTTAGGCCGTGTGGGTGGCCCGGCCTGGGGGGAGCCCTCGGGCTGCATGTCTGGGGAGGGGTCCTCACCATCTCGCCCCAGAGCCATCAGGGAGCTGGCCCCCCCTGAGTAGTGGACCCGCCCCTGAGCCAACTGTCTGTTGGGGATCAGGAGTGGGGCCAGGCCCGGGAGCAGGCCACACCTGAGTGTGGGTAGCTGCTGCCCTGCCTGGGGTGCAGGGGTGAATGGAGCCTGCCTTCCCATAAGCTGGCAAGCCCCATCGCCCGTCTTCAAAGATGAGCAACAGAAAAGGCCTGCTAGGGGCCCCTGGGTCATGACCCCAATGTCATGCAGCCTCGGGCTCTGTTCACAGGCCAGCGGCTGCCCTAGTGCAGGCAGGACTGGCCCGGAGGCCTTGGCGGGGCTGGGGCTGGGGCAGGCCCTAGGGCTGAGCAGCAGTCGTGGCCTTCACTTGGCCGGGCTTGCAGCTGGGGACTTGGGGGACAGTGGAGTTGGTTCCACACGAGCCGTGGAGCGCTGGGGAGGCCTGTGCCCCCCAGAGTCAGCGGCCCGGGTGCCCTCCTGCGTGCAGGGCTGTGGCTCGTCTGCAGGCATGAGAAGTGGCGTTCAGGCCTGGTGCCACGTGAGGTGGAGGGAGCAACCCCGCGGTGGGACCATGTGTCCAGGGAGGGGAAGGTGCACGTGCTCGGTGGGTGCTTCGGGGGCTCAGAACCCCCAGGGTCCCCACGGGGCATATGAGGAGGACGTCACTGGGGACAGAACTCAGGGGAAGTGCAGGCACCACAGCCTGTCAGACCAGGCTGAGGCGCTGACATGCAAATCAAGGGGGAGGCAGAGGAAGATGGCGACCAGACGCCTCTGCGGTGAGACCGAGGCGGGAACGGACGCTCCTCAAAGGCCCTAGCGCTCGAGGCCTGAGGCGCTGACCTGAAGGCACAGAGCAGCCATCTGTCCCCAAGCCTGGGGCCACAGGCTGCTTCTGCTCAGGGACCTTCTCCAGATGGAATGCAAGCAGATGGTCTATGGAGAAGGCAGGTCTTTGCAGGAGGGCAGTGGCCCGACCACGGGGGCACGGACAAACATGCTGTGGTAGCCTGTCACTCAACAGGGCCCATACTGACTGGCTTCAGAAACAGACTCCATGAGATCTGAATACGTTCATGGGAAAGAAGTCCGGCTCCGTGGATCCCACTGTGGCCAAGATGGAGTCACGGTGGTGAGGTTTACCCTCCTGCCCGACACAGCCTGGAAAACCAGACGAAATATGTGGAGCGGTGGTTTCACGACATGACACGAGGAAGAGAAGGAGAGCGATGTCCTTGGCACAGGGGACACATACGTGAGTTCCGCACGTGCGCCAGTGTCTCGAGAGCGTTTTCAGGCTGTGGTGGAGGGAGGGGATCCAGAGGAGCCCGGCACTCTCCCTGAGTCGAGGAAACGGGCAGAGAGCCTGGGCCGACCAAAGCACCAGCACTAGCAGGACGGAGTGTGAGACAGGAGAGAAGGCTTCGGAGAGAACCGCGAAGAACGTCCACCCTGCCAGGCACAGGTCAGCACACGCACGTGAGGGAACTACCGGAGGCAGGGGAGGAACCGGCCCAGAGGATCTGAGGGAAGAGTGTCCTGCACTCGTACGGGGCCGAGAATAGTTCCCGTTCTCAGCCGGGCACTGGGTAGGTGCCACCCACGCGAGTCTTGCCTCAGTAGGGGATAATTAGCCTCAGACTGATTGCTGCTCTCATCCCGCCCAACGTGTCTTAAAAGCGAGACCCCAGAAAGTTTAAGCTGTTTGCAAGTAACTTAACTGTATTCCAGGAAAGCCTCAACAATATTTGTACGAACAAAAATACATATCCAGAACATAACGGGGTAAAATTCATGGTGTCTGCCATCCAATAAAAAATTACAAGACATGCAAGGAACCAGGAAAATACAGTCTATAATGAGAAGAATCGATTAATTGAAACTGATACAGGTATTAGAATTGTTAGTCAAGAACATTAAAACAATTATTATAATTGTATTCCGTATGTTTGAAAAGTTCATTATAGATATGGAAAATTAGATAGATGGGTAGATAGATCTCAAATCCAACTTCTAGAGAAAGACTATAATGTCTGAGATGAAAAAATACATCAAATGGGATTAATAGCGGATGAGATATTAAAAGAAAAGAAGACCGGGGAAGCTAACATGGCAATAGAAAGCATCCAAAAGTAAATGGAAAGAGATAACGATGATGATGGTATAACAGTAGAAGCTTTGGCAGGACAACTTCAGTGACTTAATGCATGTGTAATTAGAATCCCCAGAGGAAGGGGGGATGAAACAAAATCTTGAAGAAGTGATAGATATCTCCCCAACTTGATGAAAACTGTAAACTCGCAGATCCAGGAAGCTTGGTGAGTGCCAAGTGTAAGAAAGATGAAAAAAATCATGAGGGGGAGAAGGTGTGACTACAACAGCACAAATGCCCAGAGGGCAGAAGTGGAGCTGCCAAGGGTAGGATCGTAGGCTATTTGTGAGGTGCTGCGTTACCACTTGAAGGGAGACTCGAAGGAGTTAAAGATGTATATTATAAATGCCAAAAAAAAAAAAAAAAATCCAAAAAGCAAAACAAAAAAAACACCAAAGCAATCACTAAAATAACAGTTTGAACTAATAAGTCAACTAAGAAGATAAAATGAAATCACACACACACACACACACACACAGAGAAATAACTAATAAGGCAGAACAAGAAAAGGTTAATGAAGAAGAGATGGAACAAAACACAAATAGGAAGAAGATCAGTTAAACCTAACCGTCTCGGGGCACCTGGGTGGCTCAGTCAGTTGAGCATCCGACTTCAGCTCAGGTCATGATCTCGCGGTGAGTTCGAGCCCCGCATAGGGCTGTGCGCTGACAGCTCGGAGACTGGAGCCCGCTTCGGATTCTGTGTCTCCCTCTCTCTCCGCCCCTCCCCTGCTCATGCTCTGTCTCTCTCTGTCTCAAAAATAAATAAAAACATTTAAAAAATTTAAAAAACCTAACCATCTCAATAATCATATTAAGCGTAAATGTTTAATACCACAGTTAGGCAAAGATTTTCAGACTGTACAGAAAAGCAACACCCAACTGTAAACTGCTTATAAGGCATACACTTTAAATAGAAAGACACAAATGCAAAAAGACACAACATGCTAAGGCTAATCAAAAGAAAGCTGGAGTAGCTGTTACCAGACAACATGGATTTCATGGCAAAGAATGGGATATTATCAGGGATACGGATATTCATTTCACAGTAACAGAGGGAACCATTCATCAGGAGGACACAACATCCAGAACTGATATTATGCACATAATATCATAGTTTCACAGTGCGTAAAACGAAACTGATAAAAATATAGGGGGGAAGAGACGAGCCCACAACTATAGTTGGCTGCAATAGTCTTTCCTCTATACTTGACAGAACTAGCAGGTGGAAAACCGGAAAGAATAGAGTGACCTTGTATAACACAACCTACCAGCTTGACTTGATTGGCATTTACAGAACACCCCACCAATGACAGCAGAGTCTGCATGCTTTTCAAATGGAACATTTATCAAGAGAGACTATATTCTGGCACATAAAAGTCTCAGTAAATTCACAAGGATTCAGATCAAACAAACCATCTTCTCTGATCAAAATGGAATTAGAAATCAATAAAATATTCCTGGAAAATTTCCCAACATTTGAAAACTAAACAATACACTTCTACATAACCCTTGGGACAAAGAAGACACGAAAAGGGAAATAAGAAATTACTTTGAACTGAATGAAAATGAAAAAACAACGTGTAAAAACATTTGGATGCCTGCCAAAGATTCATCTTTGAAAGATGCTGGTAAGAGAATGAAAAGACGAGTCACAGACTGAGGGAAAATACTTGCAGATCATATACCTGGTAAGGAACTTGTATTCAGAACGTGTGAAGAGCTCTCCAAATTTAATAACAAGGAAACCAACAACCCAGTAAAGAGTAATATTGAACAGATTCTTCACCACGGAAGATAAAAGTGGGAGAGAAGCCCGTGAGGAAAGGCTCAACATCGACAGACGTTAGGGAAATGCAAACTTAAGCCACAATGAGCTAGTGTTACCTTGTAGAACGGCTCAGATGGAAAGGACCGACCACACCAAGTGTAGACAAGGATGTCCAGGCATAAGAATCCTCGCACACTGCTGGCGGGAACAGAAAATGTCACAACCACTTTACAAAACGATTTGGCAATTTTTTAGAAGGTAAGTATACACCTGCTGTACGATGCAGACATTCCATGCCTTGATATTCACCCCAGAGTGATGAGAAAGGCTTGCCCATGAATGTTGATTGTGGTTTCGTTTTTAGAAGCCAAAACCTGGAGACAGCCCAAATGTTCATCAGCAGGTGAGTGGGCAAACAGACCGTGGCATAGCCATCCAGTGCGACGGGCTTTTGACACACGCCACACGCGGATGAATCCAGATATGATTATGCCGAGCGAAAGAATGCAGACACAAGAGTACCCACTGCCTGATTCCATGCATCTAAAGTTTGAGAAAATGTGAGCTAATCGCTATGGAAAGAAAGCAGATATGTGGTTGTCCACTATCCTGACGGAGGTAATGGTTTCACAGGTTTCACGTAAAACCTTAGCAAACTGGATATTTAAAATATATACAGTTTGTTTTAGGTCGGCCGTATGTCAATAATGCCATAAAGCAATTTCCTCCTTCCTGCTCGTCTACAATGTGCACAAGAGGCAGGTGGTGTCCTTGGCGAGATGCGGTGCTGAGCTTGCCCCAGAGGAGCGGGTTTCTCCCAGCCCAGTTTAAAGTTGTACAAGACCATGGGGCGCCTGGGTGGCTCAGTCAGCTAGGTGTCCGACTTCCGCTCAGGTCATGATCTTGCAGTTCGTGGGTTTGAGCCCCATGTCGGGCTCTGTGCTGACAGCTCGGGGCTCAGAGCCTGGAGCCTGCTTTGGATTCTGTGTGTGTGTGTCTCTCTCTCTCCCTCCCCCACTCACTCTCTCTCTCAAAAATAAATAAACATTTAAAAAATTTTTAATTTATACAAGACCAGAAGTGGGAAAAATAAAGCAATAATTTTTTTTTTTAATTTTTTTTTTCAACGTTTATTTTATTTTTGGGACAGAGAGAGACAGAGCATGAACGGGGGAGGGACAGAGAGAGAGGGAGACACAGAATCGGAAACAGGCCCCAGGCTCCGAGCCATCAGCCCAGAGCCCAACGCGGGGCTCGAACTCACGGACCGTGAGATCATGACCTGGCTGAAGTCGGACGCTTAACCGACTGCGCCACCCAGGCGCCCCAAAGCAATAATTTTTTTAAAAAGGCTTGGGGCGCCTGGCTGGCTCAGTTGGAGGAGCGCGTGACTCTTGATCTGGGGGTTGGGAGTTCGAATCCCACGCTGGGTGTAGAGATTACTGAAAAATAAAATCTTAAAAAAAAAAAGGTAGAGCCATTGAAAAGAAAGGCTCGTGGTCAGCGTGGAAAATAGTGAACTATATGGATGGAAATCTGCTTATTTAAAAAAAATTTTTTTTACATATATTCATTTTTGAGAGACAGAGCACAAGTGGGGGAAGGGCAGAGAGAGGAGACACAGAATCCGAAGCAGGCTCCAGGCTCCGAGCCATCAGCACAGAGCCCGATGTGGGTCTCGAACCCACGAACTTTGAGATCATGACCCGAGCAGAAGTCGGACGCTTAACTGACCGAGCCACCCAGGCACCCCGGACAGCTGCTTATTTAAAATAAAATGTCTAAGAGTAGGCTCTTGTCCCAAATTAGCTGACAAAATGGGGAGAGAGTATGTAGAGGAAAGGCGAAGAGATCCAGGCATGCTCGACTATTTGTGGTGCAAAACCGGAAAACAAGACACTGTCGTTCTGTGGATTTCATCGTGAACCCCAAGTCTGTCACGAAGACCCAGGGAGAAGTAAACACACTTGGTCTCTAAACGGTTTTCAGAACTGCCGCAAGGCCTTACTAGAAGAAGGCCTAACAGATGTATTTTAAAAAGCAGAAATAGGACCCCAAAAGGAAGAAGTAGGTTACAAAAGGGAACAGGGAACACAGGAGTTGGTCAAACACGATGGTGAATTCAAATGCATATTGACAAAGGAAGAGGGGGAGAAAGAAAGCTTCTGTGTGTTTAAAAACAAGCGGAGGTTCGCTTCCCGCGACGCGGTGGACCCGGCCCTTTGGGCCAGCCTGCTGCTGAAGACAGCGACCGCTGGACGAAAAGCCGTACATATAAAAAGCCTCCCCAAAGCTTGTGGAAGGTGATGAAAGAATCAGGATCCTCAGGCCACAGTCTGAGAAAGGGCAGAGGGATGCAGTGCACAGGAAGCCACGTCTGCTGAGGGCATCACAGAGCTGCCCCCGTGTCGCCCTGGGTGGGGGGAGCCGGGAGGGACACCCCAACCCTTGGCCCCGAGTGGCGGTGGCTGGTCTGAGCAGGCAGGGAGGAAGAGAGAGCTTCCCGGAACCTCTGGTGGGTTAGGGTGCTGGTTCCCAGCCCTGGTTTGCATCTCTAGGAAGGTCCGTGAGACCTCAACCTGTTTTTCAATTCAAAATGGTCCCGATGGCCCTGACAGTCAGGCACTACCCCTGGGTACTGCTCAGAAACAGACGTGAATCTGGGCTGGAGAAGCCCCTTCATCCTAGGCCTCGGAGAATGCCAAGAATCATTTCTCAAGGGCACTGAGCACACAAATTATTTTCTAAGTTTATTTATCTTGAGAGAGAGAGAGAGACAGCGAGAGCCCTAGAGGCAGTGAGCACACGTGGGGGAGGGGCAGAGAGAGAGAACCCCAAGCAGTCTCCTCCCTGTCAGCGCAGAGCCCCACACGGGGCCTTGAACTCGTGAACCATGAGATCATGAGCTGAGCCAAAATCAAGAGTTGGATGCTTAACTGACTGCGCCACCCAGGCGGGAGCAGACATATTTAAAGATAAATAGGCCAGAAAACAAAGTGCCAAGAGGGAGAACCAGCAGAAACAGGCTTTGGACAACCCCCCAGAGCCTTCCGGTGACGGGTACCTCGGATGTGAGCCACAGACCAACCATGCTGAGACAAGCTTGAAAAAACGTGCAGTGGGGAAAACTACAAAGAGGGACCAAGCACATTCCAAAGAAACAAACAGAATTTCTAGAAATGAAGCCCACAGAAATAGAAATTAAAAATGCAACAAACGATTTTAAGAGCGGACTGGACCTCAGCAAACAGAGACTTAGAGAAGTGAATGATCACAGCAAATGATCCAGAGGGCGGCAGAGAGAAAAAAGGTGGGGGTGGGGTGTGGGGGGAACACAGCAGACACATGAAGAAATGTGAAGAAGTAAAATGGCCAAGATGAGTCTGAGGGCGTCCCAGAAGGGGAGGGAAGGGGCAGGACAGAGGTCACAGCTAGCTCTGAAAAGGCTCACACAATAAAGTAAAAGTCTCCCTTATGAACATGGTTGCAAATCCTAAATAAAATTTTAGCAACTTGATTTAATAATTTAGTAGACATGACCAGATAGGATTTGTTTCAGGACTGTAAGTGTGGTCAACATGAGAAAATCTATCAGGACAATTCACCTCATTAAAAGATTAAAGGAGGAAAACTATATGATTATCTTCACAGATGCACAAAGTTTAAAAAGAATGTTTAAAAAACTAGGAAAAGGAAGGCACCTCCTTGTCTAGATCAAGGCCGTCTACTTCAAAGGCCTCATACACCTGATATTTGATGGTAAGCCTGGGGAGTCGTTGCCATAAATATCAGAACTAAGACAAGGGTTCCCCATTCAACATTGTCTTGGTGATTGGAGCCAGGGCCATAAGACCAGAAACAAACAAAAACCATACGTTTATAAACTGTCATCATTCGTAGAATATGCAATTACTTATACATAAAAACTTAAGAGACTCAACGGGAAATTTATTAGAAATAACAGAGGTGTTTTGTTTTGTTTTGTTTTTTGGGAGAGAGAGAGAGAGCTGGGGAGGGGCAGAGAGAGGGAAGAGAGGAGAATCCTAAGCAGGCTCCATGCTGCCAGCACTAAGCCCAACGTGGGGGTCGAATTCATGAACTGTGAGATCATGACCTGAGCTGAAATCTAGAGTCGGGCGCTTACCCAACTGAGCCACCCAGGCATCCCTGAAATAACAAAGAGTTTTTAACAAATGTGTTGGACACAAGATCAATATACAAAAACAGCATTGCTCTACACAAGCAAAACCAACCTGAAAATACAATAAAATAAGGAAACCGTTTACAGTATCCTTCTGCCTCTAAAGACCATAAATGAATGTTTTGAGGAAGACGTAAATAAGTGGAAAGGCATACCATGTTCATGGTTGGAAGACTCAACTCTGATGTCATTTCTGTTTCAAATTAAGTAATAAATTCAATGCAATTCCTATCAAAATGTGTAATGTTGTAACTAATAATAAATATATATTGGTCTGTGCCCATTATCTGGTGCAGAGATCCTAAAACCCTTGGAATTTCCCAAGAGATAAGAGCCTGGAAGGTGTCTTTGGTCCTTTATAACAAACCACTTTCAACCACACCTGAATTTATGTTAATGAGGTAAGCCCCCCTAACCTGGGGGCTCTGAGGCTAAACTGATGGTCCAGGTAACATGGAACTGAGTTAATTGTTCGGTAATATTAAAAAATACACACATTGGAAAATACCTACTGATATTTTCAGTAAATTTGACAAATAATCAAAAATTCATATTGGAGGAGTGAGAGCGTATAAAATGTTAGGACCCTTTTTTTAAAGCTTTTTAATGTAAAAATGAAAATTAGATACCGAAAAGCTCACCCCAAAAAACAGCTTTGTGAATTATCACAGAGCAGATGGCCTGATCATCACCAGACGGCCAGTCCCCAGCCCATCAAACCCCGTCATTCACTCCAGAACCAGCACGCTGACTTCCGTCGTAACGATTTTGCATTTCTTTATGGTTTGATCACACTCTTCACACACTATACCTGAGGCTTGTCCATTTGTCAAACTTGGCTTATCCAGGCTGTCTACGTGTCTCCTCCCCTTTGCCGAATCAGCCTCCCGGCCAGGCGCCCTCAGGGGTGCAGCCTAGCACCCGTCTTGAGGCCCTTGTATTCCTGGCAAATCAGCAGCAGGACCCAGAGGTCTGGTTGCTCTCAGGGTCTAGATCTTTAGCAGGCTAGAGCTGGTGTTGAATGCCATCACAAGGAGGCATGCTGTGTCTGGACCTCGGCCACATGTGACATGTGACAGTGCTAGCTGTCACCAGCACTTCTGTCACTGGGAGATGCAAAATGGTGATCGAATTCTACGGTTTTGTTTCCACTTATGAGCTGGAATACCTACTTACTCCAAGGTGGCATTCACACAAGGCAGAATCAAGGCTTGATTCTTTCCTTTTATTTTCCCAGTTTTCAAGATGATGAATTGATTCCCTGTCCTCCAGAGAGGATGAAGAGTTCCTTTTTTGTTTTTTTTTTAACGGTATCATTATGAATACATGGGTTTACACATGGGTTGCAATTTATTGCGATTCTTGTTCTTTTTTTAAAGCTCAAATAATATCCACTTGGCGAATAGGGTCTTCAGGATGTCTCCCAAGTACCTTTGACAAGCACCACAGTCTTTGATAGCTTCCCTGCTCTCTGGTATGACAAGATGTCCCAGGTTCTTCCATACTCATTCTGCCCCAGACTGGGAATCAGCCACTTCTCTCAGAAGCCCTGCCTGGTTCCTTCTGGTGGGAAATGGTATTTTAAGACCACAGTCTGGGCACTAGGGAGGCTCATGGCTATGCATTGGTCACTGGTTCTAGAATTTTTCTGTGGAAAGAGTGGCAATATATTTATATAAATGTAAGTATGACTCACAAGGTCATACTTATGCTACCAATTCAGAGTAAAGGTTTTACTTCACCTTTTCTATATGACATCTGCCTCTCCTTTCTTCCATGCTGAAATGTGGATGCTCAGGGACACTAGATAATACAAGGCAAACCCGTCCTAACTGTCGTTGGCTGTATCCAAACAACGTTACAGGCGCCAAGTCTTAGTCACGGCGCCAACAGTCAGGATGATGAGAAAACGGTAAAAACATGTCTTGGCATATACTTTTCTCATCTTTCCCCATTTTTCATGGTTGTTCCCTACCTACATCATCAGAACATAAAGCCGTGACATTCCGTACTGTCTCTCTTGTCACATACAGTCTCGCAAATAGCCGCGTATGTAATTTACACACCTAATTCCCACGTTCGTCTCATCAGGCGGCTTGGCTGTTCCTCATGGGAACAGATTCCTAGCAGGTGCCTCATAGGGGCCCCTGGGGGAAATATTCCGGGTGTCCCTGCTTGTTGTGCTGTACGTGAACGTTGGCTGTTCTTTCATTGAAATATACTTGACACACAACATTGTGTAAATTTAAGATACACAACCCGTCGATCTGACACATTTATACATTACAATGTGGCTGATGTGTCCACCGCACCTCTACCGGGTCACATAATTATCTTTACTTTTTTGAGTTTGGGATAATTAAGATCCAGTCCCTTAGCAAGTCTGATGACTGGAATACAATATTGTGGTAATATTCACTGCACCGTGCGTTAGGGTTTGACCGTCCTTCTGGTGGAAAATGTTGAAAAGTCTGATCTAATATGCTTTTCTTTCCACTGTAAGTTGTCTGCTCTTTTTGCCTACCTGCCCAAAAGATTTCTCTCTTTTTATGATCCAGTAAGTTTACCAGAATACGTTTTGGTGTTAGATATTCAGAATCCATATTCTTGGGTTCATGGTTTGCCTTTTCAATAGCTAGTTTCAAGAAAAATTTTTTTTGAAATCTTCCGGGAAGTGTAGTTCTTAGTATCTGTTCTGTGGCCTTGGTTTGCTTCTTCAGAAAGAAGAAATGCACATCAGCTGTATTTTGGACATTCTCTGCCAACCTACGACACATACCATCTATTCACACATCATTTTAACCTCTCTTTCAGTTCTTTATTTTTGTAAATTTCCCCTTTTCACCTTGTATCCCTTCTGGGTGTTTAGTATCGGGTCTGTTCACGCAGGTTCTTCTACTGTAAGTCTTCATTTCTAAAATTATTTTTCCTTTATTTCTCATTCTGTGTGCTGTCACCTCGCTTCCGAGAATTTCTAATTTTGAAATAAAAGTTTACAGTTCGCGTGCCTTTCTGGTGCACCTCCATTATCTGTTGGGACGTTGTTACATTCCTTATACCCTTTTATGTCACCGTGAGGGGTCTGGCCTCTGTCCCTGACACCAGTTTTCCTGAGTTTCCCGCAGGAGGCGCAGCTCCGGCCACACAGCGCCCTCTCCTGTCGTGTTGGTGCAGCGTTTGGAAGCGGGGTGACGGTTTTCCCCCGCCCCCCGCCCGGTCCACGTCCTCTGCGGTCCTCGCTCTGTTCGGCCTCAAGCTCCCCGGTGTGGGGCCGTCTCACGAGGGGTCCTGGCACTGGGGGGGGCGCCGACAGCCGGCTCCCGCCGCGGGTCTGGGGGCGGGGGGTGGGGGGGGGAAACAGGTGAGCCTTCCCGCTCCCGCCGCGGGTCTGGGGGCCGGGGTGGGGGGCAGGTGCGCCTTCCCGCGGGGGGTCATCAATGGCTGGGACCCCCTGCCCCCCCCACCCCCGCCATCGGGGGCGCAGCCGCAGATAAGCCAGCTCACCCGGGGCCACGCCCCCGTGTCACCCCCACCGCCCAGTTTGCACCTGCGGGTTCAGGGACGCGGGCGCGCACCGCCACCGCATCTCGCGGCACAGGTGAGGAAAGAAAGGAACGAGGGAGACTCGCTCGTCTCGTCGGGAACCAGCTGGGATCAGAGGCAGCCACCCCCTCCCCCCGCTGGAAAAGCGGACCCCGCGTGGGCGCAGTAAGCGCACAACCTGAGCGGTAAGTGGTCGGGCCGCTGATGGAGCCCCGGCGGCAAACAGACCCCAGGGAATTAAAGAGCTAAAGGAAAACGACACTTTTAAACCCTTAGAAACACAGCAAAGCAGGAAACCGGGAGACGGTGTCACCACCTCAGGACCGGGAAGAATTTCTTGCAAGATCCCCCCAGATCCACAAAACCCATTAAGAGGAGACTGGTAAACGAGACCGCATCAAACTGGAAAACTCGTCCGCGGCCTTACGGGTCAAAGGGAAACGGGGAAGCGCTCTGGTGGGAGGGGCACCCCAGGGACACGCGGGACCTCACCCATGCGGCCAAGGCCGTGACTGACAACGAAGCTATATTTAAATGGGGGCCATTTTGCACTGGACAAAACTGGACAAGTTGACAAGAGGAAATGGAGGTTTCCAGATACTCCTGCTGGGGCGGCAACTCGCGTGGCCCCTTTGGAAGGTGGCCTCGTCCAACGAAGCAGGAAGGGGCGACTTGTGTCTGCAGGCACACCGCTGTCGTGAGCTGGGGGCCTTGCCCACGTGCGCCAGGTGGTGGGCAGGGACATCCGGGGGACGCTCTGTCCTGTGAGGCAGGCAGGGAAGGCCCGTGCAGAGCAGGAAGGCCTCCCTGCTCTGGCCCCTGGGAGGGGACAGGGGACCCTGGTGACCTGGGTGGATGAGGGCCGGAAAGGCAGCCAGTCCCCCTCTGCCTGAGATGTACTCACGGTTCACTCGGTTCTTGCAGGCGAAGCCCTGAGGACAGAACGAGAGAGGGTGACAGGTCAGCCCGGCCGCTTGCTGTCCCGCCCCCTGAACCCAGCCCCGAAGGGCCAGGAGAGTCACCCGGCCCCTCGCTCTCTGCAGGGGCCTGGGGGTGCCACAGTCCCCCATTCCTCCTCCGTGTCCACGTGTTCTGGCTCCGCAGAAGCCCAGCCCAAGGCCTCGCATTCAGTGGTCAGTCAGGAAACTGTGGGGCCCGGACCCGACAGACCGGCCCCGAGCCAACTACTTCCCAACTTCTGCTGCTGGTGCCGGAAGCTCCCCAGTTCGTTCTTTTTTTTATTATTAAAAATTTTAATGTTTATTTTTGAGAGAGACAGAGACCCCTCCCCCCTCCCCCCTCCCCAGTTCGTTCTTTTTTTTATTATTAAAAATTTTAATGTTTATTTTTGAGACAGAGACCGAATGCGAGTGGGGGAGGGGCAGAGAGGGAGGGAGACACAGAATCCGAAGCAGGCTCCAGGCTCCCAGCTGTCAGCGCAGAGCCCGACGCAGAGCCTGACACGGGACTCGACGTGGGGCTCGAACTCACGAGCTGTGAGATCATGACCTGGGCTGAAGTCAGATGCTCAACCGATTGAGCCACCCAGGCATCCCTACCCCCCAGTTCATTCTTCAGGCGAACCTTGGTTGAGTACCTCCTAGGCACTGATTAGGTGCTGGGGTTCGTGAATGAAAGAAAATGGGGAAGCACCCTGCCTTCGAGGAGCCCGCATTCTGAGGCCGGGGACACAACCCAGACTGTGAGACATCGGCAAACTACACTTTAGGTTAGATGTTGAGGAAGGGTGTGGGGGACCCCAGAGGAATCAGGAAATCTGCAGGCGTGCTCAGGGCCTCGTGGGCCTCGGGAATACGCCGAGCAAGGGCCGCTGAGAGCACGTGAACACTCCCCGTCCAGGCTGGCCTCCCCCCTCCGCGGCTCCTACCCCCACCAGACCGCTGCCTGACGGAGGGGCCCGTGAACAGGGGGTGTCTGAACTGGGCACCGGATTCACGCGGGGCCCGTGGGGGGAGGTGGCTGGACGTCCAGGCTGCGGACCTCACTGTGACGGGTGGGCCGTGACGCCCCAGGGCGGAGCTGGGGAGAGTGCCGGCGGGGGTGCGGCGGGGTGGCTGGGGCCCCGGGGCGCCGCGCTGCGCGGGGCCTGTGCGCCACGGCCCCCACACGTGGCAGCGAGGAGCGGCGGCCCTCTGCTCCCTTCCGGGAGAGCTGACCTTCCGCGGACCCAGGAAGCACGGACAGCTGGGGGGCTCAGGACGGAGCCCCGGCACTTGCCTCTGGTAGCACAGGTGGGGAAATGGAGACTACAAGCCACGCCCAGTCCTGCCCCTTGGATCCGTGGAGACGCGGCTACTGGCGGCTGCATCGCCCGCTCCGCCCCCAGTCCAAATACACTTTCTAGCTTGGGACAGTGCTAGATGTACAGGAAAGCTGTGAAGGTGGCCCCAACAGTTTGCCCCTGATATCAATATCCTCCGCCACGATGGTGCATTTGTAAAAGCCAGGGAGTCGGCTCAACTCGTTTTCCACCAACACCTGTTTTCTGTGTGATGCTGTACTCGGCCTTCCCCGCCCTTCTTCACCCTGCTGTCACCACCCCCATTTTCTGGCCACCGTTATCTCCCTGGAGGCTGCTGATGTGTCCCCCCACCCCCAATCTCCAGTTCCCCCAAAACCTGCCAAGGTCAGAGGAGCAGACCAGACTGGATGCCTTGACCCCGGCAGCCCTGCCCATGGCCCCCTGGTGAGGAGCAGAACCCCGACGGCCGGACCCCAAGGGCACTGACCCAGGGGGTGGCAAGAGGGCTCTGCTCAGATGGAAAGGCTGAGCCAACCGGGGTGCTCTCTCCAGAATGGGACGGAGTGGTCCCCGGGGCACGGCAGCCCAGGAGAGGGAGGGTAGGAGTGGGCCCTGGAGATGGGACAAGGGAGAGCAGGAGCAGGGCCCCATCTGCAGCCCCAGGGGGATGAGGGAGGGGCAGTGGCTTGGGCCCTTGGCCACCCTCGCTGCCTGCCTCAGCCTCAGATGCTGGGAATCTCTCCTTGGCATGCACGGTCTTACCTGTGACCTGAGCCTAAAACCGCCCCCCACCCCTACCCCGGAGCTCCAAGAGGGAGAGGGGCCCGGGTGTTGCCCCAGAGGTGGAATGCCTGTGTCCTGGCCATTGGGCACCTCCTGCCCTCTGGGGACTGCCTGTTTGCCCCTGTGTCTTAAACAACATCCCCCCACCCTCCCCACCCCACCCCCACTTCCCCGCTGGTGGCTGCCGTCTGCCGGTGGGCCCTTCAGCGCCCAGACCCTCTCCCCTCTGAGACACAGAAAGAGGGACGAGCAGGGACAAAGGTCAGGCCAGAAAAGCACCTGTGGGCAATGCGGCCCAGGGTCGCTGGTGTACCAGGAACTCCAGTGGGGCAGGGAGTGGGGCGTGGGGGGGGGGTTGCTGGCTGAGAGCCCCAGGGCCCTGCCGTGGGTGGGGTGGGGACGGAGAAGTAGCCGCGCCCCAACCTCCCCGGGGTTTTCCGTCGGACTTCTCGGGGCTTCCCTGGCCAGGCTGGGGGCTGTCTGCACGCAGGGACCCTCCCTCCAGGAGCATGTCTTTGGGGCGGGATCTGCGTCTCTCCCCTCCCCCCAAGCTGCCCCCACCGGCCCCGAGCTCCAGCCCCAGCCGGAGGACAGGACCTTGTCCTGGGTTCCACCGGCCCCGGCGGGTCTGCTCTGCGCAGCCCACGGTGCCGTGACCCCAAGCACCAGGGCGCATTCAGCACCGATGCCCCTGCCCCGCGCCGCGGGCATCGCTGGCTCTGGGGTCCTCTGCTTCTGTCCCCCCAGCTCTCGAAGTCAGCTCAGCAAGGACGGTTTTCACGGAACGCTTCCCGAGGCCCCGGAACAGTCTTCCCGTGGGAACTTGTGGGCTGGAAGGGTCTGGGCGCAGGCGCAGGGGTCGCCAGAGGCTGCCCCCCTCTCCCTGCTCGCCTCCTTTCTCGAGCAAACCCCTCCTCTGAGCCCGCTGCGGGCCCCTCCCCCACCACTCACCTGCCCCCTCACCCCCTCTTCCCCCAACCCCGCCCCCATCCGGGCACCCAGGTGGCCGCGGGGCCTGGCTGAGTGCGCAGTGACCCCCTTTCCCCGCGCTGCGTACCCTGCCCCCTCCGGGCCCCCGCTCTCCCCTTACCCCTCCTCCCTTTTTCTCCAGGATTTTTTCTCCTCTCACAGCCGCTGGGTCGAAGGGGCTAAGTCCTACCCCATCCTGTCCCCATGTGGGACCTGGCTGGGGCCCAGCGCGGCCTCCACTCACACCCAGCTGCCCTCACCCTCAGCTCTCCATGTCTGATGGCAAAACCAAGGTTCCTTCCCCGAAACCTGCCCCCCTCCCCCGGGCCTCCCACTTCAG